>NC_044905.1:95262302-95579802 GCF_001633185.2 Quercus lobata
GTAGACACCCAATTTTATAACTTGCATTTAACCAATCGGTAGATCTTTAGATTTGTGATACAAAACAAATCTTGATGTTCTAACGATCATAATGGTATGTCATAGGTTTTGATCGGACCACCCGATCAAAAGTTATCATACAAGCAATTTTCAATGATCATGGCCTGCCTACACGATGGGCCTGATCACGTCCTATTCTAAACACTTAATTTTGATTGGTTCTCACAAGAATTAATTTAAAATTAATCAAGTGTGATTTTTGATTGGATTTCATTTTTATTTCATTTTTTTAAAGAAAATAATAAAAAATGTTTTTCTTTATGGCATCTTATCTGCTCTTTTGAAAAAAAAATTCCAGAGATATTATCCATGAAAAATTAAAAAAAAAAAAAAGAAAAGAAAAAATTCTCAAAAAAACGTCATTATCTTCAGCTGTAACTTGAATCACATTTTTGGTCAGAAAAACGTTGAAATTTGAATTTCTCTATTTCTATGAAAGTTGTAGAGAATTAAATTTCCTTTCAAAAAACATCAATCCCGAATCAATTGGAATTTTGAGCGGCAAGTTATGGCCAAAATATGAAACAGGTGCAGAAGACAACATAAATTCAGCATTATCTTCAATTTTCTCTCAAAATTCCAAATGAGTTCAACGTCAAATCTGCTCAAGCCTATCTAATAGACTTATCCTTTCCCTTTGCTTCAGAAGAAATATTTTTGAAAAATAAATTGGATAAAGAAACAGATACAGCCTATGAAAAAATTCAAAAATGCTCAAAATACGTTACTATTTTCAGCAGCAATTTGAAACACATTTTTGGCATGGATAACGTTGAAATTTGGCTTTCTCTATTTCTGAGAAAGTTGTAGATAATTGAATTTCCTTTCAAAAAACACCCATCTTGAATCAATTGGAATTTTGAGCGGAAAATTAGAGCCAAAATACGAAGCAGGTGCAGCATCATTTCAAAATTTGAATGGAGATCAACACCAAATCCGTCCCCAGCTCATTCGAACAGATTATCTCCTCCCTTAGCTTCAGAAGAAAGCTAATAATTTAGCTTTAAAGCTAAGCCATCCCTTCCCCTATAAATAGAGAAGACATCTTCCATTCTCTGGACCCCGAATTCCCTCTAGAGAGCTAGTGAGAAAGCAGAAAAAAAAGCTATTGAGCAACCATTGTTCTTACTTTGGTTGTAGTTGAGTACTTCCTTGCTTTCTCCCTAGCCCTTTAGGTGATCATTTCCCCTTTTAATTTATGCTAGTAAGTAGTTAACTTTTTTTAATTCTTTATACATGCTAGAATAAATACTTACAAATCATTATTCACTTCTTTTATGCTATGCTTGGATGAACATGCCTATGTCTTATTGGTTTTCTCTTACATGCTTAGATGAACACTTCTAGGCCAATACACAATTTTCTTTTGAATGCTTAGATGAGCACTTCTAGGTTAAAACACAATTTTCTCTTTAATACTTAGATGAACATGTCTAGGTAGTTGTTTTACTTTTTAAAATGCTTAAACAAACATGTCAAAGTATTTTGATTTTGTCTAGATAAACATGTCTAGGGTTTTTCCTTTACTTCTCTTCATAATTGCTTGGATGATCAAATATGCTTAAAGGTTTTATTTTTATTTGCTTCTCTTTGCAATTATGTTGATGACAAATAACATGACAATTTTGTTTTTCCCTCACATGCCTAGATGAACATGTCTAGGCTAGGAATTCTTTATTTATATTGATCTCTTGGATGAACATGCCATTACCTTCATTTTTGTTATCTAACAAGTTTTATTTTATTTTTTATTTTTTCTCTTTATGTCAAATTCCCCTAACATATGTTTATTTACACTTCCTGCAAATCACATGTTTATATGACATATTCTTTGTATTTGTTTGACATGACATGACATTGGCCACCTTAACCTAGGAGACCGGTTTTACCGGGCGAGATGGGTGCTTAATCCCTTCCCATCTCGTAAATTAGCCTCCGAACCAAGATCAAGGGTTCTAGACAATGCTCTTGTATTTACAATTTTACTTTTTTTAGAATGTAACTAGGAAATAAAGCAATGTAATTTACTTTTCTTAGATTGTATCTAGGACAAAAATCATTGTAAATTTTTGTTACAAAATTCGCTGTAAATTGTCATATACATTAATACAACAGAAGTATTTTTCATTAAAGGTTTTCTTGTTTTTCCTTTTTAAATTAAATAAGTGGCGACTCCATGTAAAACCCTCGATCTAGGGGGGAACACATTTTACAGTGGCGACTCCACTGGGGATGTTGAAGGCTAGACTCCAGTTTAGGTTATGGTGGCCAACCATGTCATTTGTTTGTTTATTGCTTTTAATACTATGTCATATTTGTTTGCATTAACATCATTTGCATGATTGGAATTGTATATGAATTGTGTATGTTGCCCAGAAACCACGGTAATTGTAGCCATGGATCGCGGTCCTCCTGGATTTGTGTACCCAGTGGTGAACCTACCACCCCATCGCCTAAGACTCGCTTGATCTTTCTTGCGTTTCGTAAAGGACAAACTCTACCGTTTGGACCAACGCGGCATTCATACGTCACAAGTTGGGAGGTACAACGTCCTAGCTTTTGGGGAACCTATTAGCCTACCTTTTACCTTCATGTAAGAAGCCATAGAACTAATCTTTAGGTCAATCCCATAAAATACATTGCATCCCATGAATGTGTTTGGCCGTTGTTTGATCCATGATGTGCCTTAGTCCAATGCTTAGGCCCATCATAATTGTTTAAGATTTCTAAAAAAAAAAATCTAACTTATGCATTTTGGTTGAGACCAAAGAATCTCAATCAGGGTTCAAGCCCACCAAGTTCAAAGCATATCTAAAAGCTCAAGATCATCAAGCTTAAATACATCAAGATTAAAGCCACCAATCTTAAAGTGCAAGGCCCAAGCAAACATCAAAACCAAGGCTTCCAATTAAGAAATGGCCAACAACCAAGAAGATCGACATATGAATGATCATAGGGAACAACCGCCTCTCACCACTCAAGATTTACTCAACACTTTGGTAGCAGGTCAAGCCCAACTCCAAAAGGACATCCAAGCATTGATCCAACAAATGGGGAACAAGAACTCTCATGAATCCTCTAGGGCCCAAAATGATAATGGACCCAGAAATTCTAAAGAAAGCCATGGCTTGGTGTTGACTGAAAATGAGAAGAAGATGGTTGAACAAATGGACCAAATGGAAAAGCTCCTAATGAGATCTAGAAGGGTTGAAGAAGCTATGGATCTGCATTCACTTTTGCTCTTTCCTCAAGCAAGGGCCCCACCGAAGTTTAAGATGCCAACATTGGACAAGTTTGATGGCATGAGCTGCCCTAAAGCCCATCTGAAAATGTACATAAGAGCATTGCAACCCTTGGGAGCTGATGAAGAGTTACTGGCCCAAATGTTTCAAAATACACTCACCGGAGTTGCCCTACGTTGGTTCCTAAATTTGGAGGATTCTCGAACTCGGACTTGGGAAGATATGTGCCATGAATTTTACAAGCAATACAAGTACAATACTGAGGTGGACATCACTTAGCAAGACCTTGAGACAACCAAGCAAGATTCCAGTGAATCTTTTCATGCATTCATCACAAGGTGGAGGAAAAAAGCAGCCCAGGTGACCGTTAGGCCCAATGAGGAAGAACAATTGAACATGATTGTGAAGAATCTCCTCCCGACCTACAACAAGTATCTATTTGCTCGATACTTTCCCAACTTCAAGACCCTAATTGCTGCTGGAACCCAAATTGAAGATGCCATCAATAACAGTGGGATTATCCAAGATCTCATGGACCAACAAATCATTGCTGCACCAGCATCTACCAATCAATCCAACTCTACTTCATGAGTTGCCAAGCCATAATGGGTTTTTCAGGAATTTTTTTATTACAAGCTTTGTCTGTTCTTTACTTGTTTCCATTTTTTAATTTCATTTCTTGTTTGATGCATTTTGTTATTCAGGCTGTGTTTGATGCAAAAATTTAAAAAAAAAAATTCAAAAACTCAAAAAAATAAAAATTAAAGAAAACTTTGGACTAGGGGCATTGGGATCTTTAGTGACATTTCTGACTCCTTTCAAAGCCCAATTGAAAATGGTTTCCTTGAGGCCTACAATTTCTCTCAAAATGGACTTGTTCATGATAATCCTTCAAAAATTACAAAAATGCTTTTCTTCAAAAAGAAAAAAATAATAAAATAAAATCAAGGAAAACTTTCAAAAAAAAAAAACTTCCAACCAGGGGCATTGGGCCCTTTAGTGGATTTTCAAAAATGATGTAAGGCTTAACCTTCTCATCAAAGCCCAGTTCGCTTGGAAAGAGTGTGAGAGGTCAAAATTTTCAAATGTTATTTTCCTCAAGTACTACATGAGAATTCCTTTGGCAAAGCTTTTGCAAATCATAATGCTTAATGGGCCAACCAATCAATGTGCACAAAGAGAGAATTAATTTCATCTGATTCATGTAAGGATCTTTGCTAAATCACTTAGAACATAAGAAGAGAAGGTCCTAAAAGGCAATCAAAGAAAATCCAGTTATTAGGAAATCTCAACAAAAAAAGATTCCACTGATCATAAATTCTCAAACAATGTACACTCAATCCAAATCTTAGAACATTTTTTGTGTCACAATATTGAAGCATTCATAATTTTTATTCCAAGAGGAAGTTACTAAAAGAGTTTGAGTTACCGTGCCTATAAACAAGCCTTACTAGGGATAGGAGGCCATCTTTGGTTTAGCCACATTATTCCTTGACACCCATTACAATTATCATCCATTGCTAGCCCATTTGAGCTATTAAACAGTTAGCCTTTTTTTCATGAACCCATAACAACCTAAACCTAGGGTGGGAAAATTCGAGTGTGCATACTCAAATTTTATGCTAAGGAGGACAATCTCATAGCTTCAATGAAGACATCAAGAAAAGCAGAGTCCATCAAGATTAGAAGAAAAAATGAAGATCACATTTGAGAATGCAGATGATAATACTCCATCAAGATGAGAAGACAAGACTTCATCAAGTTGAAAGCTAAGAGATTCCATCATACGGAAAGAGATGAGAGCTCATTAAGTCAGAAAGCATGAAGCCAAAAAAAAAAAAAAAATCCCGCTAGATTGAAAACCTGAAAGGACAGTCTAGGCAAAAATTAGGGATAAAAAAAAAGAAACAATGGTAGATTGAAAACCTAAAAGGGCAGTATACGCAAAAGGAAAGAAAAAAAATCGAGTGTGAGAAAGCCTGCTAGATTGAAAACCTGAAAGGGTAGTCTAGGCAAAAATTAAGGCACAAAAAAAATTATTTTGAACTATGGATGACTTGATCCTTCTTTTAAAAGAGGTACATAGGCAGCTTTTTCAAGCACGGTCATATCAAAAAAAAAAAAAAAAAATCATTCATTCATTTGCTATCAAAGAAAGAGGACAAAAGAAGTCCAATTGGTCGAAAATCAAAGAGGCAGCCTAGTCACAATTGCCAAAAGAAGAGAAAAAGAAAAGGCGACCTTGTCATAGGTTTCAAAAGAAGAGAAAAAAAGCAGAACAAAGAAGGTCGAAAATTGAAAAGGCGGCCTAGTCACAAGTTCCAAAAGAAGAGGAAAGATTTGTCAAGATGAAATTCTAGAGATTTGAAAAACAAGCATGAAAGCACATTCATACAATAAATCAATGAAGAGAAAGGCAGAAAAATTCAATCACAACAAAGACCTCAGCACAAATTCAAATCAAAGAAGAAAATTTGAAAGCTCAAAAAAGAGTTGCCTAAGAAGAATACAAGGCAAACAAGCATGATATAACATTGATACAAATGATCCATGATGACCAGTGAGTAGATGACAAGAATGATGAGAATATCAGCACAATGTCAAGAAAGGGAGAAACAAGAAAATCCTTCTAATGCCTAACTTTTCAGTATTGCACACTTGAGGGGAATATCTACAGGGGATTTTGAGCCTTTTTTATACCATTTCTTTCATAACCTGAACCTAGCCTACATTACAACCCATGCATAAAGCCCTCCTTGAAGTTTTGCTAGTCATAGGCACACCCTTAACTCTGGCAATATTTTCTCTTGGATTAAAAAGGAAAAATGCTTGAGGTTATCAAGCCCCACTGGCAAGTAATCTCCATGATACAGTTCCTCAAATTCTCAAATGACTTGAAAGAATTCTCTAATTGAGGGCACTCCCTTTTTGTTTGTTTCCAACAAATGTGACTCCCAAATTTGGGGCACTCCTCTTTGTTTCTATCCCAAAAAAAAAAAAAGTGTCTCCCAAACTTGAAGCACTCAAAAAAAAAAAAAAAAAAAAAATCACATGACTCTCAAACATCTCTACATTTCATTTCTTTGATTGTCCTTGAAGACCTAATCCAATAGTGTTTAAAAAGAAGAAGCAAATTTGATTACATGCATTCAATGACTTTGTTCCTTTTTAGTCAAAAAGATTGACTTGACTCCTAAACAGTATGATATGCTAAAATAGTCGTTGAAAGGATTATCTCATGGTCATTTGGGAAAGAAAAAGAATTTTCTCAAAAGGCACCACTATTCACCAAATGGTTTTTCAAGAAGAAAATCAATTTCTTTCAAAAGCAAAATTTTTCATTATCAAGTCCATTTTGAAAATGCAATGAAAGGTTTGGTTGGAAGCCATGATCATCTTTTGGGTGGACTAGATGTCTTCCCTACAGACTTGAACTATGTCTAACTTGGTCCTTCTGAAGAAAAGTGCGTAGGCAACCTGTTAAGGGCTCTGTAAACAATAGGCACCAAATCAAGACAATGACCCAAAGTTGTTTGCAAATAGCTTTAAACTAGGGGCATTGGCCCCTTTTTTATCTGCATTAAGCATTGGCCCATTAGTTTTCATTTGCAAGCTTTTCATCTATTTTTCTATGCAAGCATGTTTATACTAGGGGCATTGGTTCAAATTAACTTGTTTCTAACAAGCTTGATAAAGGAAAATTTTCATCTTTGCAGGACTTAAGCAAAAATCTCTCAGCATTCAATAACAACTTCAAGTCCAGATCACCAAATCAGCTGAGGAGTCTCACATCTCACATGGATCAACTAAGAAGTCTCCCACATCACACAAGGCTCGACTAAGGAGTCTCTTGCATTCATTGTCCAACATCTCAGGCTCTAGGGTTTGACAAAGTTTTTTTTTCTTGAGAGTCACAAAAAAGTTTTCAAAAAAAAATCCAATAAGATTTTCAGAAAATTCATAACTTTTTTTCAAGGAAACCTGGAAGTTTTTCAAAATTCTTACAAATTTTCAACAAAAACCCGTCAAGTTTTTCAAACTTTATTTAACAAATTTTCAAAAAAAAAAATCTCAAAACTCGATAAGGTTTGTGAACAAAATCTTCAAAAAACCCAACAAGGTTTGTCAACAATTTTCAAAACAAGATTTTCATGAATTTCTCGAAAAAACAAACAAGATTTTCAGAAAATTTTAGCATCTATCTCAAAAAACCAGACGAGGTTTTCTAATAAAATTCTCAAAACCCAACAAGGTTTGTGAACAAAATTTTCAAAAAAACCCAACAAGGTTTGTCAACAATTTTTCAAAACAAGGTTTTCATGAATTTCTCGAAAAAACAAACAAGATTTTCAGAAAATTTTAGCATCTATCTCAAAAAACCAGACAAGGTTTTCTAATAAAATTCTCAAAACCCGACAAGGTTTGTGAACAAAATTTTCAAAAAACCCAACAAGGTTTGTCAACAATTTTTCAAAACAAGGTTTTCATGACTTTCTCGAAAAATCAAACATGATTTTCAGAAAGTTTTAGCATCTTTTTCAAAAGTCGAGGAAAATCCTACAAGATCTTCAAACATCTCTCAGAAAAAGAACGCTTGACAATGTTACACAGTTTTCACAAAAAAACTCAACAAGGTTTTTATCAAATTTCCAAAAGACATGAAAAATTCATTCCAAGAATGGCCAACATGTTTTCACAAATAAAAATTTTGACAAGAATATCAAAATTTTCAAAAGAAAATTCAACAAGATTTTCAACAAATTTTAGGTTCAAAAATTTTCAAAAAAAACAGACAAGTTTTTAGAAAATTTGCCAAGATCTTCATAAGAAAACCCAACAAGGTTTTTATCAAATTTCCAAAAAGACATGACAAGATCATTCCAAGAATGCCCAACATTGTTTACAAATTTTGGTAAGAATATCAAAATTTTCAAGAGAAAATTCAACAAGATTTTCAACAAGTTTCAAGTTCAAAAATTTTCAAAAAACAGACAAGTTTTTAGAAAATTTGCCAAGATCTTCATAAGAAGACCCAACAAGGTTTTTATCAAATTTCCAAAAGACATGACAAGATCATTCCAAGAATGCCCAACATTGTTTACAAATTTTGGTAAGAATATCAAAATTTTCAAGAGAAAATTCAACAAGATTTTCAACAAGTTTCAGGTTCAAAAATTTTTCAAAAACAGACAAGTTTTTTAGAAAATTTGCCAAAATCTTCATAAGAAAACCCAACAAGGTTTTTATCAAATTTCCAAAAGACATGATAAGATCATTCCAAGAATGCCCAACATGTTTTCACAAATACAAATTTTAGTAAGAATATCAAAATTTTCAAAAAAATTCCACAAGGTTTTCAACAAATTTTGGGTGCAAAAATTTTCAAAAAAAAACAGACAAGTTTTTTGTAAAAAAAAATTTTTGCCAAGATCTTTACAAAAAAAAAACCCAACAAAGTTTTTTTGAGAAAATTGCCTACACATTTTTCGGATCAAAATTTTTGGAAACCAACAAGTTCCCAAAACTTTAACAAATTTTCATCACACATCGGTTAAATTTCAAGTTTCAAAATTTGGTGTCTTTCTTTTACATTGACATTCACTTTTCAAGCTCTGTCAATGAGGGGCATTCTGTAGACACCCAATTTTATAACTTGCATTTAACCAATCGGTAGATCTTTAGATTTGTGATACAAAACAAATCTTGATGTTCTAACGATCATAATGGTATGTCATAGGTTTTGATCGGACCACCCGATCAAAAGTTATCATACAAGCAATTTTCAATGATCATGGCCTGCCTACACGATGGGCCTGATCACGTCCTATTCTAAACACTTAATTTTGATTGGTTCTCACAAGAATTAATTTAAAATTAATCAAGTGTGATTTTTGATTGGATTTCATTTTTATTTCATTTTTTTAAAGAAAATAATAAAAAATGTTTTTCTTTATGGCATCTTATCTGCTCTTTTGAAAAAAAAATTCCAGAGATATTATCCATGAAAAATTAAAAAAAAAAAAAAGAAAAGAAAAAATTCTCAAAAAAACGTCATTATCTTCAGCTGTAACTTGAATCACATTTTTGGTCAGAAAAACGTTGAAATTTGAATTTCTCTATTTCTATGAAAGTTGTAGAGAATTAAATTTCCTTTCAAAAAACATCAATCCCGAATCAATTGGAATTTTGAGCGGCAAGTTATGGCCAAAATATGAAACAGGTGCAGAAGACAACATAAATTCAGCATTATCTTCAATTTTCTCTCAAAATTCCAAATGAGTTCAACGTCAAATCTGCTCAAGCCTATCTAATAGACTTATCCTTTCCCTTTGCTTCAGAAGAAATATTTTTGAAAAATAAATTGGATAAAGAAACAGATACAGCCTATGAAAAAATTCAAAAATGCTCAAAATACGTTACTATTTTCAGCAGCAATTTGAAACACATTTTTGGCATGGATAACGTTGAAATTTGGCTTTCTCTATTTCTGAGAAAGTTGTAGATAATTGAATTTCCTTTCAAAAAACACCCATCTTGAATCAATTGGAATTTTGAGCGGAAAATTAGAGCCAAAATACGAAGCAGGTGCAGCATCATTTCAAAATTTGAATGGAGATCAACACCAAATCCGTCCCCAGCTCATTCGAACAGATTATCTCCTCCCTTAGCTTCAGAAGAAAGCTAATAATTTAGCTTTAAAGCTAAGCCATCCCTTCCCCTATAAATAGAGAAGACATCTTCCATTCTCTGGACCCCGAATTCCCTCTAGAGAGCTAGTGAGAAAGCAGAAAAAAAAGCTATTGAGCAACCATTGTTCTTACTTTGGTTGTAGTTGAGTACTTCCTTGCTTTCTCCCTAGCCCTTTAGGTGATCATTTCCCCTTTTAATTTATGCTAGTAAGTAGTTAACTTTTTTTAATTCTTTATACATGCTAGAATAAATACTTACAAATCATTATTCACTTCTTTTATGCTATGCTTGGATGAACATGCCTATGTCTTATTGGTTTTCTCTTACATGCTTAGATGAACACTTCTAGGCCAATACACAATTTTCTTTTGAATGCTTAGATGAGCACTTCTAGGTTAAAACACAATTTTCTCTTTAATACTTAGATGAACATGTCTAGGTAGTTGTTTTACTTTTTAAAATGCTTAAACAAACATGTCAAAGTATTTTGATTTTGTCTAGATAAACATGTCTAGGGTTTTTCCTTTACTTCTCTTCATAATTGCTTGGATGATCAAATATGCTTAAAGGTTTTATTTTTATTTGCTTCTCTTTGCAATTATGTTGATGACAAATAACATGACAATTTTGTTTTTCCCTCACATGCCTAGATGAACATGTCTAGGCTAGGAATTCTTTATTTATATTGATCTCTTGGATGAACATGCCATTACCTTCATTTTTGTTATCTAACAAGTTTTATTTTATTTTTTATTTTTTCTCTTTATGTCAAATTCCCCTAACATATGTTTATTTACACTTCCTGCAAATCACATGTTTATATGACATATTCTTTGTATTTGTTTGACATGACATGACATTGGCCACCTTAACCTAGGAGACCGGTTTTACCGGGCGAGATGGGTGCTTAATCCCTTCCCATCTCGTAAATTAGCCTCCGAACCAAGATCAAGGGTTCTAGACAATGCTCTTGTATTTACAATTTTACTTTTTTTAGAATGTAACTAGGAAATAAAGCAATGTAATTTACTTTTCTTAGATTGTATCTAGGACAAAAATCATTGTAAATTTTTGTTACAAAATTTGATGTAAATTGTCATATACATTAATACAACAGAAGTATTTTTCATTAAAGGTTTTCTTGTTTTTCCTTTTAAATTAAATAAGTGGCGACTCCATGTAAAACCCTCGATCTAGGGGGGAGCACATTTTACACCCAACGACTTTGAATATGGGCTGATGGGACAAGTATCAATCTTGGAAAGGTTGATCCTATACGTGGACGAAGGACAATGAACGCAGGCGAATATAAAAGGAAAAAACAAGTAACCTAAGAGGGGGGTTGGGAAAAGTGGCCAAAAACCAGAGCCTCTCAGCCCACCTCCAGGAGAAAGACTCCAGGGGTGAAGGAAAACTTAAACTTGTATGAACACCGCGAAAAACCCACCGCCTGTCAACCAGGGCCTAGCCTTCCAAACCCACGCTCTACAAATGATATTGTTAGGGGCCTTTTTACGTGCGAATCCGACACTGTTACGGTCCGTCACGAATCGCGTCCTTACAGAACTATTTAAATAAAAATGTCCAGTTTGGTACTTTTCTAATTGTCAGTTTGTTTGCAATTCCGATATTTCTTGGATAGTTACTCGAAATTTTGTACAGTTCATCGGTTTGATGGTTCAATCACCCATTTGATAAGAATTTGACAACTATGAATTTCATCTTGTAATGTATATCCAAGCTTAATTATAATTCATGGATAAAATTGACATAATGATTGGATTCATCTCACTCACTTCAATCAAAGAAAGTTGAATGACATTCTATAATTCAAGGCCTATTGAGAAAAGAAAAGAAAATCCAAGACTGAAATGCTTCATATGTATTATTGATAGCTAATAATTGTATTTATACATGACTGGAATTAAGAGAGGAGAAGAAAACTGACTAACAGAATAACTAACATAACTAACTGCACTAATAACCAACTTATTCCACTAACAGCCTCACGTGTGTGTCACGTGTGTTGAGGTCTAAAAAGGGTCATAATGAAATAAGCCCAAAACAGAGGAACAAGTCAAGCCCAAAAGGAAAAATCTCAGGCTAAGCCCAAAGTAATAGGCACGGATGACCCATGGGGGATAAAAGGAAGGCCCAGAGGATCCTGAAGCCCAGAAAAGGAAGAAGCATCCCAAAAAGAGACCACGGCAAAATATAAAGAAGCAAGGATCCTCAAATCCCTTCAAACACAAATAAAAAGGAAGACTGGGACAGATCGGTAGAAAGAAGACAGGAAAAGAAAAAAACAAGAAACGCGAGCGACCTCTCATGGCACAGACAGCAAAAGAGCCTCGGGGAACCAGGACAGGGAAGAAGAATGGCAACGAATGACTTTCAAAAATGGCAGAATAGGATTCCGCCCAAATAGGAAAGAAAGGGAAAAGAGGAATGCGCCAGAAATGGGGATGCCGAGAAGGGCATACCTCAACACGTCCTAAAGAGGATGGCCAACCAGAAGCTTTCGAAGGAATCAGAACCAAGAGAAGGAAAGAATGAGAGAAAACGGCAAAGGGACTTACCGAGGCGACAGGGACAGAACATGCTCTGTTTGTAAAAGAACAAAACAGGGGAACCCGGGACACCCAGAAAAACTCCATTATAAAAGGAGGGGACGGGTTGTGAAGAAGGGAGTGAAAAAAAAAAGAAAGAAACACAAAAAAGAAGAAATTCTCTAGGAAGAACCATCAGAAAAATCTATGCAGAAAGAAAAATACTAAGGGAAGAACAAATACTGTTTCCCGATATCCTGTAAAGGCCACTATTGCACATACTCGGATTCAACGAGAATCAAACTTTGCAAGTTTTGAAGGCTGAAATAGCCATTCAAGACTGCAATTTTTGAGCTTGATTGGACCTTGTATCACGTCCTAGTGAGCTTTCTGTAATCAAAACAGATAACTTATTAATGAAACACTGCTTAATAATTCCCGGGATCCTCACAGCACTATTTCTTTGTTTTATCGTTTTGCTAATCCTGCTTTGTTTCCTTCTGAACTTACGTTGTTAATTTTGGTACTCCTCGATATCCTTGTTTGTTGTCTTTCTGTATATTGTCAGGAGTATTCTCTGCATTCACTTGATTCTTAAACAGCTCGTTAGCTGCGGTGAATCAAAACCCGGTCCACCAAATCCTTCCTTTTCATTCAGGCCAAGGATCCTTGGGCTTGAGTATCCTGAAAAAGGCACTCTCACAACGTGTAAGCACTAAACATTAATATACAGCACTATTCTTTACTGCAAGTCGTTTAGCTAAGCTGCAGACCATAAGCTACTTGTAGCTTTCTTCTATTTTGCATTTCTTCAAGTCTCGCAATAAGGCCAATTACAACCCAAGGAATAATTCTTGAGCAAAACTCCATTTTAGTCCATTAGTACGATTTAGCAGATCTCCCCCTTTTATACGGTACCATTGTTGGTGAGAGGTTGAATATTGATTGAGCTGAAGAGTAATACAAGAGGAAATGAGTCAAGCATATACGTATTTAGAAAAATTGATATGCATCTTAAGCTTGTCCCTAACAGTTCTGAAAGCACAGTCACTGCTTCTTATGTAAGCTCCTGCGGTCCTGCCAAGGGCGAAAGAGGGCATTAGCCCCTAGTCCCGCCAAAAGATTGTAAGCTAATAGTGATGATATATTAAGGGTTTTTATTTTTATTTTTATTTATCATACTAATCAATTTATTGTTATCTCTTTTATATGTAAAGTTTCATTAAAAAAAAAAATTTCCTATTTCAATTATCAATTGTTTTTAAGGTCAAAACTTTTTTTTTTTGGTTCAGAAAAAGGTTCAAAACTTATGAAAAGGAACAACGGTTGGAGAAAAAAAAAAAGGAAAATAATAAAAATAGCTAAAATTTTAATTTTTAAAAACTTTATTGTTATCTTTTAAAAGTAATATATAAAAAGGGACTAATTGGACCTTGAATTTTTTAGGTAATAATTCATTCTTTTCTGTAAAATCTTGTGTAATAGGCAATAAAATTTTGGAATAATTACATGATAACAGTTAAAATAACTTTAAGTTGTATTTTGTGTCTATCTAACTACTAAATTATTTTCATTAATAAGTGGAAATTGTTGTCTTGGAAGAAGAAAAAAAAATCAGAAAATGTCATATTCATGAATGAAAAAGACAAAATATAATGAATATACTATCATTTTATGAATTTCTTACGTTACAAAATTACATAGCATACACATGAATGGTTTCTTATATTTTATACTGGTCTCAAGCAATATATTCTTAAAGCGCACATGAATATTTAAATTGCCTCCTGAAGTCAAATCTAAACTCTACCATTGGTTCTTGCTCATATATTTGTTTCTTAAATTATGAAGGGTAAATTACAAATTCCTTCTTGTTTGATCTTATCACAATTTAAATAAAAATTTTCAATGGCTACATTTGATCGTTAAATTTTGATTAAAATTGAAACAGTTTAAGTCCCTAACAAATGAAACTGTTAATTTTCATCCAAATTAAGATCATACAAAGATGAAGCCAATAATACTTTCCATCTTAAAAATTGATGGTTAGCAGGAAAAAAAACAAAGGAAGATTGCTTAATCTTCTATGGGGGATGCAGTCTGTGGAACAGCATTGTCTGCAAGTAAAGCACACTTATTCCAGATTTGCACACTTCTTAGTCGTGTTATGGTTTCGTTGGATTTGTAGTCGGGTATTTTATTGATGGTATTATCCACCAACTTGTTGTGGCAAGTTCTTCCCATCGACACAAGCAAGAGACAACAATTATCCTCGACAGGCATAGAATCATTCGCAAAGACATTCTTAAAGATTGATTCCCCACAGTCTGGGGTTAGTCTTTTTGAGCAAACTTCCAAAAATTCAGAGTTCGGATCAGTAGCCAATGGCTCTGGTGGAAAGTCTTGAAAAGCTTCTATAGGAGCTAAATCAGTCTCATCATAATAACCAGGTGCTTCGCTTTCTGAGGTTGAGAGGACTCTGGATGCGAGTCCCGGTGAAAGAAAGGTCACCCGACAAGCTAATAACATGGTCACCACGACAGAGAAGCTGTTAAGCCTTTCCATTGCCATGGAATTTATGGCTAAGTTATATTTCCTGTGTAGGTTGAAGAAATATTGTTGTTCGGATAATATGAGATGGAGAGTAAAGGTGTATTTATACATGGAGGTATGTAAGGTTATACTCATTTTGAAGAAACGTAAGGTTATTACTTATATTTAAAAAATGCGGGGGTTTCATCTTTCAATGTTTATAAACTTCTCTCTTATTTAGTAAGTTATTAATGTTAAATGATTTTTTTCTTTTTTGGAAAGGGTTGGGGGGATATATTGATAGTCGGGAATAAGAAGATTTAAACTCGAGATGTTTTGAGTAAAAACTTTAAAAGATTTTAACTAATTGAAGTACAAGAATCTTGATAATGTTAAAAAATAAATGGAGTTATATTGCTTTTTATTATTAGTGTTAGTTACATGAATCAAGAAAAGAAACACATAAAAAAAATTTAAGAAAAAAAAACGTAAAACAAAAATCTTCCACGGTAATACATAACCTTTTTTTGTTCATAATTTATTTCACTTATTCTTACTGATAAAATTTTGATTTGAAGTAACATTTATAAAAAAGGAAAATTTCCACTCTATGAAAGAGATGTCAAAGTGACAACAAGTAAGCCAAAATGAAAAATACTTAATAATTATGATTCTCATTCAAGGATTTTTGTTATTATTAATTAGTCGTTGAAAAAGGTAGTTTCAACACGGGGGATGGATGAATCCATGGATTATGGAACCGATTCCACATTACAAATGCCCTAATTCAATCTTAATTTATAATCCAATGGATTAAATTCCCATTCAGACTAAATTCATCTCACTTGTTTCAATCAAAGATAGCTGAAGGACATTGAAAGTAGAGACCAACATTGCTAGGAATGTGGGTTCCCTAAAAGAATTTGTAGATAAGTAAAGAGAATAAGTCTCATTCGCAATCCTGTGTTTGAATGGGGGCATAGAAGAGCGAAAAGGGAAAAGATTGAACGTAGTGTCCTGTAATTAAAGCTAGCTCTTGGAGCATGTGATCTACCATATTAGGTGTTAGCTAGCCCTAGTTTGGGAGGAGAGAATTGAATGGAATGGAAAGGAATGAAAATAATAATTTTAAAATATTCTTCCATTCCCTTGTTTGGAAGTTTTAATGGAGGAAATGGAAAGTCAATTCCCTTGTTTTAGAGTTTAAGTTTGGGAGGAATGAATGAAAAGGAATGAAAATAATAATTTTAGAATATTCTTTCCTTCCTTTATTTGGGAGTTTTAATGGAGGGAATGGAAAGTCAATTCTCTTATTTGGGAGTTTAAGTAGAAGAGAATGAAATGGATAGGAGAGAACATTCATTCCTCTCTGTTCCCTTAAAACCTCAAATTTTCATTTCCCTCGAAATTGAGAGGAATGGGAGGGAATGAAATTAGATTTAATGATTTTTTTACTAAAACTCCAAAAATACCTCTATATATTCAGCCATTTATTTTTAAATATGGGTCTAATAGTAATATTGTCATAAAATGATTTCATTACATTCTCTCCGTGTTACTCCCAAACAAGATTAATTACTTACATTCCATTTATTTTCATTCATTTACATTCCTTTATTTTAAAACATCCAATTAAGGTTACTTAATTTCATTTTATTCCATTCTTTTTCATTCATTTCCCTTAAATACATTCCATTCATTTCCTTTCCCTTATAATCATTCAATTCCACTCTATTCCCTTCCCTTATGAACTCCCAAACGAAGCCAAAGATAGTTAATAGTAGACTTTTTGGAAACAAAATTGAGTTTGAAGAAAGAATTATCAAGGTTTTCATCTAAGAGGAGGTAAGGACCTGAATAATGAAAAAAAAATTGGGTTTTATAAACCTTTAGTCGAGAATAAGGGGTTGAGTTAGTATTGGGGTATAGTAACAGTATTCGGGCTTGAATATTCAATGGAATGAATGGGTATTTATAGAGCGGTGAGTCGATTTTTAGCCAATTGTAACCTTATATCAAATGAACGGGACATGTGACAAGACTACAATCAAAGTTGTCAATATTATACAGGAGAAAGTTAATGAAATATTTTGATATCAATTAATACCGATTTACCATTTCAGGTTTATCACTATATATATATATATATATATATGTTTGTATATATTTATGTATGCCTTCAATTATTTATAAATTTATATGTTTGTAAACATAGAATGTAAAACCCATATATTTATAAGCCCAAATATTTGTATATTAACCTACTTTATTAGCTCAATAGCATATTTTATAACCCTTGTTTATTTTTAAAAAATATTTTTCATAATTTTTCTTGTATGGGCCAAAATATTAATAATAGTCAAAACACTTAAAAACCCTAAGCATAGGCAGTACAAGTTGGTGGGTGATTGTTGCATGCATCAGTACTCGACCTCAAAACTCGATCGGCTTCAATGCTTTCTTAGAATGACTTGGGGCTTTCCCATACACTTGGGCTAGTGTGTACTTTGGAAGAGGGCCCTAAAATTTATTCGATCCATATACTCAAGAGAATGGGCCCAACCCCCTCCAATATATTTCATAAAATAGATTGATAGTATACTTCTTCTTTTCTTTTTCTTTTTTGAGAATGTAGCATACTTCAATTGATCTCAACCGTTAAATATAATCAACATATGATTACTGAGATTTAAATACGTAGTACATTTTTAAAAAAATCAAAATACATAATACAAGTTACATAAAAAGTCTTCTAAAAAAAAGTTACATAAAAAGTAACTTTATTATTAATGACTTTTTTTTTAGAGCAATATTATTAAAGACTTAACAGTACTTGACTGATGAATTTATGATGTGGTACCATGATGGTAAAATATATGCCAATTTTTTTTCTTACTTTTTTAATGCAAGATTCGAGTGGTATAATCGTCGGCTGTTAGAAAATTTAACAATGAAAGTGGAAAAACAATCTATGTTGCGTAGTTATGAAATAATTTGGGTATTAACCTTGAAGTATATATATTCTTTTTTTTTTCCTTTCTTTTTTGGGAACAAGACAGCAACTTTATGCATGGAGAAAACAAAAGGTTCAATTTTTATTTATTTACTTATTTTCTACTCATGTAGAGTAACTCACATAACCAATTGAGATAGAATGGAACCCGCAGACTAGCTCACTCCATCACTTTAAATAACACAACTAGCTAGTTGAGTTACAAACCAACAAGTTTAATTGTATACATATATGCCCAATCCTTGCATGCATGCAATGCTATATATATCAAGTGCACAAAATCAAGGGTGAATAATGGTTATACAATCTTATGTAAATTTAGTTTCATTAGAAGACCACCAAATACCAGTCAGTCCAGCAAAGAGTTAGTTCCCAACAACTTACTATATTAGAGACAACGCAATGTGGATACTAGAGGGAAAATGTGAATAGGACACCATTAATGATCACTTGAATCCTATTGTGAGTAATATATTAATCTTCAGAATTTAAAAAAAGAAAAAAAGATTTGTCTTACCTCCAATGTTTTTGTGTATTGGAAATGACACATGCTCTACATCTGTTTTAAAATAGTCATGTTTCAACCTTATACCCTATCCAATGCACAATAATATTGGACGGAAGCCTTATCCCACTGAATAAGAAACCTCAATTTCAGATTTGTGAAACAAATTATTTCTGTATATTGATTGAGTATACTTTCTTAATTCAACAGCAACATGGGGGTATAGATCATTGGTGTGGAATTAAGTACTTTCTAAAGATAAAAGATGAAGATTTATTCAATGTTAACATTCATGTGGTACAAAATTGCTAAATAGAATTCATTTACTATTTAATTGGATGGAGAAGGAGCAAGTCAAGTATGCCGAGCAACCAAAGCACACTTATGCCATATTCGATTACCCTTGGAAATTGCCGTGGAAGTCCTTGATGAGTACTTTTTTAAGTGAACAATTGCCTTGTCCAAATCATCGTGACAAGTTTTTCCCATTTTTTTAATAAGCTGTAGGCAGCATTTCTTAGACACAGGTAATTTCTCAAACATTCCAAGGAATATTTCTTTTCCACACTCATCTTCCACTCTTCTAGCGCAATGCAACAAGTGCAAGGGGTATCCAGGTACATGCCTTGGTGGGCTTATCTTTTTTTGAGCAAGTGAGGCCATAACTCCGCTTGCTAAGATCAGAGTTACCATGATGAAGATGTTGAACTTTTCCATGGTGCAAAACTAGTGTACAGATTCCTGAATTTTCAATTTGATTAGATTGAGATTTTTGGGATGGTTTCAAGAGTGAGTGATTGGTATTTTTATATGGGTGAGGAGAGGTGGTGAGATGATCTTGGCTTTAGAAAACAGTTTTTGAACTTTAATTTTGCATGAGTTACTTTCATTCAACTTGTCCAAAATTTGATGGGGGGTTTCTATATTGCAATAAATAAATAAATAAAAACGTTTTTTCAATTAATTTGTTCTAGAGTTATAAAAAAGCTAATAATATTGTATTTTCAAGTTTTTATACAAATTTTGAAGTAACGAATTTTTTTTTTTTTTTTTTTATATTGAAAATTTAATTTGTTTTCTATTTGATTTCAAATACTCTCCATTACTCGCTATAAAATATCTCAATTATGTTTGGTTTCTTTTAAGGAAAAAAAAAAAAAACAGGGAAAAAAATTATTCAATTAACATCGAGCATGGTTTTTTCTATTCTTTTTTAAATTAAAAAAAATTGAATTTTGAAAAAAAAAAGTTATAAAATTCAAAAATCCTTTTTTTTTAAATGGAGAAAATAAAGAAGAAAAATTATTCTATTAACATGAAGCATTTTTTTCCCCCTAATCTCAAAAAAAAAAATTAAAACAAAGTGATAACTTCAAAATCCTTGGTCATACGTTTTGTTTTTGTTTTTGTTTTTGTTTGTTTTTTTTTTTTTTTTTAAATCTCAAACAAAAATAATTAAATTTAAAACAAAATGATAAACTTCAAAATTCTTGGTTATAGATAAACTAACCTAGCTCCTACTACACGATCGAATTCAAATTCAAACCGAACAGTTTCAAACATTTTCCTTCATGCCTTGCCTGCCTCTCGCTATCTCACATTCAAATGATTAACACAACCTTAACCACAACATTCGAAAAAAACTCCTAAAAAATAGCTAAAGTCTTCTATAAAATATCCATTCCAAGAAATTGACAAAGAAAGAGAAAAGCAACAAAAGACTTTTTTTTTTTTTCTAACTTAAATTTTCTAGCTAACCAAACACGAACAAATTTGTTTATAGTGTTTGTGTTTCTATGATTATCTGCTTCAAATTTTATTTACTTACTGATTTTTTTGGCGTCAATTAGTCCATGATAAAGTGCTAATTTTTCACTATTGGAGATTCTTTGATTGGCAAACCAAGTCATAGCAAACTCGAATGTGGTCCATGACAGAGTAGCTTCTATTCCTGTTGGTGGTATGATTCCATTTTCGAGTTTGCAGATGTTGTGTTCTATCAAATAATGTATAGCATGTTTGCATTAATACAACCAAACTGTCCGATTTTGTCATTTATTTGACAATCTCCAGTTACTTTTTCCCCCTTTTTTTCCTAAAATTTAATGGTCAGTGACTACTTTTTTTTCCATCCAAATATAGCATTGTAGTCAGTTTTATTCTCTTCTTTGCCTCTCTCCCTCTCTCAATGTAGCAATTTTTCTATTGAAAAAGAAATTGTAGTCTTCTTTTTCACTTTCCAATCCCCAGTAAATTCTCACCCACGTAGTCCTATAAATTTTATTTATATTGGAGAAGCTACGTGTGTGAGTTTATGGTTTTATAGTAACTATCATTTTGCTTTAGGTTCGTTTTTTGAAATTTGACTAAAATTTTTGTTCTCTTATATTAATATTAATATTCATTGATTCTTTAGAATTTTAACGGTAGAAGACTTATATTTCATTAATCTATTTTGAATTTTTTTTATTTGTTTTTTAAATTGTGCTTATGGTTTTGTAATTAACATTGAGGCTGGTGGTTATTAAGGGTTAGATTAAGATTAAGTGCTAACACATGGATGCTTTACTTTTTATTGGACATAGTATTTTTCCACTAAATTGGTAGAATTTGTTATTTGTATTTTACTTTCGTCATAGTTGTCTTTAGCAGTTTTCAAATGCAGTGGTTGGATATTATATAGTTTTAGTTAGCCTTAATTCTAACTAAATTTATTTTTTATAAATTATAAAATTTATGTTTATTTATTTGTTTTATCTGTGCTGTGATATTTTGTTAAATGAATACTAACCCTATCACAAGAGCTTTACATGTACAATTTGGCTATTTTTGTTTTTTTTAGTTTCATAATTTCTTTTTCATTCTAATTTCAAGTTCACATGTTTTCTCACTAATATTTCTCATTTAGAACTACTAATACAACTGAAATAGCACTGAATTTATTTAATGAAAATTCAAAGCACTAGGGAATTAATTCTTAAATCTTGGAAATTCTAATAATGAGAGATTCAATTTAGATAATAAAAAATATTTTTTTTTTTGGAACAAGACAGCTTAGCTTTATGCATGGAGGAAAAAAAAAAGGTTCAATTTTTATGTATTTAACTATTTTCTACTTATTTAGACTTCAGAGTAACTCACACAACCAAATGAGATGGAATGGAACCCGCAGCCTCACTCCATCACTTTAAATAACACTAGCTTGTTGAGTTACAAGCAAACAAGTTCAAATATATATCCCATCCTTTCATATATGTAATGCTATCCATTATACTTGTGGTGTGGTGGTCACTCCACAAATATAAATACTTATGGGGTGTGGGGGGCAAGGGCCAGCATTCAAGTCTCCAGAAGGGAGTTTCACATAAATATACACTTAGATTAGCTAGAGTAGAAATTCTAACTTGTATAAAATATATATATATATATATATATATATAAATTTAGTTTCCTTTGAAGACCACCACCAAGTACCAGTCAGTCCAGCAAAGAGTTAGTTCCCAACAATTTACTATTAGAGGGGATGCAATGTGGAGACTAGAGGGAAAAGGTGAATAGGAAACAATTAACGACTTGAATCCTATTGTGAGTGATATATTAATCTTCATAATTAAATGAAAGAAGAAGAGAGATTTGCCTTGCCACCTATGTTATTGTGTATTGGAGAAGACACGTGCACTCTATGTGTTTTGAAATAGTCACATGTTGATCTCATGCACTATCCAACGCACAAAATTTTTGGAACAGAAGCCTTATCCAACAAAATAAGATACCTTAGATTGGTGAGACAAATTATTTCAATACGTTGATTGAGTATACTTTCTTAATTCAACAGCAACATGAGGATATAGATCATTAGTGCGGAATTGAGTTCTTTCTAAAGATAAAAGATGAAGATTTATTCAATGTTAAGATTCATGTGGTACAAAATTGCTAAATAAAATTCAATTTACTATTTAACTAGATGCAGAAGGAGCAAGTCAAATCTGCCGAGCAACCAAAGCACACTTACGCCATATCCGATTACCCTTGGGAATCGCCGTGAAAGCCCTTGATGTGTAATCTGGTAAGAGAACAATTGCCTTATATAAATCATCGTGACAAGTTTTTCCCATTTTTTTAATAAGCTGTAGGCAGCATTTCTTAGATACGGGTAATTTTTCAAACATTCCAACGAATATTTCTTTTGCACACTCATCCTCTACTCTCCTAGCGCAATGCAACAAGTTCAAGGGGTACCCTGGTACAAGCCTTGGTATGCTTATCTTTTTTTCAGTAAGTGAGGCCATGACTCGACTTGCAAAGATCAAAGCCACCATGATGAAAATGTTGAACTTTGCCATGGTGCAAAACTAGTACTAGCTAGCTAGAGATTCCTTAATTTCCTATTTGATTAGATTGGGATTTCTGGGGTGGTTTTCAAGAATGAGTGATGAGTATTTTTATGGGGAGTTTTTATATTGCAATAAATAAATAAAAACGTTTCTTTCATTTATCTTGTTCTAGAGTTATAAAAAAGCTAATAATATTGTATTCAAGTGTTTTTACACAAATTCTGAAATAGCAATTACTTTTATATTGATAAGTTAATTTGTTTTCTATTATGTTCAAAAAAAAAAAAATTTGTTTTCTATTTGACTTCAAATTCTCTCGGTTACTCTTTTGTTTTTTAAATCTCAATTACGTTCAGTTTCTTCAACGACAATGAAAAAAAATGGGGAAAAAAAAAGAATAAAAACAATTCTATCAACATCAAGCATGGTTTTTAAAAAAAAATCTTAAAAAAAGAATTGAATTTAAAACAAATTGGTAAACTTCAAAATCTTATTTATTTATTTATTTTGGATAAAAAAACCAAAAGAAATAAAGAAGAAAAACTATTCTATCAATATCAAGTACTTTTTTTCCTTTCTAAATTTAAAACAAAGTGATAAACTTCAAAATCCTTGGTTATAGATAAACTTTCACTACAAGAAAAGAGTCTACTAACGAGGGTAAAATGTCCTCACAAAAATTCAAATATTGTCGCAAAAGGCTATTAGCAAGTGCATGTGGCCCTTGAAGGCCGTCGTATTTGCTCTTGTTGCTAAAAGAGATTTTGCGATCATGCCTTTGCAAATAAATAATTTACAAGGGAAATTTACTGACGTTACTGAACAAATCTGCCTTTGCAAATATATTACTATATGAAGAGAAAAGTTGATGACTTACTTTTAGCGAGGGGAAGTAGTCGTCGTTAATAACTATTTGTGAGGACCTTTATACTCTTGCAATTAGTTATTTGCGAATTTCAAATTAACGACATACTATTTAGAGACAAATAATACCGTCACTAAAATTTATTTGTGAGGGCTTTTAACCCCTCGCAATTAGTTAGGAATAATAATGAAGACATTAAATTGTTGCTTAAAATGTTTTTGCAAGGGGTTAAGTGGCATTGCTATTCTATAAATTGCGAGGGACTTTGTCATCACTATAAAATTATTTATGACCAAATTTTTATGTCATCGGTGATAATATTTTATATAATTTTTGAAATATTTTATTATTTATTTATAATTATTTTATATCATTTTTTTTAATTGTCATGTTACGATAGTACAATAATTACTAAAAATTGATCAATTGAAAGATAAAAATTCATATAAGTTCAAACTTTAAAATATAGAATATACAAAGAAATCTTGAAATTAAACCTTCTTTTAAACTTAAACAACTAGAATTATGACAAGATTTATACTAGTCTTCCTCTGAGTTACCCTCCAAGCTGTTTTCAACCTCCCTCGTGTTATTGATTGAGTTGTCCTCTTCATCTCTACTAGTACCATCCTTAAAAAAAAAATACTAACCAAAAAAAAAAAAAAAAACATTAAACATAATTCATACACTAGAATATTAGCTTTTATAAAAATAATAACAAATAATGGTTAAAGAGAGTGCAAGAGAGATAGAGAGAATTCATGACATGTATTTCATTTATACTCACCCCCTAATCTCCATCCATCCATTTATCCACCATCTTTTTCCAAAAGAGTGTAGGAATGACGGAAGGACTGTTCTTATAACGATCTTCTTTCTCTGTGTACTTCTTGAAAATAGGATTTTTAATGTGAATATCCAATCAGAATAACATCGTTTCACCAATTCTACAAATGCTTTCTTCACTTCCTCATATGGTTGCTTATGCTTAAAATGTTGAGCACTATAGCAAGCATATAGAGTTTCGAGCTCAGATCTTGGGTATTTAGTAAAAGTCGTCCAAGCTCCATTTAGTTTTTGGTGAAAAAGAATAGTAATCTCTCGAGTAGCTTTTGGTGTGAAGATTTTGCCTTCACTTTTACCTTCCCTTGCCATGTCTACCTTTTTTTTTTTTATAAGCCCTTGCCACACCTACCTACTATTAGTTAGTATTAATATGATGAAAGTATATAATATAAATATGTATTTCCAATACAATTGTGTTAAAGACATGATCCACTAGTAAAAGATGATACTCTAGTATAAGATGATACTAGACCTTATCCTCAATCCAACAATACTTATTGTTACAATCAACACACAAATATTTGATTTTCATATCTTTATTTATTGAATGTTTAAATGCATACTCAAGAAAATTTTCAACCCCATTAATATATCTAGTAGAATGATGCATCCAAAATTTATCAACTGACATTTTATCTACTCCCTATAAAGCATCATATTATATAACTAAAAATAATAATGGTTGCTAACACATATATAATTATGCACTCTTAAAATTAACTAGCACAATTAACATTGGGTCTTGTAAAGTAGAAATATCAAGGATTCGCATATTTGGCCACAAAATAGAAATATCAACACAACCTAAAGCAAATCTCAAGCCAAACAATTGAGATTGGACAAATATGTTGTCAACATCGTCATCCTGATTAACTTTTTTAGGTAATCTATAGATTTTCATCTCACTACAAGCCATACACATTTAAAACTCACATCAGAGAACTCTACAAAATTTCCACATTTTAAACAATTGATTGATGACATGGTTATTAATCTTTGATCACCTTGAAATTTTGTAAGCATGAAAATATATAAAGATAATGTAATCTAACAGTATATTTGTCAAAATTCATATCAAATTAAGAAATATAGGGTTGTGTTCAAGTTACATCTGACGTAACTCTAAAATATGTTACACCACCCAATAACTTATTATTGAATTCATATTTTGAAAATCCAACCGTTGGATTACATGTTCTATATGGTCTTAACATGCATGCCAATTTTCATGTCAATCGGATGTAATTTATCATTTGATCTATAAACTCATCTTTTATGCATTATTTTAAACTACTAAAACTTGAATTTAGACAATTGATTGATGACATAGCTATTAATTTTTAATCACCTTGAAAATTTTTAAGCATGAAAATATATGAAGATAATATAATCTAACAGTATATTTGTCAAAATTCATATCGAATTAAGAAATATAGGGTTGGGTTCAAGTTACACCTGACGTAACTCTAAAAAATGTTACACCACCCAATAACTTATTATTGAATTCATATTTTAAAAATCCAACAATTGGATTACATGTTCTATATGTGCTAAACATGCATGCCAATTGGATGTAATTTACCGTATGGTCTATAAACTCACCTTTTATACATTATTTTAAATTACAAAAACTTGAATTTAAAAAATTGATTGATGACATGGAAATTAATATTTGATCACCTTGAAATTTTATAAGCATGACAAATATATGAAGATAATGTAATCTAACGGTAGATTTTTCAAAATTTACATCGAATTAAAAAATATAAAGTTGAGTTCAAGTTACACGTAATGTAACTTTAAAAAATGTTACGTCACCCAATAACTTATTATTGAATTCATATTTTAAAAATCCATCCGTTGGATTACATGTTCTATATGGTCTTAACATGCATACCAATTTTAATGTCAATCGGATGTAATTTACCATTTGATCTATAAACTCATCTTTTATGCATTATTTTAATGAAAATAAATTTTTATTCACTTTTGAGAGAGAGAGAGAGAGAGAGAGAGAGAGAGAGAGAACAAAAGGCTGAAATTCTTGAATTTTAAGCTACCATTTTGAAGTTGAAAATGCTATCATTTTTTTATGGGTACAATTGTTTAGAAAATAAGAACAGACATTTCTTATATAGAATGTATACAAAAGGTTTTTTTTTTTAGACTGTAAACATAAAGTTCATCTAAAGAATACAAAGTGCTATATGTTTATACGTTTCTTTTTATTTTTCTTTGAATTTTAGAATAATTTTTATCTCCAAGAAAAAAAAAATATTTTAATGATTTTTTGTGAAGGTCAATCATGGCCCTCGCAAATAATTTAGTTTTAGTAAGGGCATATTTTTAACCTACACAAAAAATGAAATTTTTGCAAAGGATTTTTATTGTCCCTCGGAAATAATTTGGTGGGAACATTTCCCTCCAAAATTTTTGACATTTTAATGATTATTTGTAAAGGTCAATCCTAACCCTTGCAAATAATTTAGTATTAGTGATGGCTTTTTTTTAACCGTCACAAATAATACACTTTTTGCGAGAGATTTTTAATTGTCCCTCGCAAATAATATGGAGGAAAAATTTTCTTTTAAAATATTAGTATTTGTGACGGCTATAACACATAATTGTGACAGCTTTTCTTGTTAGTCACAAATATTTTACATTTTACCAAGTATTTGCAAGGACTTTATTTTGCCTTCACAAATAAAATTTTTTGAGAGGGCTTTTTAGGTCCATCAAAAATTCTTGGTCGCTAATAGGCGTTTTTCTTGTAGTGAAATTCTCTCCCACTATAGATATTAAATTCAAACTGAACGGTTTCAAACAGTTTCTTCCATGCACACCTCTCACTAGATCACGTTCAAATGATTAACACAAACTTAATCATAACATTCAAAAAGACTCTAAAAAAATAACTGATCTTGTCTACAAAATATCCCTTCCGAAAAATTGACAAATAAAAAGAAAAGCAAAAAAGACCTTTTTTCTCACTTTATTTTCTAACTAACCATACACGAACAAGTTTGTTTATATATTGCTACTGTTTGAGTGTCTATGATTATTTGCTTCAATTTTTATTTACTTATTGATTTTTTGGCTTAAGATGTCTATGCTAAATTGCTAATTTTTCACTATTGGAGATTCTTTGATTGACTAACCAAATCATTGCAAACTCCAGTGTGGTTCATGACAGAGTAGCTTCTATTCCTATTGATGGTTTGATTCCATTTTCGAGCCTATGGATGCTGTGTTTTATCAAATAATGCAGCATGTTTGCATTAATACATAACCTAATTATCTGATTTTGTGATTTATTTGACAATCTCCTGTTGCTTCTTTCCCTTTTATTTTTCTTTTTCCTAAAACTAACCGGTCAGTAACTACTTTTTTTTTTTCCAAATATAGCATTTTAGTCAATTTTATTCTCTCTCTCTCTCTCTCTCTTTTCTATTGGGAAAAAAAAATTGTAGCCTCCTTTTTTCACTTTTGGATACATAGTAAATTCTCACCGACTTAATCCTATAAATTGAATTTGTAATCAAGTTTTTTTTTTTGAGAAACCAGACCGAGAGGTCTTGTATTATTGATGGTAAAAAAAGAAATGATTACAAAGAGTCACGCGTGACTAGGGGAGCTATCTCATCAGGTACATAATTCTACCAAACCTGAAGCTCACATCTAGCTTTTGAATATTTGGCTAAAAAATGGGCAACTAAATTGCTTAGACATTTTACATGGGAAAAATTGCAAAAATAAAACACACCAACTAACTTGAGGATGTCACTGATTACAACTCCATACTCCGCGTGGGATGAATTAGCTAGAAGCTAGGATAGCTTTAATGACATTCTCTGCATCTCCCTTGAAAATACAATCCAGCACACCTGCATCCTTGACAAAAATCATAGCTCTATGGCAAGCCAAGGCCTCCACTATTGCTTCCGAGAGTAGGATTTTTATTCTTTGAGCGAGGGCACCATGGACCTGACTAGAGGCATCACGAATTACTGGACCCAAACCTACTGCTCCTTCTATTGAGAAACATGCTCCATTAAAATTTATTTTGCACTTGGGCACAATGGGAGGAATCCATCTCATGGCTCTGACAAAAATTGTTGATGCTCGAATCTAGGATTTCTGAGCAGCACAAAAATCCTGGAGAAGGGAATTAGCTCGCCTCCTAATATCAATAATCTCCACCATCTCCTCTCCACATCGATCCAAATTTCTTTTTCTCCAAATCAACTTGAAAATCATCGCTAACAGGTTAGTCTCCAAGTGCTCCTTTAACATGAAAATCATCCCCAACAAGTCTGCAAAATTATCAAATTTTTATCTCCACAATTTTGTCAAGACTCCATTGCCTTCCCAAATGACATATAGAGCTGGGCAGCTCAATAGAGCATAGACTGTGTCTTCACTTCCCACCTGGCATCTTGAGCACTAGATTGAGTTCACCACATTTCTTCTCCATAGATTGCACAAGGTAGGAATGACATTGTGCAATGCTCTCCATATCATATGCTTTACATCATGAGGAACCTGTATGTCCTAGACACCCTTCCATAATCTGTGGTTCTTCTTCGGGTCGGAGCAACTAGGCCTCAACTGTCTCTCTACCCCAGCAATCAAGTGATAGGCAATACGGGTAGAGTACTTACCATTGCTGGTGAGAAACCAAACATGCTCATCTTGGATGGATTGGCAACTCAGAGGAATCCCAAGGATCAAGTTAGCTTCATGAGATAATATTGTTAATTGTTGGGATGATATGAGATTCATGGAGTGTAAAGGTGTATTTATATACGAAGGTAGGTACGTAAGGTTATACATACTTATGCATTCGGAGGTTTCAACTTTTAATGTTTATAACTCAAAAACAAAAACTTTCAATGTTTACAAACTGCTCTCTATTTATTTGCATTAAAATTTATTCAGTCAGCTATCAATGTTGAATGGAGCTTTGTAGTTTCCTTCTATACTTCTTTTTATTACTAGTGTCCGTTACATGAATCAAGAAAACATTTATTTAAAGTGGGGGAAAAAAAAAAGGTAACACACACAACTTTTTCCTAATATTTTTATTATAATACTTACTGATAAAATTGTGATTGCAGTAACATTTTTTTAAGAAGAAAAATTCCACTCTATGAAAGATATGTCAAAGTGATGATCAACCACAAAGAAAAATACATAATATATTTAAACACAAAGAGTAGGTGAGTGAATAGATCGAGGGCGGTAGTTTGGAACTAATCTCACCATCGTTGTCATGATCAACCAAATACGGAACACTCTAATGGAGTGGTATATTGGTTAATCATTGAATTAATTGTTAATTTATTTTTAAAAATATAAATTAAATAAATTAAAAATATATGGACAAAGTTTAGCTATAAAATTGGTTGTAGCCTAAGGTTACAAACTTATTCAATATCTTTTTATTGGAAGTGAATTTTGAGAAATCCACCATTAGATTACATTTTCTTTTTATATCCTCCATGCTTGCAAAATTTCTAAAAATTTAAAGATTAATAACTATGTTATCAATAAATTGTTTAAATTGCAAGTTTTTCTAATTTAAAATTATGCATAATAAATAAGCTTATAGATCATATAATAAATAATATCTGTTTGATACAAAATTTGGCATATGTAATAAGGACATGTAGAATATGCAATTCAACAGTTAGATTTTTAAAATATATAGTAATATTTATTTTATTGAGCAAAGCTATAGCTTTAAACTACAACAAATTTTGTAACTAAACTTTGTTCAATCACCCATTTGATAAGAATTTGACAACTATGAATTTCATCTTAAAATGTATATTCAAGCTTAATTATAATTCATGGATAAAATTGACATTCTGATTGGATTCATCTCACTCACTTTAATCAAAGATAGTTGAATGACATTCTATAATTCAAGGCCTATTGAGAAAAGAAAAGAAAATCCAAGACTGAAATGCTTCATATGTATTATTGATAGCTAATAATTGTATTTATACATGACTGGAATTAAGAGAGGAGAAGAAAACTGACTAACAGAATAACTAACATAACTAACTGCACTAATAACCAACTTATTCCACTAACAGCCTCACGTGTGTGTCACGTGTAAGCACTAAACATTAATAGCACTATTCTTTACTGCAAGTCGTTTAGCTAAGCTACAGACCATAAGCTACTTGTAGCTTTCTTCTATTTGCATTTCTTCAAGTCTCGCAATAAGGCCAATTACAACCCAAGGAATAATTCTTGAGCAAACTCCATTTTAGTCCATTAGTACGGTTTAGCAGATCTCCCCCTTTTATATGGTACCATTGTTGGTGAGAGGTTGAATATTGATTGAGCTGAAGAGTAATACAAGAGGAAATGAGTCAAGCATATACGTATTTAGAAAAATTGATATGCATCTTAAGCTTGTCCCTAACAGTTCTGAAAGCACAGTCACTGCTTCTTATGTAAGCTCCTGCGGTCCTGCCAAGGGCGAAAGAGGGCATTAGCCCCTAGTCCCGCCAAAAGATTGTAAGCTAATAGTGATGATATATTAAGGGTTTTTATTTATCATACTAATCAATTTATTGTTATCTCTTTTATATGTAAAGTTTCATTAAAAAAAAAATTTCCTATTTCAATTATCAATTGTTTTTAAGGTTCAAAACTTTTTTTTTTTTTGGTTCAGAAAAAGGTTCAAAACTTATGAAAAGGAACAACGGTTGGAGAAAAAAAAAAGGAAAATAATAAAAATAGCTAAAATTTTAATTTTTAAAAACTTTATTGTTATCTTTTAAAAGTAATATATAAAAAGGGATTAATTGGACCTTGAATTTTTTAGGTAATAATTCATTCTTTTCTGTAAAATATTGTGTAATAGGCAATAAAATTTTGGAATAATCACATGATAACAGTTAAAATAACTTTAAGTTGTATTTTGTGTCTATCTAACTACTAAATTATTTTCATTAATAAGTGGAAATTGTTGACTTGGAAGAAGAAAAAAAATCAGAAAATGTCTTATTCATGAATGAAAAAGACAAAATATAATGAATATAGGGTCTGTTTGGATAGAACTTATTTTGTTGAAATGAAAACTGAAAACTGAAAACACTGTAGCAAAATAATTTTTAAATGTGTAAATAGTATTTTGAGACCCATTTTTAATGAAAAAGGGATTGAAAAGAGGAATTTGTGGGTCTGTGAACAGTGCATCTGTGCATTGTTCACGATTGACTTGGTCAATTAGTACGGCTGGAACCAAAAAAAAAAAAGGTTAGAAAACGCAAATGCAGCCACTTATAATTCGAATCCAAACTCCCTCATACTATCATTTTATGAATTTCTTACGTTACAAAATTACTCAGCATACACATGAATGGTTTCTTATATTTTATACTGGTCTCAAGCAATATATTCTTAAAGGGCACATGAATATATAAATTGCCTCTTGAAGTCAAATCTAAACTTTACCATTGGTTCTTGCTCATATATTTGTTTCTTAAATTATGAAGGGTAAATTACAAATTCCTTCTTGTTTGATCTTATCACAATTTAAATAAAAATTTTCAATTGCTACATTTGATCGTTAAATTTTGATTAAAATTGAAACTGTTTAAGTCCCTAACAAATGAAACTGTTAATTTTCATCCAAATTAAGATCATACAAAGATGAAGCCAATAATACTTTCCATCTTAAAAATTGATGGTTAGCAGGAAAAAAAACAAAAAAACAAAGGAAGATTGCTTAATCTTCTATGGGGGATGCAGTCTGTGGAACAGCATTGTCTGCAAGTAAAGCACACTTATTCCAGATTTGCACACTTCTTAGTCGTGTTATGGTTTCGTTGGATTTGTAGTCGGGTATTTTATTGATGGTATTATCCACCAACTTGTTGTGGCAAGTTCTTCCCATTGACACAAGCAAGAGACAACAATTATCCTCGACAGGCATAGAATCATCCGCAAAGACATTCTTAAAGATTGATTCCCCACAGTCTGGGGTTAGTCTTTTTGAGCAAACTTCCAAAAATTCAGAGTTTGGATCAGTAGCCAATGGCTCTGGTGGAAAGTCTTGAAAAGCTTCTATAGGAGCTAAATCAGTCTCATCATAATAACCAGGTGCTTCGCTTTCTGAGGTTGAGAGGACTCTGGATGCGAGTCCCGGTGAAAGAAAGGTCACCCAACAAGCTAATAACATGGTCACCACGACAGAGAAGCTGTTAAGCCTTTCCATTGCCATGGAATTTATGGCTAAGTTATATTTCCTGTGTAGGTTGAAGAAATATTGTTGTTCGGATAATATGAGATGGAGAGTAAAGGTGTATTTATACATGGAGGTATGTATGGTTATACTCATTTTGAAGAAACGTAAGGTTATAACTTATATTTAAAAAATGCGGGGGTTTCATCTTTCAACGTTTATAAACTTCTCTCTTATTTAGTAAGTTATTAATGTTAAATGATTTTTTTCTTTTTTGGAGAGGGTTGGGGGGATATATTGATAGTCGGGAATAAGAAAATTTAAACTAGAGATGTTTTGAGTAAAAACTTTAAAAGATGTCAACTAATTTAAGTACAAAAATCTTGATAATGTTAAAAAATAAATGGAGTTATATTGCTTTTTATTACTAGTGCTAGTCACATGAATCAAGAAAAGAAACACATAAAAAAAATATTAAGAAGAAAAAAAAACGTAAAACAAAAATCTTCCACGGTAATACATAACCTTTTTTTGTTCATAATCTATTTCACTTATTCTTACTGATAAAATTTTGATTTGAAGTAACATTTTATAAAAAAGGAAAAATTCCACTCTATGAAAGAGATGTCAAAGTGACAATAAGTAAGCCAAAATGAAAATACTTAATAATTATGATTCTCATTCAAGGATTTTTGTTATTATTAATTAGTCGTTGAAAAAGGTAGTTTCAACACGGGGGATGGATGAATCCATGGATTATGGAACCGATTCCACATTACAAATGCCCTAATTCAATCTTAATTTATAATCCAATGGATTAAATTCCCATTCAGACTAAATTCATCTCACTTGTTCCAATCAAAGATAGTTGAAGGACATTGAAAGTAGAGACCAACTTTGCTAGGAATGTGGGTTCTCTAAAAGAATTTGTAGATAATAAAAGAGAATAAGTCTCATTCGCAATCCTGTGTTTGAATGGGGGCATAGAAGAGCGAAAAGGGAAAAGATTGAACGTAGTGTCCTGTAATTAAAGCTAGCTCTTGGAGCATGTGATCTACCATATTAGGTGTTAACTAGCCCTAGTTGGGGAGGAGGGAATGGAATGGAATGGAAATTAATGAAAATAATAATTTTAAAATATCCTTCCTTTCCTTTGTTTGGGAGTTTTAATGGAGGGAATGAAAAGTCAATTTTCTTATTTGGGAGTTTAAGTAAAAGAGAATGAAATGGGTAGGAGGGAACATTCATTCCTCTATGTTCCCTTAAAATCTCAAATTTTCATTTCCCTTGAAATTGAGAGAAATGAAAAAGAATGAAATTAGATTTAATGATTTTTTTACTAAAACTTCAAAAATACCTCTATATATTCAACCCTTTATTTTAAAATATGGGTCTAATAGTAATATTCTCATAAAATGATTTCATTCCATTCTCTCCATGTTACTCCCAAACAAGATTACTTACATTCCATTCATTTATTTTAAAACATCCAATTAAGATTACTTAATTTCATTTTATTCTATTATTTTCCATTCATTTCCCTTAAATACATTTCATTCCTTTCCTTTCTCTTATAATCATTCCATTCCATTCCATTTTCTTCCCTTATGAACTCCCAAACGAAACCAATGATAGTTAATAGTAGACTTTTTGGAAACGAAATCGAGTTTGAAGAAAGAATTATCAAGGTTTTCATCTAAGAGGAGGTAAGGACCTGAATAATGAAAAAAAAAAGGGTTTTATAAACCTTTAGTCAAGAATAAGGGGTTGAGTTAGTATTGAGGTATAGTAACAATAATCGGGCTTGAATATTCAATGGAATGAATGGGTATTTATAGAGCGGTGAGTTAATTTTCAGCCAGTTGTAACCTTATATCAAATGAGCGGGATGTGTGACAAGACTAAAATTAAAGTAGTCAATATTATACAGGAGAGAGTTAATGAAATATTTTGATATCAATTAATACCGATGTACCATTTCAGGATTATCACTATTTAAATATATATATATATATATATATATGTTTGTATATATTTATGTATGCATTCAATTATTTATAAATTTATATGTTTGTAAACATAGAATTTAAAACCCATATATTTATAAGCCCAAATATTGGTATATTAACATACTTTATTAGCTCAATAGCATATTTTATAACCCTTGTTTATTTTTAAAAAATATTTTTCATAATTTTTCTTGTATGGGCCAAAATATTAATAATAGTCAAAACACTTAAAAACCCTAAGTATAGGCAGTACAAGTTGGTGGGTAATTGTTGCATGCATCAGTACTTGACCTCAAAACTCGATCGGCTTTAATACTTTCATAGAATGACTTGGGGCTTTCCCATACAGTTGGGCTAGTGTGTACTTTGGACGAGGGCCCTCAAATTTATTCGATCCATATACTCAAGAGAATGGGCCCAACCCCCTCCAATATATTTCATAACATAGATTGATAGTACACTTCATTTTTTTTTTTTTTTTTTTTGGAGAATGTAGCATACTTCAATTGATCTCAACCGTTAAATATAATCAACATATGATTACTGAGATTTAAATACGTAGTACATTTTTTTTTTTTAAATCAAAATACATAATACAAGTTACATAAAAAGTCTTCTAAAAAAAAAGTTACATAAAAAGTAACTTTATTATTAATGACTTTTTTTTTAGAGCAATATTATTAAAGACTTAACAGTACTTGACTGATGAATTTATGATGTGGTACCATGATGGTAAAATATATGCCAATTTTTTTTCTTACTTTTTTAATGCAAGATTCAAGTGGTATAATCGTCAGCTGTTAGAAAATTTAACAATGAAAGTGGAAAAACAATCTATGTTGCGTAGTTATGAAATAATTAGGGTATTAACCTTGAAGTATATATATTCTTTTTTTTTTCCTTTCTTTTTTGGGAACAAGACAGCAACTTTATGCATGGAGAAAACAAAAGGTTCAATTTTTATTTATTTACTTATTTTCTACTCATGTAGAGTAACTCACATAACCAATTGAGATAGAATGGAACCCGCAGACTAGCTCACTCCATCACTTTAAATAACACAACTAGCTAGTTGAGTTACAAACCAACAAGTTTAATTGTATACATATATACCCAATCCTTGCATGCATGCAATGCTATATATATCAAGTGCACAAAATCAAGGGTGAATAATGGTTATACAATCTTATGTAAATTTAGTTTCATTAGAAGACCACCAAATACCAGTCAGTCCAGCAAAGAGTTAGTTCCCAACAACTTACTATATTAGAGACAACGCAATGTGGATACTAGAGGGAAAATGTGAATAGGACACCATTAATGATCACTTGAATCCTATTGTGAGTAATATATTAATCTTCAGAATTTAAAAAAAGAAAAAAAGATTTGTCTTACCTCCAATGTTTTTGTGTATTGGAAATGACACATGCTCTACATCTGTTTTAAAATAGTCATGTTTCAACCTTATACCCTGTCCAATGCACAATAATATTGGACGGAAGCCTTATCCCACTGAATAAGAAACCTCAATTTCAGATTTGTGAAACAAATTATTTCTGTATATTGATTGAGTATACTTTCTTAATTCAATAGCAACATGGGGGTATAGATCATTGGTGTGGAATTAAGTACTTTCTAAAGATAAAAGATGAAGATTTATTCAATGTTAACATTCATGTGGTACAAAATTGCTAAATAGAATTCATTTACTATTTAATTGGATGGAGAAGGAGCAAGTCAAGTATGCCGAGCAACCAAAGCACACTTATGCCATATTCGATTACCCTTGGAAATTGCCGTGGAAGTCCTTGATGAGTACTTTTTTAAGTGAACAATTGCCTTGTCCAAATCATCGTGACAAATTTTTCCCATTTTTTTAATAAGCTGTTGGCAGCATTTTTTAGACAGGTAATTTCTCAAACATTCCAAGGAATATTTCTTTTCCACACTCATCTTCCACTCTTCTAGCGCAATGCAACAAGTGCAAGGGGTATCCAGGTACATGCCTTGGTGGGCTTATCTTTTTTTGAGCAAGTGAGGCCATAACTCCGCTTGCTAAGATCAAAGTTACCATGATGAAGATGTTGAACTTTTCCATGGTGCAAAACTAGTGTACAGATTCCTTAATTTTCAATTTGATTAGATTAAGATTTTTGGGATGGTTTTCAAGAGTGAGTGATTGGTATTTTTATATGGGTGAGGAGAGGTGGTGAGATGATCTTGGCTTTAGAAAACAGTTTTTGAACTTTAATTTTGCATGAGTTACTTTCATTCAACTTGTCCCAAATTTGATGGGGGGTTTCTATATTGCAATAAATAAATAAATAAAAACGTTTTTTCAATTAATTTGTTCTAGAGTTATAAAAAAGCTAATAATATTGTATTTTCAAGTTTTTATACAAATTTTGAAGTAACGAATTTTTTTTTTTATATTGAAAATTTAATTTGTTTTCTATTTGATTTCAAATACTCTCCATTACTCGCTATAAAATATCTCAATTATGTTTGGTTTCTTTTAAGGAAAAAAAAAAAAAACAGGGAAAAAAATTATTCAATTAACATCGAGCATGGTTTTTTCTATTCTTTTTTAAATTAAAAAAAAATTGAATTTTGAAAAAAAAAAGTTATAAAATTCAAAAATCCTTTTTTAAAAAATGGAGAAAATAAAGAAGAAAAATTATTCTATTAACATGAAGCATTTTTTTCCCCCTAATCTCCAAAAAAAAAAATTAAAACAAAGTGATAACTTCAAAATCCTTGGTCATACGTTTTGTTTTTGTTTTTGTTTTTTGTTTTTTTTTTTTTGTTTTTTAAATCTCAAACAAAAATAATTAAATTTAAAACAAAATGATAAACTTCAAAATCCTTGGTTATAGATAAACTAACCTAGCTCCTACTACACGATCGAATTCAAATTCAAACCGAACAGTTTCAAACATTTTCCTTCATGCCTTGCCTGCCTCTCGCTATCTCACATTCAAATGATTAACACAACCTAAACCACAACATTCGAAAAAACTCCTAAAAAATAGCTAAAGTCTTCTATAAAATATCCATTCCAAGAAATTGACAAAGAAAGAGAAAAGCAACAAAAGACTTTTTTTTTTTTTTCTAACTTGAATTTTCTAGCTAACCAAACACGAACAAATTTGTTTATAGTGTTTGTGTTTCAATGATTATCTGCTTCAAATTTTATTTACTTACTGATTTTTTGGCATCAATTAGTCTATGATAAATTGCTAATTTTTCACTATTGGAGATTCTTTGATTGGCAAACCAAGTCATAGCAAACTCGAATGTGGTTCCTGACAGAGTAGCTTCTATTCCTGTTGGTGGTATGATTCCATTTTCGAGTTTGCAGATGCTGAGTTTTATCAAATAATGTATAGCATGTTTGCATTAATACAACCAAACTGTCCGATTTTGTCATTTATTTGACAATCTCCAGTTACTTTTTCCCCCTTTTTTCCCTAAAATTTAATGGTCAGTGACTACTTTTTTTTCCATCCAAATATAGCATTGTAGTCAGTTTTATTTCTTTGCCTCTCTCCTTCTCTCGATGTAGCAATTTTTCTATTGAAAAAGAAATTGCAGTCTTCTTTTTCACTTTCAAATCCCTAGTAAATTCTCACCCACGTAATCCTATAAATTTTATTTATATTGGAGAAGCTATGTGTGTGAGTTTATGGTTTTATCTGTATATATTAAGAGGATTCAAAAAGTTAGTTATTGTTTTTTCCATGTCAAAAATACTCATAAATTAATTAACCAACAACTTAAAAATTGGGTTAAAATAGTAAATTGGCAAAAGAAAGTTAGTTATTGTTTTTTTTTTTTTTACTGTCAAAAATACCCCTACCTAAAACTTAAAAATGGGATTAAAATAGTAAATTAACAAAAATAATAAATTCATACTTCTACTTTGAAATATCTTCATGTTTCTAATAAACTCCTACTTTTACATTGATTTAAATTTCTACTTCTACTCACTTTCTCCCTACAAAATAGGATCACTCTTTTGTTAGTTTTAAAACTCCTCCAATCTACAAAACTTACTCCACGTTTTGTTTTTGTTTTTGTTTTTTTTTTTTTTTTTTTATATTGAAAAAAGTAGAAATCTCAAATTATAATAAATGAAAATGATTAATCTTTACTCAAAAAATAGAAAAGCCTTTGCGCGCGTGCTCAGAGGCTAGTAGTAACTATCATTTTGCTTTTGGTTCGTTTTTTGAAATTTGACTTAAATTTTTGTTCTCTTATATTAATATTCATTGATTCTTTAGAATTTTAAGGGTAGAAGACTTATATTTCATTAATCTATTTTGTATTTTGTTATTTGTTTTTTAAATTGTGCTTATGGTTTTGTAATTAACATCGAGGCCGGTGGTTATTAACGGTTAGATTAAGATTAAGTGCTAACACATGGATGCTTTACTTTTTATTGGACATAGTATTTTTCCACTAAATTGGTAGAATTTGTATTTTACTTTCGTCATGGTTGTCTTTAGCAGTTTTCAAATGCAGTGGTTGGATATTATATAGTTTTAGTTAGCCTTAATTCTAACTAAATTTATTTTTTATAAATTATAAAATTTATGTTTATTTATTTGTTTTATCTGGTGCTGTGATATTTTGTTAAATGAATACTAACCCTATCACACAAGCTTTACATGTGCAATTTGGCTATTTTTGTTTTGTTTATGTGGGGGGCAATTTGATCAATAGGCCCATTAAGGTCAGGATTGTTGGGCCTGTGGCCCATCCGAGGATGCGTATCCGTCCGAGGAGGCCAAATCCAGTCATAAGGTAATTACTGAAGGGGGGTAATCAATATCACGAGAGTGAGGTGCTGTATTCGACCGAGGACGCCATACTCCTCAGCATTGTGAGTCCAAGGACGAACAGGGCGCGGCCTTGTGGCAGCCGGGCCTCAGAATCATGTCACCAATACAGATAGGATCACAGACCAAGGGTAAAAGGGAAAAGATAAACAAAATATCTGTAACCACAACTGTCTCCGCATTAATGACTTCTCAACCAACTCTCTGACCGCATTAATGTGGAGGTGATACCTGAACAGTAAAGAGGCAGCCTTACAACTGCCCATAGGAAGTTCTAGGAGGTGCTGGATGGGACAGAAAGAAATCATCCGAACTCAACCTACACGTGTGCGGTGAGGATGGAAGGCAAAGGGTGGTATATAAACTGAAAGAAGAACATGCAAGGGGAGATCGGAACAAAAAAAAAAAAAAAAGAGAGAAAAGCACAGACAAAAAGGAGGAGAGCTAAAGGAGAGAAAAAGAGTTGTATTGATCATCAAAGAAAACGATCGGTGTACCAACTTTAGACCTTTAATATACGTGAGAGTGAATCTTTTGAAGAGACCACAGTTAACCTAGTTCTTTACACCCACGCTTTAAAAATCATATTGTCTGGGCCTTTTTACGTTCGAACCCAACACTATTACGGTTCGTTGCAAATCGCATCCTTACAATTGGTGCCGTCTGTGGGAAGAACTTGTGTTAACTTATAGAACTTCCGGTACAACGTTTCCGATGAAAGGAGTGGAACCACATCACCCCGCAGCGGGACCGCATCAGGATGATGTTAACCTGCATCAGGCGGAGTCAAGGGGCTCTCAGCATGGTGGTCCTCGAAGGAGTCCCGAACGGAGAGAAGTCCGGGAGGGGAGTGTACGTACAACTCATACCACCAGGAGCCACTCACGAGGGAAGAGTCACGTCTCCCACGCGAAGCATGATGGGAATCTGCAACGCGAGATTGTAGACTTGAAGAAAGAGTTGCGCCATGCACGGCGGGAACATTCCCCACCTTGCTCCGAACCATCGTCTGGGGAGTTGGATGGAACTAGTTACAGGCGGAGGTCGAGAGCTCCGCAAAGCGAGACTTTCTCCTATGAAGAAGAGCATCGCCATCGACGTAGGCGTAGAAGTCCAACTAGCAAGGGCTTGGGAAACGATGCCATGAACAAAGTCCTGAGTCAAATTTCCAAGTCACCCTTTACGAGAAGCATAGACGATGCTACACATCCTCGGTGGTTCCATCAACCTACTTTCTCTCTGTATGATGGCCATTCAAATCTGGTGGAACATGTAAGCTATTACAGCCAGAAGATGGCTATTCACTCTAGGGATGATGCTTTGATGTGCAAGATTTTTTCATCGAGTTTGGTTCCAACGGCGATGAGGTGGTTCAATGGCTTAAGGGCCAATTCTGTTGGATCTTTCAAAACACTGACTCGGGCTTTTGGTGCTCGCTTTATTACATGCAGCCGGACTCCTCGGCCTTTGGGATCCTTGTTGACTTTGTCTATGCGAGAGGGCGAGACTCTCAAGAGTTACTCGGATAGGTACTGGGAAATGTTTAACAAAATAGAGGGAAAGAATGATCCCGTGGCTATAACCACTTTCAAAGCTGGTCTCCCAGCTGATCACGATTTGAGGAAATCCTTGACGGGTAAACCTGTCACTAGTGTGCGCCAGCTGATGGACAGAATAGATAAGTACAGAAGGGTGGAGGAAGATCAACTTCAGGGGAAAGGAAAGGCCAAGATGATCCCTCAAGAGAGGAGGGATTTCAGGTCGGATCGTTATAATAACAACCGACCAAGGAGGGACTTTGTTGGGCAGTCGGGCTCGGCGGAAGCCCAGGTTGTTAATGCAGTATTTCGGGAGCCTGTTCAGCAGGTTTTGGAGAAGATAAAGAACGAGCCATTTTTCAAATGGCCGAAAAAGATGGCGGGGGAGCCTAGAAAACGCAACCCGAGTTTGTATTGCCATTACCATCAGGATCATGGGCACACGACAGACAACTGCAGGAATTTATGGGACCACTTGGAACAGTTGGTCCGTGAAGGAAGGTTAAAGCATCTCTTGCATCACTCCAGCGGAAGGGCGAGCCAAGCAAGTTCCGAGGTGCGTGGGGACGCTTCATCAAGGCTCCCTCTAGGTACGATTAACGTTATCTTTACGGCCCCGGGAAAGACTGGATCTTGCCCCTCCAGAGTGTTGTCGGTGTCCTGATCCCCGGCCGATGACCATTCTCAAGCAGTGAAGAGAGCCAAGAGGCGTGTCCCCTTGATTTTGGATTTTTCAGATGAGGATCTGGTTGGGACCATACAGCCCCATGAGGATGCTTTGGTGGTGACATTGAGGATTAGCGGGTACGATGTCCGAAGAGTGATGGTTAATCAGGGAAGCGCTGTGGATGTGATGTATCCAGATTTGTACAAAGGGCTGGGTTTGAAACCAGAGGACTTAACAACCTATAATTCCCCTCTAGTAAGCTTTGAGGGAAGGTTGGTCACTCCCATGGGGCTAATCAGGCTGCTCGTACAGTCAGGCACGGATGTGGTGGAGGTGGACTTTATTGTCGTAAATGTTTTTTCTCTGTACACGGCTATTGTGGGCAGACCTTGGCTTCACACCTTTAAAGCGATTTCCTCCACTCTACATCAGAAGGTGAAGTACCCATCCGGAGACCAAGTGCTGGAGATAGTAGGGAGTCAGGCGGCTGCTCGGCAATGCTTAGTAGCGGCTATACAGCATCGGCCAGAAGCAAAAACCTCGGCTACGGCCGACAATGAGTTATAGCAATTAAAATCCCCAATATTAGGTTTAGACGTGCCAGCCAATGGGGTAGAGTGTGAAGATCTGGAAAAGGTAGTTGTTTCTGATGATCCAGAAAAATTCTTCCGGGTTGGGGCCAAGTTGCCTTTGCAAGAGAAAGCGAATTTGCTGGAATTCCTCCGAGCCAATGTGGACGTTTTTGCATGGGACCCATACGAAGCCCCAGGGGTGGACCCGAATTTCATTTGTCACCGACTCAACGTGAACCCTGCCGTTGTCCCTAGGAGGCAACCTCCTCGGCGACCATCGAAGGAGCATGCCGAGGCAGTTAGAAGCAAAGTTGCCAAGCTCAAACAGGTTGGGGCTATCAAGGAAATTTTTTACCCTCAATGGTTGGCCAATACGGTGGTAGTAAAAAAGAAGACTGGAAAATGGCGGGTGTGCGTGGACTTCACGGATCATAATAAGGCCTGCCCCAAGGATCCATTTCCTAGGTCGAAGATCGACCAGTTGGTGGATGCGACCGTGGGTCACCCTAGGATGAGTTTCTTGGATGCCTTCCAAGGGTATCACCAAATACTGCTGGCCGCCGACGATCAGGAAAAGACTGCTTTCATAACCCCAATTGGGAATTACCATTACAAGGTGATGCCCTTCGGTTTGAAAAACGCTGGATCTACCTACCAACGCATGATGACGAAAATGTTTGAGCCACAACTGGGCAGAAATATTAAAGTTTATATAGATGATATGGTTGTAAAAAGTAAAGTAGTGTCTGAACATGTGGAGGACCTCACTAGTATCTTCGGGATACTAAGAAAACATAACTTGCGCTTGAATGCTTCGAAGTGCTCCTTTGGTGTAGGTTCCGGGAAGTTCTTGGGGTACATGGTGACCCATAGAGGAATTGAGGTGAATCCAGACCAGATTAGGGCCATTAACAATTTGCAAGCACCTCGGAATCCAAAAGAAATGCAGAAACTGACTGGGATGACTACTGCGTTGAATCGGTTCATCTCCAGGTTGGCTGAGAGGTGTCGTCCTTTTTTCCACCTGTTACACAAGTGGCAAGGATTCGAATGGACCGTGGAGTGTGCTGAAGCATTCCAGCAGTTGAAAGATTACTTGTCCAAACCGCCTATCATGTCTAGCCTTGAGGTGGATGAGGTGTTGTATGCCTATTTGGCGATAGCCCCTCATGCAGTTAGTTTCGTCTTGATACGAGAAGACAATGGCGTCCAAAGGCCAGTTTATTATGTAAGTAAATCCCTCCATGAAGCCGAGGTGAGATATCTGTCATTAGAAAAGGCCATACTGGCGGTGGTCCATGCAACACGTAAACTTTCGCACTATTTTCAAGCTCACACTGTGGTTATTTTAACCCAACTGCCTCTTAAGTCCATACTTAGAAGTGCTGACTACACCGGAAGAATTGCCAAGTGGGGCACGATTCTGGGTGCTTTTGACATCAAATACATGCCCCGTACCTCTGTAAAAGGCCAAGTCCTTACCGACCTGGTGGCTGAATTCGCTGAGTGCCCCGAGGAAGTTAGTAGGAATCAAGATCACATGGATGAAAAATCGGTTGGCCTAATATCCGCACAAGGAGAGTCTTTATGGAAAGTGTACGTGGATGGGGCCGCAAACCAACGGGGAGCAGGATTGGGATTGGTGTTGATATCCCCCGAAGAGATCATCATTGAGAAGTCGTTAAGACTAGGGTTCTCGGCTACTAACAATGAATCGGAATACGAGGCTTTGATAATGGGGATGAGCATGGTCCATAAAATGGGTGGAAAGGCAGTGAAATTATTCTCGAACTCGAGGTTGGTAATCGGCCAGGTGACCGGAGAGTTGGAGGCCCGAGACCCGAGGATACAAAGGTATCTGGACCGCGTTAGGCGTATGCGAACGAATTTCGAGTCTTTCAACGTATTACATATTCCTCGAGGTGAAAATACCCACGCTGATTCCTTGGCAACCCTTGCCACCTCCTCAGTACGAAATTTCCCTCGGGTGATTATCATCGAAGACTTGTGTACTCCCACCTCACCAGAAAAGGAGGTTTGTCAAATCCATCAAGCTAGTCTGTCGCCAAGCTGGATGGAACCCATATTAAAATTTCATGAAAGTGACATATTGCCCGAAGATAAGGTGGAAGCTGAGAAAATACGAAGGAGAGCTCCTCGGTACTGGTTATCTGAGGATAAAAAGTTGTACAGACGGTCCTTCTCTGGGCCATACTTGCTCTGTGTGCCTCCTGAGACAGCAGAGTCAATCCTGGAAGAATTGCATGAGGGCATTTTTGGAAGCCATACAGGAGGAAGGTTTCTATCATGCCGAGCCCTCACACAAGGTTATTGGTGGCCAAACATGCGGAGGGAAGCGCAGGAGTACGTTAAGAAATGCGATCAGTGTCAGAGATATGCTCCGAATATCCACCAACCGGGGGGAAGTTCTTAACCCTCTCTCTAACCTTTGGCCTTTTGCGCAATGGGGGCTGGACATTGTCGGCCCTTTTCCTAAAACCATAGGAAACAAGAAGTACCTGCTGGTCGGCACAGATTACTTTACTAAATGGGTTGAAGCTGAGCCCTTGGCGAATATCAGGAACGTAGATGTGAAGAAGTTTGTCTGGAGGAACATTGTTACATGATTTGGAATTCCCCGAACTCTTGTCTCAGATAACGGACTCCAATTCGATAGCAATGCCTTTAGGGAATATTGTTCAGAGCTGGGAATAAAAAACAGATATTCCACTCCCACTTATCCGCAAGGCAATGGGCAGGCTAAAGCTGTTAACAAAGTGATAGTTAATGGGCTTAAGAAGAGACTGGATGACGCGAAAGGAAAATGGGTGGAAGAGTTGCCACATGTGCTTTGGACGTACCGAACAACACCCCGACGTTCGAAGGGGGAAACTTCCTTCTCCATGACCTATGGGGCCGAGACCGTCATCCCCCTGGAAACTAGGTTCCCAACGTTAAGGACCAGTACATTCTCTTCGGGTGATAATGATGCGATGTTGGAGAAAAGTTTAGACCTGATTGAAGAACGAAGGGAGAGTGCGATGGTTCGACTAGCTTACTACCAGCATAAACCCAAGCAGGGTTATGATAGCAATGTGAGGATGAGGCCGTTAGCCATAGGAGATCTGGTGCTGAGGAAAGTCCTGGGGGCCACTAAGAATCCAAATTGGGGAAAACTGGGACCTAATTGGGAGGGGCCATATCGGATCACTTCTATAGCAGGAATAGGAGCCTACTATCTAGAGAACCTAGATGAAAAACTTGTACTCCATCCTTGGAATGTAAATAATCTCAAGAGGTATTATTATTAATAAAAGTGTTTCAATTCAAATATTTTCTTTTAACTTACGTCAAATCATACATCCTGTACTCCTGCATCCTATAATTCATATTGAATTGTTAAACAGAAACTAAGTTATGCCAGGTCCTCGGATCGCAAATTTAGTAGAAATTAACATCCTATAATTTATATTGAAATGTTGAACAGAAACTAAGTTATGCCAGGTCCTCGGATCGCAAACTTAGTGGAAATTAACATCCTATAATTTATATTGAAATGTTAAACAGAAACTAAGTTATGCCAGGTCCTCGAATCGCAAACTTAATGGAAATTAACATCCTATAATTTATATTGAAATGTTAAACAGAAACTAAGTTATGCCAGGTCCTTGGATCGCAAACTTAGTGGAAATTAACATCTTATAATTTATATCGAAATGTTAAACAGAAACTAAGTTATGCTAGGTCCTCGGATCGCAAACTTAGTGGAAATTAACATCCTATAATTTATATCGAAATGTTAAACAGAAACTAAGTTATGCTAGGTCCTCGGATCGCAAACTTAGTGGAAATTAACATTCTATGATTTATATTGAATTGTTGAACAGAAACTAAGTTATGCCAGGTCCTCGGATCGCAAACTTAGTGGAAATTAACATCCTATGATTTATATCGAAATGTTAAACAGAAACTAAGTTATGCCAGGTCCTCAGATCGCAAACTTAGTGGAAATTAACATCCTATGATTTATATCGAAATGTTAAACAGAAACTAAGTTATGCCAGATCCTTGGATCGCAAACTTAGTGGAAATTAACATCCTATGATTTATATTGAATTGTTAAACAGAAACTAAGTTATGCTAGGTCCTCGAATCGCAAACTTAGTGGAAATTAACATCCTATAATTTATATTGAAATGTTAAACAGAAACTAAGTTATGCCAGGTCCTCGGATCGAAAACTTAGTGGAAATTAACGTCCTATGATTTATATTGAATTGTTAAACAGAAACTAAGTTATGCCAGGTCCGCGGACCGCAAACTTGGTAAAAATTAACCTTCTATGTTGTGTATTGAATTATTGAATGGTAACAAAGTTGTGATAAATCTTCTAATCATAAACTTGATGGGAAATAATGCCCTATGAAATTAATTGAGGAGTCAGAGAAAGAGCTTTGGACGCAAGTTGGCGTACAATGAAGAAGGAGGTTAAAACGAACCCATACAAAAATTACAACAACAAAGTGATTGAGTGCAAAGATAACATGGAGTCGCAAGAGCGATAAGAAAATGAGCAAGGAAGTCCTCTACTAAGTATCCATTTAAAGTTACAAAACAGGTTCTACTTTTTTAATTTCAACTGGATCTGTGGAATCTAGCTGGCGGGTAGGTCTGCCTCCGAAGTTGCGATTCCATCTTTGGCTTTGGTAATGCCCCCAATTGGTAGAACTGTGGAGTCCAATTCCTATTGAAAACCCAGGGAAGCCGTCTCTGCCTCCGAAGCGGTGGTGATCTTGTCTGGGGAAGCTCCTGGAGGGGCCAGTCCATCTTTAGTTGGTCCCGGTTGGCCGCGAGGAGGAGAATTGCGAGGCAAAACTTCCTCGTTGAGGTTAATAATTGGAGTAGGAGCATCAGCCCGACGGGGTTGAAGAACTAAGGGGCGTATCGCCTCGGGATAGAATACGCTCTCTGGCCTACGTAGCTCAGATGAGGCTTCAACCCCAGCACGGTTAAGAGCCTCGCTCCAAGTTCTTGCACAGTAGATGCGGCATACCTCCGGAACCTCGGCTCTCAAAGCCTTCTCAGTTTCAGCTATACCAATTCCGTAGCCTCTCTGCTCGGCTTCATTCGTTGCCTGTTCGACGTTGATTCTCGCTTTCTCGGCTTGCTCTTTGAACTTTTCAACTCGCTCCCTTAGCTTCTGAGTTTCCTCTAGGTGCTTCTTAAGAGCAAGAGCTTGCTTCTGAGTTTTCTTCAGCTCGGCATTCGCCTCGCGCAGAAGCCTTGCTTGTTCCTCGGCCTGCTTCTGGTAGCCTTCTGATGCCGACTTAGCGCTCTTGCGAGCTTCTTCTTCGACCTGTAGTTTTTTCCTTGCGTCGGCCAAGTCCTGTTCAGATTTGGACAAAGTCTGTATAGCCATTGCCCGTCTTTTCCTTTCGCCATCTAGCTGATCGGAGCAAGCATTGAGTATCTCATCTAGCTTGAAAGTATTTTGGATGATCTGTAAAAAAAAAAAAGGGGGGTCAACACTATAGTCAATGAAAAGTGCCTATTAGTGAGTAACGGTCATAGAATGAAAAGGATAAAAGATAGCTTCTTACCATTCCCAAATATCGTTTGTTGTCGAGGATGAGTTCATTTTTCCTCATATTCTTTATCTCGGCCATGTCTTTCGGGAGCAATAAGGCTTCCTCTATGGCCGAGACAACATGACACCCAATGCCGCCGTTAAAGTCCCTTATAGAGGCATCATCTCGCAGGGGCTCCCCACCGTGCATAGGTACTGGCAACCATGCTTGTGGCTCAGGATGTGGGGAATCAGATTTCTCGTAGCCCCACGGGGCTTGGTGCTTAGTTTTCTGCTACTTTGCAGCTCGTTAGACATCCTCCTCTCGAGTGGGACGAGACTTACTCGTATCCGCCACCTCTTTGCCCTTCTGTTCTCTGTGCTTTTTCTGCTCAGCAGCGTTGGGAAGCGCTGGTTGTGGGGACGACCGAGGAGGGTGGCGAGGAGCAGGAGGAGGAGACCTAGCTGGAAGAGATGAAGCCTAGGATGGTATTGTCTTTACAGGTACATTCTTTCCCGGCTGACCTTCCATCAGCTCCAGCAAACTTTTCTGGGGTTTTCTTTGTATCCCCATCTCGTCGGGGTCTTCCTCGGGGCTTGTGGGACGATCAAAAACCCCGTAATCGTCCGAGGACTCAGATACTGTTACAACGGTTTCCTCGCCTCTTTCCTTTTTCCTTCCCCTTTTTATTCCCTTTTTCCTGAGGGAAGGTGAGGGTGAAGAAATTCCCGCCGAGACGCTGGCTACGAAAAGAGGCTCTGTGCGAGGTGTGTGCTAGGGAAGCGGAATACCCTCTGGAACAATGAACCCTTCGTAGGCAAAACTGATACGGTGAAGCCGAGGATCGCGTGCCCTAATTACGCACTTCGGCGCCTGAAAAGCAAAAGAAATAGGGGTATAGCCGAGAATTAAGTGTGCTGCCCGGAGCTGACCGTCAACCTCATTCACGTATATTTCAGCCTTCAATAACCTATCTAGGCTCGCCTTATTGACCAACCTGAGATTGGGCTTCGCATAGCGTCTATCTGCAAAACCGTTGATTCTAGAGTTAAAATTGTAGGAGTCAAAAATAATAAAAAAGGAAAAAGCGAATGAAATGTGTTCACAAACTAAATAGTATAGATCTATGACTACGCGCCCACCTGGTGTTCCCTCCACTGTTGGGCAGGGCAAACCATTACGCCATTCCCCGGAGAGAATAAGGAAATCCTCCTTTAGGTTCTTATTTGAGGTAGGGAGGCACTGAATTAGCCTTACTTCAGGGTATCTCGATTTGAGATAGTATCCCTGGTCAACTAAGCGATGGAGGTTGTATACCCAATTCACGTCATGATGGGTTAGCTTTAGGTCCATTCTCTTATTCAGAGCGTCTATACTTCCCAAGACCCTAAACATATTTGGAGCACACTGGGTGGGGGATAGCCTAAAGAAGTTGAGGTAACTCCTAGTAATACTACCCATGGGGATAGTCATCCCGCCCTCTATAAAGGCGATCATGGGGATAACTACTTCCCTAGTTTGCCTGGCATCAACCCACTCCCCTTGGGTGGCATCCTCATCCCTACCGTTGGGGGGATTTTATACTTAGAGCGAAAGTTTCTAATACCTTCCTCGGACTCAACGAGACATCGAAATGGATTCTTTTGTTTTCCCATTTTTCTGAAAAACTTAGTAGAAAGGACTATTGGGTTTGAAATGAAAGTGGTAAAAACTTCAAAAGGACTTACATGTTCAAATGAAGGACCTCGGACAACGTACGATTATTTGTAGTCACCAGGAGAATAACGAAGACTGGAGAATGGCAGGTTCAATGTATGAGCTCTGGAACCATCATCGAAAGTAAAGTACAGGTTTAATTAGGGAACACCTTTATAGTCATGTGAGGTTTGTGAGCGGTGAAATTCCCGCTCACAAAACAAGGGAAGCCTTCTGCCGTTTGATTTAGATCTCACCGTCGAACGTGGGGGACAGGGGCGTTGTCAAAATTTAATGCTGCCAAAATCAGGATGCTGAAACGTCAGGGGCATGCCCCAAAACACGCATCGATACGGGCTTGTGACGTCAAAATCCACCTTCTCTCCCGAGGAGTCGAAAAGTAGGATTTTAAGGGGCTATTGTGGGGGGCAATTCGATCAATAGGCCCATTAAGGTCAGGATTATTAGGCCTATGGCCCATCCGAGGATGCGTATCCGTCCGAGGAGGCCAAATCCAGTCATAAGGTAATTACTGAAGGGGGGTAATCAATATTACGAGAGTGAGGTGCTATATTCGACCGAGGACGCCATACTCCTCGGCATTGTGAGTCCGAGGTCGAACAGGGCGCGGCCTTGTGGCAGCCGGGCCTCAGAATCATGTCACCAATACAAATAGGATCACAGACCAAGGGTAAAAGGGAAAAGATAAACAAAATATCTATAACCACAGTTGCCTCCGCATTAATGACTTCTCAACTAACTCTCTGGCCGCATTAATGTGGAGGTGATACCTGAACAGTAAAGAGGCAGCCTTACAACTACCCATAGGAAGTTCTAGGAGATGCTGGATGGGACAGAAAGAAATCCTCCGAACTCAACCTACACGTGTGCGGTGAGGATGGAAGGCAAATGGTGGTATATAAACTGAAAGAAGAACATGCAAGGGGAGATCGGAACAAAAAAGAAAAGAAAAGAGAGAAAAGCACAGACAAAAAGGAGGAGAGCTAAAGGAGAGAAAGAGAGTTGTATTGATCATCAAAGAAAACGATCGTTGTACCAACTTTAGACCTTTAATATACGTGAGAGTGAATCTTTTGAAGAGACCACAGTTAACCTAGTTCTTTACACCCACGCTCTACAAATCATATTGTCTGGGCCTTTTTACGTGCGAACCCAACACTGTTACGGTTCGTTGCAAATCGCGTCCTTACAGTTTAGTTTCATAATTTCTTTTTCATTTTAATTTCAAGTTCACACGTTTTCTCACTAATATTTCTCATTTAGAACTACTAATACAACTGAAATAACATTGAATTTATTTAGTGAAAATTCAAAGCACTAGGGAATTAATTCTTAAATCTTGGAAATTCTAATAATGAGAGATTCAATTTAGATTTTTTTTTTTTTTTTTTGGAACAAGACAACTTAGCTTTACGCATGGAGGAAAAAAAAGGTTCAATTTTTATGTATTTAACTATTTTCTACTTATTTAGACTTCAGAGTAACTCACACAACCAAATGAGATGGAATGGAACCCGCAGCCTCACTCCATCACTTTAAATAACACAACTAGCTTGATGAGTAACAAACAAACAAGTTCAAATATATATCCCATCCTTTCATACATGTAATGCTATCCATTATACTTGTGGTGCGGTGGTCACTTTACAAATATAAATGCTTGTGGGGTATGGGGGGTAAGGACCAAAGTTCAAGTCCCCAGAAAGGAGTTTCACACACATATACACTTAGATTATGATAGAATAGAAATTCTAACTTGTATAAAATATATATATATATATATATATATATGTGTGTGTGTGTATATATATATATATATATATAAAAATTTAGTTTCCTTTGAAGACCACCACCAAGTACCAGTCAGTCCAGCAAAGAGTTAGTTCCCAACAATTTACCATTAGAGGGGATGCAATGTGGATACTAGAGGGAAAAGGTGAATAGGAAACAATTAAAATTAATGACTTGAATCCTATTGTGAGTGATATATTAATCTTCATAATTAAATGAAAGAAGAAGAGACCACCTATGTTATTGTGTATTGGAGAAGACACGTGCACTATATGTGTTTTGAAATAGTCACATGTTGATCTCATGCACTATCCAACGCCCAAAAATTTTGAAACAGAAGCCTTATCCAACGAAAAAAGATATCTTAGATTGGTGAGACAAATTACTTCAATACGTTGATTGAGTATACTTTCTTAATTCAACAGCAACATGGGGATATAGATCATTAGTGCGGAATTGAGTTCTTTCTAAAGATAAAAGATGAAGATTTATTCAATGTTAAGACTCATGTGGTACAAAATTGCTAAATAAAATTCAATTTACTATTTAACTGGATGCAGAAGGAGCAGGTCAAATCTGCCGAGCAACCAAAGCACACTTACACCATATCCGATTACCCTTGGGAATCGTCATGGAAGCCCTTGATGTGTAATCTAGTAAGAGAACAATTGCCTTATATAAACCATCGTGACAAGTTTTTCCCATTTTTTTAATAAACTGTAGGCAGTATTTCTTAGATACAAGTAATTTTTCAAACATTCCAACGAATATTTCTTTTGCACACTCATCCTCTACTCTCCTAGCGCAATGCAACAAGTTCAAGGGGTACCCTGGAACAAGCCTTGGTATGCTTATCTTTTTTTCAGTAAGTGAGGCCATGACTCGACTATTGCTAAGATCAAAGCCACCATGATAAAAATGTTGTTGAACTTTGCCATGGTGCAAAACCAGTACTAGCTAGCTAGAGATTCCTTAATTTCCTATTTGATTAGATTGGGATTTCTGGGATGGTTTTCAAGAATGAGTGATGAGTATTTTTATGGGGAGTTTCTATATTGCAATAAATAAATAAAAACGTTTCTTTCATTTATCTTGTTCTAGAGTTATAAAAAAGCTAATAATATTGTATTCAAGTGTTTTTACACAAATTTTGAAATAGTAATTACTTTTATATTGATAAGTTAATTTGTTTTCTATTTGACTTCAAATTCTCTTGGTTTCTCTTTTTTGTTTTTTATATCTCAATTACGTTCAGTTTCTTCAACGACAATGAAAAAAAAGGGGGAAAAAAAAGAATAAAAATAATTCTATCAACATCAAGCATGGTTTTTTTTTTTTTTTTTATTTTAAAAAAAGAATTGAATTTAAAACAAATTGGTAAACTTCAAAATCTTATTTATTTATTTATTTTGGATAAAAAAAAAAAATAAACCAAAAGAAATAAAGAAGAAAAACTATTCTATCAACATCAAGTTTTTAGGATAAATGTTTAGATTCTAAATATTTAGGATAGATTCTAAATATTTAGGATAAATGTGAGGATTGTTCACCACAACTACTTGTTTCCTTCAAAAACCAACAATTTTTCCTTATCCTCAACTACTTGTTTCCCAGGTAACGTGGCCTTCTTGGTATTTGCTGGATGATTTGTTTTTGAAAGTCTATCCTCAAAGATATGCTTGGATTTATCCAGAGGAGGGAACACAGTAGAGTAGGGAATTTCCGGAGCACTTTCTTGTGGACCCTGTGGAGACTTGGAAATTGATTTTGAATAAAAGACAAGATCTTTGGGATTTTTGGGAATAGGTAAAATTTTATCCCGCTCTAATTTGGAAGTTTGAATTGGATTCAAAAACTTCAAATTATCCGGACCCTCCAACCATTTAGCAGAGTCACCCATTTGTTGACAGGTTGTTCTTGTAGTAGACTTTCCGGTCAATGGTTGAATGATCTGTTGGTGGCGGCTTGGAGATGGCTCACCATCCCCATCTTCTCCTTCAGAGACCTGCGTGTCTTCATTGTCATTATCAGAGGATTTGGGCTGATTGAAATTCTTTTTCCTTTGACGAGTTTTTGGGGCCATAGCGCGAAGCCATGGGCCATATTGAAGATCATCCTCCTCCGAGGAAAGGCAACCTTTTTGAATTGTCCGACATTCACGATCTTGATGCCCAAGGATACCACAACAATAACAGAAAGTAGGCAATCTTTCATATTTAAAATAGACCCATCCTTCTTCCACATCTTCAATATGAATCATCTTTCCCCTCATCAAAGGTTTTGTGATGTCAATGTCTACCCGAATACGAAGAAAAGGGCCCCAAGCAAGGCCACTCTTCAAAGCATCAACCACCAAGGGAATGCCAATCTCCTTAGCTATACGAGTACCAATGACACTATTCATGCTTTTAATAGGAATATTGAAGACTCTAATCCAAAAAGGAAAATGTTGGAAAGTCACATTACCTGGACAAAGATCCCCATTAAAACGCTTCAACAAAGTAAGTCTCTTATCAAAAGACCACGGACTTCTATCCCAAACATCATTCATGCTCTCCTCTGTTACAAAGATAGCCAAGAATGAATTGACCCCACGTCTTTAATAGTTACACCATGCGAGCCTCGCCATAGCTGTTGAAAAGTAGACTTGAGAGCCTCCTTATTAAGATTTTTATTGGTCTGCAATCTGCATAAAAGGCTAAACTGGGCATGTTGTTTAGAACCAGCTAAATCTTGATAACTAACCGCTAAAACTCCATTCTCCTCTTCAGAAAGCTTAAACTTCTTCCACAAGTCCTACATAGTCGCATCCATAATGAAACAAAACTAGATATTTCAAAGAAACACGTTCAAAAAGAAAAAAGAAAATAGGAAGCACAAAGATGAAAGGTGAAAGAGGAATTAAGAAAAAGAAAAATCCCCTACTACGATCGGAAGAATAGACCGGAGAGGTTTGAATCTTACGTGATAAAATGCAAGTTAGGAGCTTTCACTTTCCAAGACTGCAGAGAGCCAGGGAGAGAGAAGTTATTTAACACAACCTTAATCACAACATTCCAAAAGACACATAAAAAATAACTAAACCTTTCTTCAAAAATATTAATTCCAAGAAATTGACAAAGAAAGAGAAAACAACAAAATACGTTTTTTTCTTACTTAAATTTTCTACTAATCAAACACGAAAAAATTTGTTTATATATTGCTAGTGTTTGAGCATCTATGATTATTTGCTTCAAACTTTATTTACTAACCGATTTTTTGGCCTCAAATGTTCATGTTAAGTTGCTAATTTTTCACCATTGGAGATTCTTTGATTGGCTAACTGAATCATTGCAAACTCTAATGTGGTTCATGACAGAGTAGCTTCTATTCTTGTTGGTGGTTTGATTCAATTTTTGAGTCTGCAGATGCTGAGTTTTATCAAATAATGCAGCATGCTTGCATTAACACAACCTAACTGCCTAGTTTTGTCATTTATTTGACGATCTCCAATTGCCTCTTTTCCTTTTATTTTTCCTAAAATTTACTAGTCAATGACTACCTTTTTTTTCACCTAAATATAGCATTATAGTCCGTTTATTCTCTCTCTCTCTCTCTCTCTCTCATTGAGTAGCACTTTTTTCTATTGAAAAAAAAAAATGTAGTCTTCTTTTTCACTTTCAATTTCAGATCCCAAGTAAATTCTCACCCACTTAATCCTCTAAATTTTATTTATACTAGAGATTGTAAGTAAATTTTGTCCTTAATCTATATATATATATGTGTGTGTGTGTGCGTGTGTTTTAAAATAGACACATGTTGACCTCATACCCTATCCAACACACAAAAATATCGGACAAAAGCCTTATCCAACGAAATAAGATACCTTAGATTGGTGAGACAAATTATTTCTATATATTGATCAAGTATACTTTCTTAATTCAATAGCAACATGGGGGTATAAATCATTGGTGCAGAATTGAGTTCTTTCTAAAGATAAAAGATGAAGATTTATTCAATGTTAAGATTCATGTGGTGCAAAATTGCTACATAGAATTCAATTTACTATTTAGCTGAATAGAGAAGGAGCCAGTCAAATATGCCGGGCAACCAAAGCACACTTATGCCATATCCGATTACCCTTGGGAATCGCCTTGGAAGCCCTTGATGAGTAATCTGGTAAGTGAACAATTGCCTTATCCAAATCATCGTGACAAGTTTTTCCCATTTTCTTAATAAGCTGCAGACAGCATTTCTTAGACACAGGTAATTTCTCAAACATTCCAAGGAATATTTCTTTCCCACACTCATCTTCTACTCTCCTAGCACAATGCAACAAGTGCAAGGGGTATCCTGGTACATGCTTTGGTGGGCTTATCTTTTTTTGTGCAAGTGAGGCCATGACTCCACTTGCTAAGATCAAAGCCACCATGATGAAGATGTTGAACTTTGCCATGGTGCAAAACTACTACTAGCTAGCTCGAGATTCCTTAATTTCCTTTTTGATTAGATTGAGATTTATTGGATGGTTTTCAAGAGTGAGTGATGGGTATTTTTATACGAGTGAGGTGAGGTGGTGAGATGATCTTGGATTAAGAAAACGGTCTTTAAACTATAATTTTGCATGAGTTTCTTTCATTAAACCTGTCCAAAATTTGATGGGAGTTTCTATGTTGCAATAAATAAATAAAAACATTTCTTTCATTTAATTTGTTCTAGAGTTATAAAAAAGCTAATAATAATTTATTTTCATGTGTTTTTTTACAAATTCTAAAATAACAATTACTTATATATTAGAAAGTTTATTTGTTATCTATTTGACTTCAAATACTCTGAGTTGCTCTTTTTTTTTTTTCTTTTTCTTTTTTTTAAATCTCAATTATGTTCAGTTTCTTTAACGAAAATGAAAAATAAAAACCGGGGAAAAATAAGAATAAAAACTATTATATCAACATCAAGCATGGTTTTTTATTTTTTTGGCCTTTTTAAATCTTAAAAAAATAATTGAATTTAAAACAAGGTGGTAAACTTCAAAATGCTTTGCTTTTTTTTTTTTTTTTTGGGGAAAAAAAAACCAAAAAAATAAAGAAGAAAAACTGTTCTATCAACATCAAGCACTTTTTTTTTTCTTTTTAAATCTAAAAAAAAAAAAAAATTTAAATAAAGTGATAAACTTCAAAATCTTTGGTTATAGATAAAATTCTCTCCTACTACACGAATTCAAATTCAAACCGAACAGTTTGAAACAGTTTCCTCCATGCTTGCCTCTCACTAACTTGCGTTCAAATGATTAACACAAACTTAATCATCACAACATTCCAAAAGACACATAAAAAATAACTAAACTCTTTTTCAAAATATAAATTCGAAGAAATTGACAAAGAAAGAGAGAACAACAAAACAGCTTTTTTTCTTAATTAAATTTTCTAGCTAATCAAACACGAACAAATTTGTGTATATATTGCTAGTGTTTGAGTCTCTATGATTATTTGCTTCAAATTTTATTTACTAACTGATTTTTTGTCCTCAAATGTCCATGCTAAGTTGCTCATTTTTCACCATTGGAGATTCTTTGATTGGCTAAGTGAATCTTTGCAAACTCTAATGTGGTTCATGATAGGGTAGCTTCTATTCCTATTGATAGTTTGATTCCATTATCGAATCTGCATATATTGTGTTTTACTAAATAATGCAGCATGTTTGAACTTATACAATCTAGACAAAAATCCAAAACCGACCCTCTAATTTTCAGCATTTTTTATTTCAGTCCTCTAACTTTCAATTTTGTCATTTCAGCCCTCTAACTTTCAATTGTTGTCAGTTTGGTATTTTGTTAACCATCTGTCAAGTGTCTCTGTTAAATGAGCAAAATGACGCTATTTTGACTCTTTTTATTATTTTAAATTTTCGTAATTAAAAGAAATAAAAAAAACTGTTATTAAAAAAAAAAAAAAAAGCAAAGTTGAAGAAAGGACAGAAAGCAGTTTTAACATGGCACCCAATAAAAACAAAGATTCCATATCTGCTTTCTCTTTGACAAAGCTGGGGATGCCTTCCCTTTAAACTCAGGTACTTCAACCATTGTCTCTACCAACCCATTGTGGCTTGAATTGGTGTGCAGAGGCTTGTTTAATTTGTAGGGTGAGAGAAGTTGAGATGATTCTTTTTTTCATAACGCTATCCAATTAGTTTAAATGAAACAGGTTTCTCTGTTCTTGATTGTTCTTGTCTCCCAAAATTATTAGGCGGTTGAATTGGGGTTTTCATCCTAGGACAAATTTGTCGAATCATCATGCGTGTGTTTGTGACAGTGTGAGTGAACTTTAATTCACATCATATGCAACAGGTAAGCTAAAATGGAGGCCAATAATTCGAATTATCTTTCTTTTTACCCTTACTCAATAAAAATGACCAAAAAAATATATCACTCTCTCTCAATTATTATTATTATTATTATTATTTTGTTAAGCTAGGTTGATAGTAAAGAAGAAGGCCATCAACAAACAAAACAAAACAAAAAAAGAGATATTAAAGGACTACATGGGGTTTGAATTACAGACATAAAATACCACAAAAATTGCCATTACTACTAAATTATTGCCAAACCTCTCAATTTAATATCACTGACCTTTAAATTTAAAGAAATGATAAAATTGAACCTTATGTTACACTTCCGTCTATTTTGAGTGAAGAGAAGTTATAACTTGATTATTTTATTATAAAATTCATTTTAATAATATTTAAAAGAATTATTTTTACAACCTTTCTATTCCCTAAAAAATCCCCCCCAAAAATCATATTATTTAAACTATTGTCATATAGGTATTTGTATTTTGTTAGACACATATAATAGAATGTTAGTGGGAGTGGATAAAATGATATAAAATAAACTATATTATCGCTTAGGCATTTTGTTAACAGACACATATAATAGAAAGTTAGTGGGAGTGGATAAAAAGATATAAAATGTAAAATTTTTAATAATATATGATAGGAAAAAAAAAAAAACCTTTTGATTTTTCAAAAAAAATAATGATAACTTTTGACAATTTAGAGACCAAATCCAAACTGTCATGATAGCAATATTTTGGCCTAAAAGTAATAACTTTTATTAGTTCCTCAAGTATTACAAGCAGGAGAGAAAAACTTTTATTTGGTGCTCCTATCCTATGCACTGGACTGAATATTAAACTAATAAGTGATCACTTTAAGATATATGTCGTGTCTGTGTCTCTTTCAATAATCAATATCATTGGAGTTAAGCCAAAGCTTACAAGAGAAAACATACAAAACTAAACCGAGCCAATTAATATAGAAACAAAATTAACAGCTCAATAGTCAATACCGTAGGAAGATAATACGGTCTTTAATATCATTGACAGTGTATCATGTACTGCCCAATTCATGGCAGAAGGGTTTACTTTGAATGCAATAATCAAGTTCCTTGCATCTTCAATATATAACAGCCAGTTGTTCCAACTTAGCTTCAACCAGTAATGGATCTCCAGCAACACTATTAAGTTGTCCATATATGACCAATATTCTGTATAGTCAACGAAAAGCAGCTAGAGAAACCTCATTTTCTCACAATTTTCTCTAATTGCTGCGTCAAAATTTAATTTTAGTGCACTAATTAAGGTGGTGACCAGTTTTGTTTTTACTCTAGAAATTGGAGTTTAAGGAATCTCAATCTAGATAGGGTCAGTTTGGTTAGATGTTTTGAGAGCTTTCAAAGCGTATCTAAAATCTAAAACTCTATTTTGCAACCACAACTCCTTGTAACTTTTATTACAAACGCTTAATTTAAGTTCAAATTAAACACCATTTTTCAATAACTTATACAAAAGGCACCCATAGTGCTCCTCAAAAAAAAAAAAAAAAAAAAAAAAAAGGCACCCATAGTATGGCAGCAAATGAAAAGAGAAGTTTAAATTTTCATCCTTGACAATGTTAACATGTTTACTAGGATACAACAACAATTTCATTCACTCATTCAATGGTTGAGTCCAATAATTCTACAGTTCAAATCATTGTCTTTTTTTTTTAATCTTCAAACTCCATTATTAACCGTTACGCAGTTGACATTTTAAACCCCTATCACCAATCACTTGAGCAAAGAATCCATGCGTTTTCTCAGTTAGAAGAAGCTTCGGCCACGTTGTGGGCCACAAAATTGACACTGAAAACGGCATTGACACGAAGTTCCCTCGATTAGTGGCAATGGCCTAATTACCATCTCATCAGCAATCAGAACGATCCACTTTGGAAGAACAACTCATCTGTCAGTAGATGAGATCCTGACCGGCCAATACTGTCGGTGTCAAAAAGGGTTTTTTTTATTTTTTATTTTTTTTTGGTAGAAAGGGTTTATTTTTTTATTCTTATAAAATGTAACATCAAAATAATTTCTCTCTTTTATTTTAGTCAATTTTTTACTAATCTTTGAGTGTTTATCTACTTATTTTATAGATAAAAAGTGTGAATCCTTGAATCTGGACTTTTCTTTATAACTTTTTTATTTTTATAAAACTCTTCGCTTCTAGTCTTAACATTTGTCACCAAACTCACCAATAAAGATGAATGTGCCACTAAATTTAAAGGCCATGTACTCTGACAACTATTTGGACACACTAAAAATGACACTTCATCGCACACATGAGGCGTTAAATTATTTAATATAAATTATTCAATACTCTTAAAGCAATATATTCTTTCCTTATACAAGAATAACTAGTCGCTAACCCGTGCAATGCACGGGAAAACTATTAGAAAATAATAAAGCATGCATATATTAAAAGACAATTTAAGTTCATGTGTGCTTGTAAGGGATACATACCTAAATAGTTCTTGCGGTAGAAATAAAAGCCTTACCTTTGAGATAAATAACTGATGTAAACAAACTAACCTTACATAAAACAAATTAAGAAAAAAAAAAAAACATAAAACTGATGTCACGGGAAATTCAACCACATAATAGTAATATATAAATCTCTTAAAACCTAAACCTAAACATAAGGACTAAATATATAAACAAACTAACCTTACAAAAGCTGAACTTTATAAGCTAAAATCTATACCGTGCATTGTAGATCTTGAATGCTTTAAGGCTTCCTACGTCTGGAGAGAGAGAGTTTGCAAAAACTGTGGTTTTATATTTCTTAACTTGAGAAAGGGGTAAGGTTGTTAGGGTTTTGTAGATCTTGAATGCTTTAGGACTTCCTACGTCTGGAGAAAGAGAGAGTTTGCAGAAATCGACATAAAACAAATTAAAAAAAAAAAAAAAAAAAAACTATAAAACTAATGTCACGGGAAATTCAGCCACATAGTAGTAATATATAAATCTCTTAAAACCTAAACCTAAACATAAGGACTAAATATATAAACAAACTAACCTTACAAAAACTGAACTTTATAAGCTAAAATCTATACCGTGCATTGTAGATCTTGAATGTTTTAGGGCTTCCTACGTCTGGAGAGAGAGAGTTTGTAGAAACCGTGACTTTATATTTCTTAACTTGAGGGAGGGGTAAGGTTGCTGGGGTTTTGTAGATCTTGAATGCTTTAGGGCTTCCTACGTCTGGAGAAAGAAAGAGTTTGCAGAAACCGACATAAAACAAATTATAAAAAAAAAAAAAAAAAAAAAAAACCATAAAACTGATGTCACGGGAAATTCAGCCACATAATAGTAATATATAAATCTCTTAAAACCTAAACCTAAACATAAGGACTAAATATATAAACAAACTAACCTTACAAAAGCTGAACTTTATAAGCTAAAATCTATACCGTGTATTGTAGATCTTGAATGCTTTAGGGCTTTCTACGTCTGGAGAGAGAGAGTTTGCAGAAACCGTGATTTTATATTTCTTAACTTGAGAAAGGGGTAAGGTTGCTAGGATTTTGTAGATCTTGAATGCTTTAGGGCTTCCTACGTTTGGAAAAAGAAAGAGTTTGCAGAAACCGTGGCTTTATATTTCTTAACTTGAGAGAGGGGTAAGGTTGCTAGGGTTTTGAGGAGTTATAATTTTTATTTATTTTTTATTTTTTATGCTGACGTGGAAAATTGTGGTGCCAGCAAAAACTTCGGTTTTATATAGATATATAGATGATTAGTGCTAACTCAATTCCTATGCAATTTAGACAATTGCTTAAGACCCTCAAATAATTTAAAAAAAAAAAAAAAAAAACCATAACCTTGGTCCTAAAGCGTAATGCTATGCTTGTGTATAACAACCTAAAATATAATATATTTCGTACCCATTTATTTATTTATTTTTTGAAAATGTGTTTATGTCTAGTAAAAATTGAATAAATCCATATACAGTTTTTCCTTTGTCTCGCTTTAAAAAAATCTTTTATCATTTATAAAATAAATTTATTAAAAAAACCCTTTCCATCTACTCATCAAAAATCCATTCTCCTTCTCTTCTATCTAAATAGTAAACCACATATACTTTCTAAAAGTCTTTATTGATAACCAATCATCATTAAGCAACTCCTTTTCTCTCGTACTCCTAAACTTGTTCCACTAGCTCATATTTAAGATAAACAAAGTTAATTTTATTTTTATATATTATGCTTTATATACAAGATTGATTTGTATAATTATATTATAAATTTTATTTTAAGTGAATCATCATTACTTGTGAAGGTTTAGATTATTCAGTAATTTTATAGATTCCCCTCAAAAAAGAAGAAGTAATTTTATAGATGAATATAACTATAATAGTGTATTTCATAAATCAAATTCTATGGTCATTTGCTTTAAATTTATTTTTTTATAATATTAATAGTTCATATTTATTTTTAAGAACTAAAGTTATAAATGAAGTCTTACAATTCAGCCAAAAAAAAGAGTCTTACAAATAGAAAATAAAATCTAATGGACACACTAAATTATATAAAAGACTACACTTTTTTTGTCAAACGCATGTATCACTCAAAATTTTATTTACAATACCTCTTAAATTTGCTTACGAAAAATTAGTTTTTCAAACTTAAAAATCATGTCTAAAATCAATTATGTAAGAATAAATATTAAGAGAATTTGTCATCTTATCAATTGAAAAGAAGATGTTAGCAAAACTTGAATAAATATACAAATAAATCAATAACCGAACTAGGAAAGAAAAAAAATCAAATGCACCATTATGATCATTGTTAGTTTTAGACACCTGTCAAAACACTGTATTTAACTAATTTTAAATCCAAATTGATTATTAGATCTATTATGGAAGATTTAGATTAAACACTTAATCATCAATATCATGCAAGTGTGAAAATATAAATGAGACACGATGTGAAGACCCAAGAAACCTAATGAAACAAATAGTTCCAAAGGAAAAACCTGGGGGAACTTAACCTTATTAATCTCGAGGTGAACAATTTCACTATAAGATAAATATTTATAGTTAAAATGCCTTATTCGTTGTAAATCTAATTATAGTTATCAAACTAAGCTCTAAATCCCATAGTTCACAGATGACTCTGATAGTGATCTACTGCAACATGAACCTCCAATCCATGTACTTCAATGCCCCATTAAAGATTTGAATCCAATACACTTGATAGCCGAAAGGTAGTAACTTGAATCCAATAATTCAACGAGTATGTGAGTGATCACTAGTAGAGACTTTGAAAAAACAATAGGCACAAACTTTTAGATCTCAAACTGAGTTGCTTCAAAGTTTTGAAAAATGTGCCCTATGATTTCGTTTAACTACTTAGTGAAGTAGGTCTAGAAACCAAAACAATTGATGGGCTAATGGGTTGTAAATTTGATTTTGACATATGACTTTCGATTGGTCGAAACTGTTAAAAATTCAAATCCTTGAATCAGATGTTTTCCTTTTCTTGCACACTTGAAGTAGTATCTTGAACGTTGTCTAATCAATCTTATAGACCCTATGAGTTATATCTAGATAAGTTTATGTTCATGTATTTGCTAATAAAACTATACAAGTATAGAACCTAACAATCACAATCAGACTATGCATGCAACTTTTGTTTTTTTGTTTTTTCTTTTTTTAAAGTTAAAAAAATGGTAGTATGAGGCAATTAGAGTGACTTTCCTACATAAACATTATCATGGTAACATCCTATTCATTAGGTCTGAGCTAATAAAAAAATAAAAAGTCATTGTTGTTATCCCAATCTCACGATATGAATCGGATTTATAATACATTACATAATCAGAGTACAACTACAAAATGACCTAACATTTGTTGTTGTAAACTGGGGTTATAAATATTACTATTTTCTCAAAAAAAAAAAAAAATAGGGATGTTTATACCACATTGGTTGTGTGTCCGCTGTTTATAACCCCAGTCTACAAGTACAAATGTTAGGCCCTTTTGTAGTTGTACTCTAGTTATGTAATGTATTATAAACCCGGTTTAAAACACTAATATTACTATTTTCATGTGTGTTCTAATAAATATTACTATTTACTAAAAAAAAAAAAAAATGTTTATCCCACATTGGTTGTGTGTATCTAGTGTCTGCTGTTTATAACATCAGTCTACAACTACAAATGTTAGGCCCTTTTGTAGTTGTACTCTAATTATGTAATGTATTATAAACCCGGTTTAAAATACTAATATTACTATTTTCGTGTATGTGTTCTAATAAATATTACTGTTTACTAAAAAAAAATAGGGATGTTTATCCCATATTGATTGTGTGTTTAGTGTCCGCTATTTATAACCTTAGTCTACAACTATAAATGTTATGTACTTTTGTAGTGTACTCTGGTATTCTAATAAATATTATTGTTTACTAAAAAAAAAAATAAAAAAAAAAACTCATGATATGAAGTGGGCCAAATTCACATGTATCATGAAAGTTATGTCCAAGACATTGAATGAAGTCGGCCATAACTACACATTCATCATCCAGATCAACCAATCACTATTATTTTTTTTGAGAAAGAGCTATCACTATTATTTGACTTTACAATGTCTATACATGATATCCAAAATTCTAATTAACAATAATAAATTGAATGTTTTTTCTTTTCTTTTTTTAGAATCGATTGAATGTGTTTTCTTATATATAATAAAAATAATGACAAAATTTAATTACAAAACTGATTGTACCATAAAGTTACAATATTACTCAATAAAATAAAAATTACTCTATATTTTGAAAATTCAACCATTAAATTACATGTTCTTTAAGTTTTTAATATGCGTGTCAAATTTTGTGTAAATCGGATATTATTTACTATATAATCTATAAACTTATATTTTATTCATAATTTTAAATTATAAAAACTTACAATTTAAACAATTTAATGATGATATAGCTATTGATCTCTAATTTTCTATAAATTTTGTAGGAATGAAATATATAAGAAGAAGATATAATTTAATAATATATTTATTAAAATTCATTTCTAATAAAAAAATATTAAATAAAATTGTAATTTAATCCTATAATCAATTTTGTAACTAAATTATGTTTCACAAACAATAACAATTAAAGGAATAAGGATAATGTGAAAATGAAATTATAGCGCTCACAATTAAATTCAATTGAGACACCATATCAAATTGTGGGAAACGTTGTCCTAACACGGCACATTGTTCAATGAATAGAGTCAACCTAGAAATAAATGTTGATCCACATGTTAGCCAATCAATAAGGGCCACCACATTTTCATTCTGTCGGTGGGATGTTAATGGCCTAACTCAATAGACAGGAATATATCGTACACAATGTTGTATAACACCACACTTTTTATTGGATTCTCCTTCCAACTTGACTTCTACAGAAAGCTACACTTTTTTTTTTTTTTTTTTTGATTGGATAAGAAGAAAGCTACTCTTTAATCATTGTTAGTGGAAATTTTAAATTAGCCACTTAATTTATTTTCTGATAAATGATGACATTTACAAAAAAAAAAAAAAAAAAACAAAAGCTAATTGTGCCCACCTCACCAAGCAAAATGTTAAAACCTCACTGTCGGTAAGCAATCTTAGCTTTGTGATACACTGACGTATGCAGACTTTACAGCTGGATTTAAAGCCCACAGATCTGATTCTGGCCTCTAAGTTATTAGCCAAATCCAACGGCTGATGTACGACACTTTTGTTTGACGCACGAGTGGACCCCACCACAACCGTATATCACGGCTCCAACCGGCTGTCCCTATGTCTCTTACCTGTCACCTATCAATAATCTTCTAAATGTCTTTTATACGGTGTTATATACCGTATGACCGTATCACTAGTCAAGTCGGCTCTCAGCCACTCACAGTGACCTCAAGTAGTAAATTGTTATTTTTAAATTTAGCATTGAAATTACTGTTCTGTCTCGTAACACCAAGCTACTTCGAATTTGAAAGTAAAAAATGTTCGTAACTTTTCTCTAAACTAAACTATGTTCACCCTACGTATTCGGAATTGTCTTCATTTTGATCTATCGTACATTTCTATTAATAGTCTCCAGCTGAATGTCAGATTACTGAAAAATGAATCACAACATCAATACAAAAACGAGAAGAAACAAAGTGGAAAGTTTTTGAAACCTAAAAAATCCAACTGAGAACAATCCAAGACTTATTAAGACATAAGATGTACTTGAAAAAAATAAAATAAAGCAAAAACCACAAAAAGAGTATAATAAGAAATTAACCCCACCCAAAAAACAATAGATTACCAGAATAATTGAGTGAAACAAAGCGAAAAACTTTTACTTTATACACAAGATATGAGATACAACAAAACTACAGAGGATGAGCCCCTTTCTAACTCTCCCCAAGTAAAGAATGTGTCTTGTTTTTTTTTTTTTTTTTTTTTTTTTTTTTGGGTGCCTTTGCTTTAACAGGTTTTTTCTTTTCCTGACTTTAACGGGAAAGAAAAATTCAAGAAAATAACAAAAAGGGTAAAAGAGTAAAAACAAAAGAAAGATAAGAGAAGAAAAGAAAATTAATTTACGGGTTTTCCGTGATTATAGCCGTAATAAGAAAGGTACCACCGAACAAACTTCTTCAACCCGGTTTGCAAATCGGTTGTGGGTTTATACCCGAGTTCACTTCGGGCCAAACTAATATTCGCATGAGTGAACGGAACGTCACCGTTTCCAGGCATATCCACAAGATTCCTCTTCGCTTTCGTCTTCAAATACCTCTCTAATATACTCACAAGTGTCGGTACGGTCACTGGTGACGTGTTACCCAGATTAAAGATCCGGTACGGAGCGGGTCCCCGTTTCTTCCCACCCGACCCGGTACTTTTCCCGGACGTGTCCAAAGATCCCAGACAACCCTTCACAATGTCATCAATGTAAGTGAAGTCCCGGGCCAAGTCCACCCGGTTCTTGCCCCGATAGATCTTAATCGGTTTACCTTGGAGAATATTCCGGGTAAAAGAGAAGTAAGCCATATCGGGTCGTCCCCACGGGCCGTACACGGTGAAAAATCTCAACCCGGTAATGGAGAGGCCGTAAATGTGGTTATAAGTGTGGGTAATTTCCTCACCAGCCTTTTTAGTAGCGGCGTAAAGACTTGCGGGTTGGTCGGTCCGATCCGATTCGGAAAACGGTACCTTTTCGTTTAACCCGTAAACCGAACTCGACGAGGCCCAAACAACCGACGGCTGAGGATTCGCCGATTTGCAAGCCTCGAGAAGCGAAACGAGCCCGGCGATATTGCTGTGCACATAGGAATTTGGATTTTCCATAGCGTATCGAACTCCAGCCTGTGCCGCCAAATGCATCACGTGCGTAAAAGCCACGATGTCGAAAAGCTTCTCCAACATGCGACCGTCGTTTATGTCTCCCTCCACGACAAAAATCCCGTGGCTGTCGAGGAGGGCCCTGCGGGCTTTCTTCAACGACGGGTCGTAGTAGTTGTTGAAGTTGTCGAGCCCAACGACGCCGTCTCCGCGCCTCTTCAAAGCGAGCGACACGTGCGTGCCGACGAAACCGGCGGCGCCGGTGACTAAAACGGACATGCCGCCGGATCTTCGGATCTGGGAGGAGACCCGCACTTGTTTCTCCCACTGGAGACCGCCCCACGAGGCAGTGAAATACTTGCTACCGGAATCGACGAAACTCTGGAAACTCAAATACGACGCCGTTAATGCAATCAAGAAGAGTGCCCACAAGAACATGGTGCTCGTAGAAGCGAAACAGCGGTGGAATTGACGGTTCATGCTGTGAGCCCGGTCGATCTTGAACTTCCCAGGCGTTGATGGGAACAGTTCTTCCTGTAAAGAAGGCATTTTGGGTTTCGAACAATACGTTTTCTTGTTTATTTTTTTAAAGAATAAAAAAGAAAAAGAAAGTGAAATTTGGGTTTGGGATTGGGTTTTTTTAAAAAAAGATGCAGAGAAAGAAAAATGAGATAAGCTTCCAACTTTTATTTCTGCACCTAAAGAAAAGAGAAGTTCAGATGGGTTTATATATAGGGGATAACCCACAAATGAAGCGACAAGCAATACGCGTGAACGCGTTAAGGCGTCGGCCAGATTGAGAGAAGAGAGAGAAAACTTTGGAGACAAGGATTTTGAGAGTTTTGGACTTTTTTGGTTAAAAGGAAAAGAGAAAGACAGAGTGTATCCAGTGGAATATATGATGGCTTATTTATTTATTTATCGAAGAAAGTCACTGGTAAACTATGTACCCAATTGTACGCGCTTTTTAGTGAAGCTGTGTGCACTGTGAGAATGCATCATCAACTTTTAATTATGATGTTCTTCTTAAAAATAAAAATAAAAAGCATTTAATGATGTTGCTAATTGAAATAAGGTAAAAATTTTCTTCTCTAAAATTGGTATGAAACTTTGAAACATCTTTTTATGTTGTTAAGGGCCCATTTGGTAGTTGTATTTAAGAATTGTTGTTCAGTTTTTAGTATTGTGGAAATACATATTTAAGTGTTATAAAAATATGTGTCAAAAGTGTTATGGTTATTTAAACAACATTGCCAAACAACCCCTAAATTATTTGAAAACATTATACTCCCTATATTTAATGTAAGACCGTTGACACCAAGTGTTTTATGGTGAGACCATTTAGGTGTAATTTGGTTTTTGGTAGTTCGATAGTTTGGTAAGAATGGATTTGAACCTTTATTTTTGAGTTGGGAATATTAGGAAGTATCAACTAATTGAATTACAAATATTTTTTTATACATAAATGCACATTTGAGGAAATGTGAAATAGTAAAAATCAATGTTTGCAGCATTACTCTTTCATTAATTTTTATTATTAGGTGGCATTATTTTATTATTATTATTATTATTTTGATAATTTGATAGTTGTTTGAGAGAGGTTTGAATCATGCACGACACTATGGAAAACTCTAAAAAAGTCCATTGTCCAATAAAAAAAATAAAATAAAATGTCACGCACATGCACTTAAACAACAATTTTCAGTTTTTTTAGAAATACATGTAGGCGAAAAAGTGTGTAGAAATGCGTGTAATGTTATTTAAAAACTAAAAATTATTGTTTGAAAACATGTACCAAACACCCCTTAAAGGAATTTATAGCTTTAACATTGACAATTATGTGTGACACGAAAATATTGATCACGCACACAATATTAAAGATTTTTTAAAATTTAGAAATGAGAAAAAAATATTTTCTAAAATTTAAAAAAAAAAATTTAAATGTTTACAATAATTTCAAGATTAAAACTGTAGGGACCAAAAAGTTTGTAGCCCAAGCCCACTTAGAGTAATGGGTTGTGCCTTTCAAACCTAGCCCAAATCAATAAAATTTGTAAAAGGAGGGAAAGAACAACAACAATAGGCTTTGCCCGAAGACAATTACAAGGAAGAATTAGGTTTTGTATTAAGAAGCAAATGAGTATCAAACTCTACACAATTGCTCTCGAGGAGACTGGGTTTGTATAAAGAGTGGTATTGTTCACTTTCTTCTCCCAATATTCCTTCTTCTATTTCTTTTCTCTCTTTTTCGATACCCTTTCCAATGCTCTTTCCTTTCATTGAATACCTCTACTTCCATCACATCTTCACCATCCATTTCTACCTAACCTCCCTCATTTTTCGACACTTGTTACCTTTCACATCTGAAGAAGATGGTGGAAGGAATTTGCTTAGTTATGGTTTACACTATTAAGGTCACTTCCTCATCAATGTAGCTGATAAAATTATTGTCTACTATTTAATGCGAATGCAATGGGCTACACCAGGCCAAAATCTTCCCTACTGCCCACTAACTTCCACTCTGTTCAGATCCTAACTTCCACTTAGAATACCACAGAGTACCATGATTCATTTCTTCTCTTTCTCGAGTGACTTCTTCCGTTGGGCCCGTGGCTTGTAGTATTTCCACGTCAATGCTACGACCTTTCAACTTCCTACTCGGGCGAATACTGTGACCCTTTAACTTCATCATCGGCCATTGGGCACCCACAAAATCAATCAAGTCTAAGAATGAAAAAAAAAGCTTCATGAAAAGTAGGATTTTTTAAAAACAATAGTTTGATTTTTTTTTAAATAATAATTTTGTGCATTTGGAGCGAGTATGCATTTAGTTTTAGTCGTGGGAATGGTGACATTGTTTTAGTGGTAGAACATGGGCGCCATACCACTGGTTGTAAGAAAAAAGAAAAAAAAATCTAGATTGATTAGATTATTACAACTTAAAAAATATATAGATATATATTATTAGTGCCTGTTTCGAGAGCACTGAAAGTTACGGTGCGTTTTACCTTTCACGTTTTGCCTTTTTTTTTTTTTTTTTATTCAGCCGTAACATTTGACTCAGTCTTCTGTGAACAGTGCATTCGTGCACTATTCATGTACCCATAAATTTCACTTTTTAACAAATTTTTCATTAAAAATGGGTCCCGCGATACTATTTACACATTTAAAATTTATTTTGCTATAATGTTTTCAGTTTCAATAACAATAAACTCAATCCAAACGGACCCTAGTTTAAAAAAAAAAAAAAAAAAAAAAACTGGGAGAGACGATTTACTTGAAAAAAAATAAACGGAGTTTAGAATTACTATTTCCCACCGGAAAAGCCGGTCATAACTGGGAGAGAAGTTGCAGAAGTTGACAGAAAAAACTAAATGTGAAAAACCGGAGATAGTTCGCGTAACCAGTGGAATAGGTGGTTGGTCGTTTTTTTTTTTTTTTTTTCCTAAGCCATTCGGGAATTGAAATTGGGCGGTGCTGACTGGCCCACTTCCCTAATTTTGTTTGTTGCTCTTTACTTTGACCAACTTCCTTTTTCTCTTTTAAGTCTTGCTTGCTAATGAAAACCACAACACCATGACATTGGTATTTGGTAGGTTTATCACTCATTATCATCAGTAGGGGTGTTCATCAAACCTTACCAACAGTAAAAATTGCACCAAAATCACTTGCAAGATAACATAATTGCACCGGATAGTAAGTACGTGGTTTTATAATATAAAAACCGCACAAATCGTACCGCATCCTCTATATATATTAATTAATTTATTTACTTTATATTATATTATATATATAATAAGAACAAAATATCAAAATATTAATAATTTAATACCCTAGCCATATCTAACTGTTTTATTAGTAAAAAAAAAATTGTATCACTCTCTTAGCACTCAGAAGTCAGACCCTAGCCACCACGCTTCCACTTGAATTGCCACTAGACTACTCACTTGCACTAGTTGCTTCTACTATTGCGGTATTTATCTTTCTATGTGTTCAATTCAAGTTTTTCTTTGTTAAAGTTAATCTATTGACAAACTTGTTAATTATATTTTTTTTTTTTATTGATTGTTGCTGTTGGTATATTGGCACTTGGTAGTAATGGGTCAGGACTCAATACGTAGTAGCTATGTTAGATATTTAAAGTTAATCTATTGGAGTTTAAACACTTGTTTTCAGTTTTTAAACAATATTACACGTATTTTCAAACACACTTTTTCACCTACACGTATTTCCAAAAAATACAAACAACGTTACTAGAACAACGTTACCAAACGGCCCCTTAAGTTTAATTTTTGTGGGTTTTCTTTGTTTTTGTTTGGTACTGAATCTGGGTTTAGATATTTACTATGTGTTATTGGATTTCAAAGTTAATTTATGTTACTTGCAGTGCCTTATGGATACTTTGAATTGCTTTCATTCACTTTTGAGAGTTTTATAATGTCTTCTTGTTGTTAGATCGCTTAGAATTCCATGAATAATAGTAGGTAAATTTTTATACACCGACTGCACCGCACATGTAATTGCAAAAATGAGGCATGGTGTGGTTATGGTTTTGGCTAAACTATACATTACACCGCACCGCACATGTGACCGCAAAAATGAGGTGCGGTGCAATTATGGTTTTGGTTAAACCGTATCGCAAAGTACGATACTAAAAATAGTCCAAAATCGCATCGCATTACAAACACCCCTAATCATAAGATGTGAATCTCACAAATCTTGAACTATTAAAAGCTTGTTTTTTTATTATAGAATTTTTAATTTTTAAGTAATTGTTGGTTAGTCTCAATCTCAATTTGGATTAATTATTGATTTAAAGATCTTACTTAACACAATTGGCAAGTCCAAAATAAATTCTGATCAAGTCTCGAATTTCAATGATACTGACCATTAAATAAGTGAAGCAAGCAAGCAACCAACCAAGTTGTAGCATTCATAAAAGTTTAGTTTAGAATTGAAAATTATAAAGTGACATAGCTTGATCTCTTTGTAAGAAGAATTAGGCTCAAATCTCCTTGACTTGTTATTAAAATTAAGGGTAAATTTTATCCAAAAAAAGAAAAAAAATTAGTGTAAATTGCAATTTACATCCTTAAATTATGGAAGTGTTTAGATTTTACATCATGAATGTAGGGACACGATTTTTAACGACCCAAGAATGATATTGAGTTCGTGTGTAATAGGCCCAAACAATATAATTTGTAGAGAGTGGGCTTGGAAGGCTTGCCCTTAGTCGCCGGGCAGCGGTCTGGTCCTGATTTTATGGGAGCTCATACAAAGGTAGGTTTGGCCTGAATAGCTAAGCTTTCCATCGATGTAGCCTGAAGGGTTTGACTCCTCGGACTTAGTCCGAGGAGCATCACATTCTTCCCATTCTTCTTTTTGTAGTTTCTTTTTGTTCTCCCCCCCCTTCTCCCCTGGCTCTCTTCCCCTTTTATACCAGTGTTTACTTCTCGTCTCTCGTCTACGTGTCAGTTTTTCCTTTTTTTGGGGGTAATGACTCATCCTATCAATCCATGCATCAGAGTGGTTGGGGGTGGTTGGGAAAAGTTAAATAGCAAGGTCTGCAGTATGGGCTTGTCAGACGTAGGGCCCCACATTACGGTGTTGGCAGCTTTCTTCCTTGTACTGCTCTTGTACTGAGTTTGTCCTTTTCTTTAGGCGTTTTGTGAGGTGTTGAGCGTGAGATCGTCCTCGACCACACCCTTGGGCCTTCAAGGAGCTTTCATTGCGCATCCTCGGCAGTAGGGCTCCTCGGCCTGGGCTTTGGGCCCTTAACACAAAGTGGGCTGGGACCTCAGATTTCGGACCCCACAATGAAGTTTCATAATTTTGATTTTACTCCTAAAGTTTAGGGGTGTTTGAATTTTACACCATGACGTTTCAAAATTTAGATTTTACTTCTAAAATGTGGAGGTGTTTGAATTTTACACCTTAATGTTTCAAAATTTTGAAATGTAAAATCTAAACACTCCTAAATTTTAGGGAATAAAATTCAAATACCCCAAAACTTTGGTAAAATTCAAATTCTGAAACTTTATGGTGTAAAATTTAAATACCTCTAAACTTTAAGAGTGTAATTTACAATTTATCATATAATTAAATTTAAAAAATTTTAAAAAAATGTTAGCATTCAATTTTCCTTTTCTTTTAGAGAAGAAAAAGACTTAAGAGCATTAGCATTGGAAAATTCTAATTCTGCTCTATTTTACCATTCCAAAAAGTCACTTTATCATTATACCATCCCATTTTACAATACCTCCAGCATCCCAAAACTCTATTTTTATTAAAAATATTATTTTTTTAATCTTTCTTTATTATTTCTTTCCAATTTCCAACCGTCACTTTTTTTCCTGGGCTTTCCAACAGTATTTTTTTTCCTCTCTTTCTCCCTCAACCTCTAGCATCGGTTCAACACACAGAGCCACACACACATAGCCATGATACATTGATCAACCTATCCAAACCCATCACCACACACACAGAGCCACACACACACAAACACAAACCATCAAAACATCAACAAAACCACACACAAACACAAACCATTAACAAAGCCACACACACAAACCATCAAACCAGTTGGAGCAAACAACGGCCACCACACCCACCACCCATGCCACCGATTAGCAAACCCAAGCCACCAATTAGAAACCCACGCTGCCGATTTGAAACCCAGTCGATTTGAAACCCACTGGAGTAAACCCATTCAAAAAAAATCATCATCGGAGTCGTCATCGGAGCTACCGATGATCAACCCAACCGATTCACCCACCGATCAACAGATTCACCGTTTCAAACCCACCATTAACCGATCCCAGCCCACCGATCCAAACCCAGCTCGTCGATCCACGATGAGAGATGAGAGAGAGGCCATGTGAAGCTTCGCCGATCCACGACCAACAACCCACTTCAGCCACAACCCAACCACGACCCAAACACCTGACCTAACCACGACCCACAACCCCTTTAAGCACTGGTCACAGCCAAAAAAAAAAAAAAAAAAAACCCACAACCACCACAGTGACCCACGCCAAAAACCACAACCACCACTGACTCACGCCGTCACCCACGCCCAAAAAAGAAAAAAGAGCAACCACAGATAAGGAAGAATGGTGTTTGGGTCTGAAGAAAGGAGAGAGCAGATGGAGAAACAGAGAAAGAAGAGAGAGAAGATAACTGAAATAATGAGATAAAGGAGAAAGAAATTCCGGGGGAAATGTGAATAAAATATATATTTTTTTTTAGAATACTGCTACAGTACAATTCTAACTTTAGAATTGTATTGTAGCACTATTACAAATTTTTTTGCAATAATGGGGTTTACAATTATCTGATGCAAACGGTTTTGAGGCATAAAATGCCAAAAAGTCCTTAAATATGGCATTAGCAATGCTAAGAGCATCAGCATTGAAGAATGTTACTCTATCCTATTTTACCATCCAAAAAACTACTTTATCAATTATACCATACCATTTTACAATACACCCTATATCCAAAAACTCTATTATTTTACTTTTTCATTAAAATGTTATTTTTTTAATCTTTCTTTATTATTTCTTTCACATCATCACTTTTTTTCAGCTAAGGGGTGGAATAAAATATATATATATATTTTTAGCATAGTGCTATAGTACAATTCTAAGTTTAGAATTGTACTGTAGCACTATTGCAAAAAAATTTGCAATAGTGAGGTATACCATTTTTTGATGCAAATATTTTTTAGCTATGAAATGCTAAAAATGCCTTAAATATGGCATTAGCATTCTTCAATTCTAATGCTCTAAACTTTCAATAATAGAAGGAGTAGTACGGTACAAGAGCAGCAATATTGGAATTTATATATATTATTATAGTGAATTTTGTTGATCTTGCCAGCTTTAGAAATGCGGTGCAGGGGTCCACCAAAGTGAGAGCGTTGAAGAGTAAAGGAGTGGTACTATACTGACACTAGGTGATATTTTTGGTTAGATTGGCTGGCACTTGCAGATCATGGGTTCAATGGTCTCTTTTTCTCACTCTGTACATAGTCGTCCACTTAGGATATCTCCTCGTAGCTTCCACTTCCTGGATTCCTCAATTATGTACAACTACTTAAACCTTATTTCAAGTTTTTTTTTTTTTTTGTTTTGTTTTTTAGGCTATTATATATTTATTTTGTGTTACAAAACCGCATAAAATTAACAAATAACAACATCCACCCAAAAATGTTAAAGATAGGTTAATTCTAGGTCTTTATATATATATATATTCTACTATTACCCGAACTCCCTACTCCCCCTTCAACCCCCAAACTCTTTAATACTTAGACCACTTTTTTTTCTTTTTTCTTTTTTTAGAGAGTTTTAACTTTTGACATCCGCTCTTAATAATAACTCTTTATTATCAGACTAAGACACCAATCGATTTTTGGTGTAAGTGAGGATTGAACCCTAGATCTCTTATTCAACCATCAAATGTTTTATTAGTTGAACTAATGGAACCCACAATACTTAGACCACTTGAACTAAAGAGTTCAAAGGTAATTTTAGGTCCTTTAAACAAGACTAAAAGAGATATTTGGTTAATTCAGTATTGATTGATTTTATGGTCAATGATTAGGATTCTGCCAATTGCCACTAGTTTGCGAGAGAAGTAAATGATGTAAATCTCTCATAAACCAGTTATTTTGAATCTCTAACAAGTGACTTACTAAAAATGATTGTATTAAAGGTTCAAACTTGGAAGATGTTGATACATGAGAATCTGATTTCCAAATATAAGGTAAATTTGCATCACTAAAATATAAGGCAAGATTTAAATTTGCATAATTTTCTAATGCAAGTAGGTGGGTTTAAGATTTTAATGTCCTATGTTAAGAGGAATATATATATAGCTAACAAAGTCAAAAGAGAAGCCCATAAGGCAAACCATACCAAGGAACAAAAGATAGAAGTGTATACAAAATGGCAAGAGTTCATGAAAAAGATATCAGCATATACCCATTTTTTTGAATATTTTGAGAACCATTTTGAGTGGCACAAAAAGTCTTGTGTCATATATATATATATATATATATATATATATATATTACCTGTGGGATTAAGATCAGGTGCAATATATTGCACCTGATGCAATTCACCCACTTTCTCTCACAATTTTTTTTTTTTTTTATACATTTTTTACTTTTTAACTTTAATTTTTTAACTCCCCTTTAATTTATTTTATTTAATGGTTGAAATTGAAAGTTGTTTTTTCAATTTTCAATCTCAACCATTGATTATAATTGCATCAGGTATTGCACTTGTGATGTAATGTAAGAAAATTTTTAGTTTTTTTTTTTTTTTTTTTTTTTTTTTTTTTTTTTTTTTTTTTTAAGGTTCAAAAGACGGACATGTAATATAAAACTAAACAGTTGTACAACAGTTCGAATAAGATTATATTAAGTTCGTTCAAAATCCTACATCTCCCAATATAAACAATCAAACAATGAGAGGAGACATGTATAAAAAGAATTTTCCATTGTTTGACAGTTACCCTTTTCAGTTAGTAAGCACGTTTGCATTCATATGTGCTTCGGGTGCCTAACTTAGACTTCTCAGCTGCCATGACTTTCCGACCAACTGCATGTAATCAATTAAATTAGAATAGAAAATGTTGTAACTTGTAAGCAAGTTACATCATATATATATATATATATATATATATATATATATATATATTTAATTCAATTATTTTAGTAGTGGGATGAAAGATTTGAGTTCTGATTCTCTTCGTAAAAGAAAGGCGGAAATCATATTTTCGTTCCTACATTTTTAGGCAATTCTCACTTTAGTCTCTAGATTTTATTTTTACTGCTTTTAGTCCCTATCTTAAAAAACGCTTCCCGTTTTGGTCTTTATCGTTACATTAGAGGCGGAAAATGCACACGTGACAAACGGCAGAATTAAAAAATATTAAAAATATTTTATTTTATTTTAAAATAAAATAAAATTTTAGTTATCAATAATTTTAAAATAAAATAATTAAAAATTTTAGTTAAAAATAATTATTCTTCATGTTCTTCCCCCAAGAACATGGTTGCCCAGAAAATAAGAAATTCAAGATTTTCTTCTCTTTTATTTCATTTTTTTAGCATCCAAACAAGCAAAAACATATACAAAACCATGATCAAACTCAAATACTCTAACACAATCAACTAACAAAACTCAAACGAAATTTGTCTTTAAGTTTCAAAGAAAATGGCCTCTAGAAGTCGTCAAAGACGAAATACAAAAACCAAACCAAAGCAAAACTGAATTGATCCCTTCTCTCACCAAACCCTAACCGCCGCCGCCATCAATCTCTTCTCTCCCCTCAAACTTGGATCTTCGATACCCAACACTCATAAGCTTCAATCTCAGCTAAGTTTTCTCTGTTTTGTGGGTTTTGATCTTTGTGGGTTACTGGGTCTCAATTTGTGGGTGTAGATATTTAGGTGTATGATTGTGGGTGTTGATCTGCCTTTTTTTGGATTTGAGGGTGTCAATCTGTGGTTGTGGGTGTCACTTTGTAGTGTGGACGCTGATCTACCAATGCACCACATAGAACCGAGTCCAGGAACTGCACCGCTGGAGGCCAGAGAACCGACCTCTGGCGGTGATGAGCGGAGCTGATGAAGGGAGAACCGACTTATAAAAAATCTCTTTGGATTTTGGTAGCGTAACTCTATGATTCATCATTAAGATTCACCTTCTTGTAATGAAAGATGCAAAAACAAACACCCAATGTCTAGTCCTCACCGATGTCTGGCTCAATGTCCTCATTTCACTAACTCTGGGTTGATAATAATATGTGGGACTACTTAAGTGGTTTGGGTTTTGTTAGTTGATTGTGTTAGAGTATCTGAGTTTGATCATGGTTTTATATATGTTTTTGCTTGTTTGGATGCTAAGAAAATGAAATAAAAGAGAAGAAAATCTTGAATTTCTTATTTTCTAGGCAACCGTGTTTTTGGGGGAAGAACATGAAGGACAATTATTTTTAACTAAAATTTTTAATATTTTTATTTTAAAATTATTGATAACTAAAATTTTATTTTATTTTATTTTAAAATAAAATAAAATAAAATATTTTTAATATTTTTTTAATTCTGTGGTTTGTCATGTGTGCATTTTTCGTCTCTGATGTAACAATAGGGACCAAAACGGGAAGCGTTTTTCAGGAAATGGACTAAAAGCTGTAAAAATAAAATTTAGGAATCAAAGTGGGAATCGCCTGAAAATGTAGGGACGAAAATGTGATTTCTGCCTAAAAGAAACTAGTCAATGCCATTAATTAAATTATAACTTCATAAGGGAAAATTATTAGGTACACCTAGAGTATCATAAATGCGTACTCCTCCCTTTCACATGAATGGTAGGTCTCATCATGAATTTAATTAGTGGGACCCACAATTCATATGAGAAGAGAGAGTACGCATTTATAGTATTTGAGGAGTACACAATAATTTTCCCTTCATAAGACTCTTGGCTAAACTCATTTATTTTTAAGCTATCGAATATCAATATTTTTTTTTTTTGAGAATTAATATATAACTGACTTATTGAAAAGTGACGCTTTATGAGTAGGAGATAAACTTGTTAAGTTTGATAAAGAAAAACTAAACTTAATTATCTCTCATTCACTACAAGAAAAACAGGCTATTGCGGCGGGCCAAAACCGCCGCTAAAGCCCAAAAAAGCGCCGCTATAGATGTACCTTTTAGCGGCGGGTGAAGGTTTATTGTGGCGGGCATAAAACCGCCGCCATACGTGTTCAGAATTCGTGGCATTGGCTTTTAGCGGCGGGGTCATGCCCGCCGCTATTGGTGTCTACCTTTAGCGGCGAGCATACGCCGCCGCAATAGGGAATCATTTAAAACATAAAATGTGCACCTTTAGCAACGGTTTTTGCCCGCCGCTATAGGTCTTTTTTTTTTTTTTTTTCCTTTTCTAATGGGTTTCAAAACCACATTTCTATTACAAATAAATCCTGTAATAATAATTTTAGCTGCACTAAGAAAAACCACAAATTTAAAGCAGATAACACCACAATTGTCTCAAAACTAACATTATATTAACATAGAAATATATTATTAAATACATAACATTATCTATAACCATCATCATAAAACTAACAAAAGAAAAATATATATATATAATAATAAAAAAATAAAATATAACTTCTTGTTCAGTCATTCAATTTACCTTGAAATTTCAAAGTGTTCTTTACTTCTAGAAAAATGGACAAGCAAAGAGACAACAATAAACCACAAAACCATTCCACCACCAATTATTACAAGAAAATAATCACCTTCTATTGTAACAATTGAATTAGCTTGCTAATAATAAAGAGATGGAGAAGGTTTTAAAAAGATTCAATATATTTTTTTCTTCAACAGATGCTGTCTCACAATTCCATAATTTCAAGTCCATGTTATAATGTGAATGAGAATGGTAAACTTCTTAATTTCAGCGTCAGTATCCATATCTAACTTCACTGCTAAAAAATGAATAGGAAACAAAAGTTTACTTTTCAATTTAAACCTGAATCCCAAATCTAAAAATTCAAACTTCCATATCAATGCCATAGATATGCATGGGACGCATCAAGTTCAAAATTTTCAAGAACCAAAACAAACTGCAATTTTTTGTTTTCAATGCTACCCAACATTAGAAATGAAACAAGAATGGTACTGGCAGTGCATAATATTTTGTCTTCTTTTGTTAAATTGCAAGTGCATCTTTTATCTGTTAACACCTATCTCTAACAACTTTAAAAGAAAAATGTGATTCATTCCATTAAAACCCAATACTTTCAAGGCATTTATTGATCCCTACATGTGATGAATCCCATTTAAATAAAAAACCTAATACCTTAAATGCATAAACAATTACATATGCCTATTACATACATGTGATTATGTATACAATGAGAAAGAGAGGAAGTTAACAGTTGGCATACTTGAGGGACCAACACAACTTGGGGAACTAAGAAGACTGCAATGAAAGGCGAAGGTTTGCGGAGAAGATAGGCAAAGCTGCGCAGAAGCATAATGGCAATCAGAGTCTTGCCAGAGCCAGTCTCCAAGAACACTATAGTGTTCTTCTTGATTGCCATCTCTAGAGCTTCAAGTTGATAACTGCAACACAACACAACCAAAATAAATAAACCAAGAAAACATAAACAACTTCAAAAGACCTCTTACTAGTCCCTTAAATAAACCAAGTTAATAATCACCTTCTATTGTATTATCCCCATGCCTTATTCAAAAGTCGATGCTCACATTAGTAGATTTTTATCACCTTCTATAACTTCCATTACTCTCTATATGATCTTTCCAGGTTTGACATTAATAAAAACCGTAGAACAAGTCTACTACTAGTACCACTACACCTTCTTATCACTTGCATCTTTCACCCCTAAATAAATATATAAATATATATAAATATATATATATATATATATATATATATATTTACAATTAACACTAGATCTAATCTAAGATCTAGAAGTAATAAATTTAAAAAATTAAAAAAAAAAATTCAGTGAGTTGAAAAGGGTTACCGGTGGGGACGTGGTTGAGGGAGATGCCGGTGGAGGAGAGAGCTTGTTGGACGGTGGAGTTGATGCGGTTGGTGTCGCCGTAAGCGGAGATAGAGACAAAGACAAAGAAATTAGATCTTTTTTTAAGATTGAAAATCTATGGGCTTTAACATAACAGCTTCACAAAATCACATGTCTATGCATGTAATGTAATGGTAAACTTTAATGCCCATCTCCCAGTATTCAATGTAGGAACTAGAAACCTATTTATATAATACAGAAATGAGAAAGGTTTATATTGACCAGCTTATAGTTATTTCAAGGCCTTTGTGTTTCATATATTACCAAAAATTAATACACTCCATTACACATTCATATATAATAAGTAAAAAAAAAAAAACCCATTCACTGTTTCTACAATCCATAGGTTACTGCACAAATGGGAACTAGCTACCAAAATTTCTTTTTTCACTGTCAGTAGATTCTAGCAATGTGAGTGCTAATTATCAACTCCCAACACATCTTAAGCACATAAAAAGATACGCGCAGTCACATTACTATTATCACTTTAGTGTAACCCAATCAAATCATCTTAAGCTTCTAGAAAAATCAAATATTGTTCACATTTACAGAGTAAAACGCCAACCACTAAAATACATTATTCCACCAATTCCTCAACAAAGTTTCTCATATTAAGACTACAATGCAAGTCATCGAATAAAGCAATGCGCAAATCTATATCATAACGAGTAATACAAGACCAAACACAATGCAGCCATAACAAAAAGGCAAATTTATCGATATCAAAATCCAAAAAGCAGAAAACAAAACCGAAATCATTAAAAAGTTATACCTGATGCTGGATCTGAGCAACTGAACCTTCCACTTGTGTTGGCCCTGTGATCGGTACCTGGAAAGAGGCGTAATTTCCAGCTGCAACTTCCCCCGGAGCCTTCATTTCCGGCGAGGTAGTGAAATAGTTCGAAGCCATAATCTTATTCAGCCTCTCTCTCAATCGACAGGAAGAGACATCAACAAGCCGCCGAGCAGCGAAATCGAATCGAGGTCGATTATTCCACCATCTTTAAATCTTTCTCTCTTTTTTTTTCTTTTTTCTTTTAAAAAAAAATTAGATTGCAAGATAAAGACAAAGAAAAGAAAAACAAAAGGATTAGATTGCAAAAGGGGGCCAAACTTATTGGCGTCTCTTGAAGAGAGAAAAAAAATTTGGGGAGGGCGACGGGTCTGGAGGAAGAGAAGAATTTGGGGAAGGGGGCGGCTGGGAGAAAAGAAAAGACGTATTTATATGATGCTATTGCTAGGGTTTTAAAATCTGAAATAAGAGTTTTAAAATTTTAAAAAAAATTATAAGCAAAGTCAAGTCTCGAACTAGAGACCATTTGGGCAAAACACGTGCTGCACACCACTAAGCTAGTGATGCGAGTATACGCAAATGTTACATAAAAAAAAAAATATATATATATATATATTTTTTAAAATTTTAAATATATATAATAATTATTATATAAATGATATATATTATAATAATTTATATAAATTATATATTTTTTATTTTATATAAAATTTAATAATAAATATATAAATTATTATAGTAAATCAATTACCATTTTTGACTAGCAATTACCATTTTGTCATGCATTTTGTAATTGTACAATAATCAAACACATCTATATATCTAACTGAGTTAATGAGCGGAAAATATTAAAAATCTAATATTAATGAGATATGAAATAAAATTTAAAAACAAAAAACAATCACATATACTCAATAAAAATCACCACACAATGTTCTCAAAAAAAAAAAAAAAAAAAAAACCACACAACAAAAATTATCAAACGTTTTATCTTATTAAAAATTAAAAAAAAAATGATCATAGATATTATATATTAAATTTATATAAGAATTTTAATATGTGACTAACTACGTTTACTTTTCCAAAAAAAAAAACTACGATTACTTTTAAACAAAAAATAATATGACTAATTGGATGGTCAGACTGAGTGAATATATATAGCCATATAAGTACACAACACATGCCCATCACGTGCCATTCTTAGATTTGAAATCTAGCCGATGGATTTGAAGAGTATAATGAAAGGTTCATTCTTGTAAGCATGAAAAATATATGAAGATAATGTAATATAACGGCATATTTGTCAAAATTCACATTGAATTAAGAAATATAGGGTTGGGTTCAAGTTACAATTGATATAACTTTAAAAAATGTTACACCAACCAATAACTTATTGTTGAGTTCATATTTTTAAAATCCAACCGTTGGATCACATTTTCTATAAGTTCTTAACATGCATGCAAATTTTCATGTCAATCGGATGTAATTTACCATTTGATCATCAAACTCATCTTTTATGAGTTATTTTAAACTACAAAAACTTAAATTTAAACAATTGATTTATGACATAGCTATTAATCTTTGATCATCTTGAAATTTTGTAAGCATGAAAAAAATATATGAAGATAATGTAATCTAACGGTAGAATTGTCAAAATTCACATTGAATTAAGAAATATAGAGTTGGGTTCAAGTTACACTTGATCTAACTCTAAAAAATGTTTCACGAACCAATAACTTATTATATTATTCATATTTTGAAAATCCAATCATTGGATTACATGTTCTATATGTTCTTAACATGCATACCAATTTTCATGCCAATTAGATGTAATTTACCACTTGATCTTTAAACTTATCTTTTATGCGTTATTTTAAACTACAAAAACTTAAATTTAAACAATTGATTTATGACATAGCTATTAATCTTTGATCACCTTGAAATTTTGTAAGCATGAAAAAAATATATGAAGATAATGTAATCTAACGGTAGAATTGTCAAAATTCACATTGAATTAAGAAATATAGAGTTGGGTTCAAGTTACACTTGATCTAACTCTAAAAAATGTTTCACGAACCAATAACTTATTATATTATTCATATTTTGAAAATCCAATCATTGGATTACATGTTCTATATGTTCTTAACATGCATACCAATTTTCATGCCAATTAGATGTAATTTACCACTTGATCTTTAAACTTATCTTTTATGCGTTATTTTAAACTACAAAAACTTAAATTTAAACAATTGATTTATGACATAGCTATTAATCTTTGATCACCTTGAAATTTTGTAAGCATGAAAAAAATATATGAAGATAATGTAATCTAACGGTAGAATTGTCAAAATTCACATTGAATTAAGAAATAGAGAGTTGGGTTCAAGTTACACTTGATCTAACTCTAAAAAATGTTTCACGAACCAATAACTTATTATATTATTCATATTTTGAAAATCCAATCATTGGATTACATGTTCTATATGTTCTTAACATGCATACCAATTTTCATGCCAATTAGATGTAATTTACCACTTGATCTTTAAACTTATCTTTTATGCGTTATTTTAAACTACAAAAACTTAAATTTAAACAATTGATTTATGACATAGCTATTAATCTTTGATCACCTTGAAATTTTGTAAGCATGAAAAAAATATATGAAGATAATGTAATCTAACGGTAGAATTGTCAAAATTCACATTGAATTAAGAAATATAGAGTTGGGTTCAAGTTACACTTGATCTAACTCTAAAAAATGTTTCACGAACTAATAATTTATTATATTATTCATATTTTGAAAATCCAATCATTGGATTATATGTTCTATATGTTCTTAACATGCATACCAATTTTCATACCAATTAGATGTAATTTACCACTTGATCTTTAAACTTATCTTTTATGCGTTATTTTAAATTACAAAAACTTGAATTTAAACAATTGATTGATGACATGCCTATTAATCTTTGATCACCTTAAAATTTTTTAAGCATAAAAAATATATGAAAATAATGTAATCTAACGGTAGATTTATCAAAATTCACATCGAATTAAGAAGTCTAGGGTTGGGTTCAAGTTATACTAGAAGTAACTCTAAAAAATGTTACACTAAACAATAACTTATAATTGAATTCATATTTTAAATATCCAACCGTTGGATTACATGTTCTATATGTTCTTAACATGCATACCAATTTTCATGCCAATCAGATGTAATTTACCACTTAATCTTTAAACTCATCTTTTATGCGTTATTTTAAACTACAAAAACTTGAATTTAAACAATTGATTGATGACATGCCTATTAATCTTTGATCACCTTAAAAATTTTTAAGCATGAAAAATATATGAAGATAATGTAATCTAACAGTAGATTTGTCAAAATTCACATCGAATTAAGAAGTATAGGGTTGGGTTCAAGTTACACTAAATGTAACTCTAAAAAATGTTACACTAAACAATAACTTATAATTGAATTCATATTTTAAATATCTAACCGTTGGATTACATGTTTGTATGTTCTTAACATGCATACCAATTTTCATGCCAATCAGATGTGATTTACCACTTGATCTTTAACTCATCTTTTATGTGCTATTTTAAACTACAAAAACATGAATTTAAACAATTGATTGATGACATGATTATTAATCTTTTATCACCTTGAAATTTTGTATGTATGAAAAATATATGAAGATAATGTAATCTAACGGTAGAATTATCAAAATTCACATTGAATTAAGAAATATAGGGTTGGGTTCAAGTTATACGTGATATAACTCTAAAAAATGTTACACCAACCAATAACTTATTGTTGAATTCATATATTAAAAATCCAACCGTTGGATCACATTTTCTATATATTCTTAACATGCATGCCAATCGGATGTAATTTGCCATTTTCTCTTTAAACTCATATTTTATGCGTTATTTTAAACTACAAAAACTTGAATTTAAACAATTGATTGATGACATGACTATTAATTTTTGATCACCTTGAAATTTTTTAAGCATGAAAAATATATGAAGATAATGTAATCTAACGGTAAATTTGTCAAAATTCACATCGAATTAAGAAATGTGGGGTTGGGTTCAAGTTACATTTAATGTAAGTCTAAAAAATGTTACACTAACCAATAACTTATTGTTGAATTCATATTTTGAAAATCCAACCATTGGATCACATTTTTTATATGTTCTTAACATGCATGCCAATTTTCATGCCAATCGGATGTAATTTACCATATAATCTTTAAACTCAACTTTTATGCGTTATTTTAAACTACAAAAATTTGAATTTAAACAATTGATTGATAACATGGCTATTAATCTTTGATCATCTTGAAATTTTTTAAGCATGAAAAATATATGAAGATAATGTAATCTAATGGTAGATTTGTCAAAATTCACAACGAACTAAGAAATATAGGGCTGGGTTCAAGTTACACGTGATGTAATTCTAAAAACTGTTACATCAACCAATAACTTATTGTTGAATTCATATTTTAAAAATCCAACCGTTAGATCACATTTCCTATATGTTCTTAACGCGCATGCCAATTTTCATGCCAATTGGATATAATTTGTCATTTGATCTTTAAATTCATCTTTTATGCATTATTTTAAACTACAAGAACTTGAATTTAAACAATTGATTGATGACATGACTATTAATCTTTGATCACCTTGAAATTTTGTAAACATGAAAAATATATGAATATAATGTAATCTAATGGTAGATTTTTCAAAATTCACATCGAATTAAGAAATATAGAGTTGGGTTCAAGTTACACGTGATATAACTCTAAAAAATGTTACACCAACCAATAACTTATTGTTGAATTCATATTTTAAAAATCCAACCGTTGGATCACATTTTCTATATATTCTTAACATGCATGCCAATTTTCATGCCAATCGTATGTAATTTACCATTGGATCTTTAAACTCATATTTTATGCGTTATTTTAAACTACAAAAACTTGAATTTAAACAATTGATTGATGACATGGTTATTAATTTTTGATCACCTTGAAATTTTTTAAGAATGAAAAATATATGAAGATAATGTAATCTAACGGTAGATTTGTCAAAATTCACATCGAATTAAAAAATGTGTAGTTGAGTTCAAGTTACACTTGATGTAACTCTAAAAAATGTTACACTAATCAATAACTTATTGTTGAATTCATATTTTGAAAGCCAACCGTTGGATTACATTTTCTATATTTTTTTAACATGCATGCCAATTTTCATGCCAATCGGATGTAATTTACCATTTGATCTTTAAATTCATCTTTTATGCGTTATTTTAAATTACAAGAACTTGAATTTAAACAATTGATTGATAACATGACTTTTAATCTTTGATCACCTTGAAATTTTGTAAACATAAAAAATATATGAAGATAATGTAATCTAACGGTAGATTTGTCAAAATTCACATCGAATTAAGAAATATAGTGTTGGGTTCAAGTTACATGTGATTTAACTCTAAAAAATGTTACACCAACCAATAACTTATTGTTGAATTCGTATTTTGAAAATCCAACCTTGGATCACATTTTCTATATGTTGTTGAGAGAATGCCAATTTTCATGCCAATCAAATGTAATTTACCATTTGATCTTTAAACTCATCTTTTATGCGTTTTTTTAAACTACAAAAACTTGAATTTAAACAATTGATTAATGTCATGACTATTAATCTTTGATCACCTTGAAATTTTTTAAGTATGAAAAATATATGAACATAATGTAATCTAACGGTAGATTTGTCAAAATTCAAATCGAATTAAGAAATGTGGGGTTGGGTTTAAGTTACACTTGATGTAACTCTAAAAAATGTTACACTAACCAATAACTTATTGTTGAATTCATATTTTGAAAATCCAACCGTTGGATCACATTTTCTATATGTTCTTAACATGCATGCCAATTTTCATGCCAATCGGATGTAATTTACCATTTGATCTTTAAACTCATCTTTTATGCGTTATTTTAAACTGCAAGAACTTGAATTTAAAGACTATTAATCTTTGATCACCTTAAAATTTTGTAAGTATGAAAAATATATGAAGATAATGTAATCTAATGGTAGATTTGTCAAAATTCACATTGAATTAAGAAATATAGGGTTAGGTTCAAGTTACACTTGATTTAATTCTAAAAAATGTTACACCAACCAATAACTTATTTTTGAATTCATATTTTGAAAATCCAACCGTTGGATCACATTTTCTATATGTTTTTAACATGCATGCCAATTTTCATGTCAATCGGATGTAATTTACCATTTGATCTTTAAGTAGGAAGGCGAAAAAAAGGAGACAAATTTTGGGGTTGGAAATTTAAAGGTCTGTTGCGGCGGTCCAACCCGCTGCAAAAAGGACCCCTATTGCGGCGGGGTTTTGGAGCGCCGCTATAGCTCTGTTAGCGCCGCTAAAACAAGTCTATTGCGGCGTTTTTATGTCCCGCCGCTGTTGGGCGCCGCAAAAAACCCTACCTATAGCGGCGGTCACAAAAAGCGCCGCAATAAATCTCATATATAGCGGCGGGCCAAAAATGCGCCGCAATAGGAGACATATAGCGGCGGTTTTCGCACCCGCCGCAATAGGTGCGCCGCAACTGCTTGTTTTTCTTGTAGTGATTATCAATTGCAAATTTCTTAATATTCATGTGTAGAAAGCTAGTGCCTTGACAATGTTACCAATTTACTGGAATCAAACTTCGCTATTAATTTACGCCAAACATTTACTTTAATTGGCCCAATTTTAGAAGTGATTTTTAAAGCTTCGGACAATTTAATTTATTTCTTATCTTAAATCCATAACAAAATATGCATATTATATGTATATTCATAATTTACCCAAAAAAAAAAAAAAAACTCTCGTTTACCGTACGAAACAAAAATACTTTGAAAAATATGCATTTTTTTATATAATTAAATCTATTAAATGTTTCTTTTTTTATGTTTGTATAAATATACTTCAACTTGACTTAATTTTAATACTTTTCTTGACAGTATAGTTTTTTCATTTTGTTAAATTGTGTCATAATATTCGACAATGAAATTTTCTAAGTCTATATATATATAAATTCCTCCACTTGAATGGAGTGAGTGACATCATTTTGCGCCTTTAGAAACGTCAAAATTAGATGAAATTTTTTAAATCAGTATGAAAAACTACAATAGGGAAGGCCTACTAGTCAAAAGTTAACTACTACCAGACAACATGCGATGTGGCATGAGGTGATATTGTGGTGTGCTGTTGTTATCTTCTAACGCATCATATGACATGGCTAGGGCAAATGTAGCTTGTGTGTATGGAAAAACGATGATTGGTGTGTGGGCAGTGCCAGGCATGTGAAAGTGCTTGAACTTTGCCAATGGCATGAGTGGTGGGTGGCGAAGCGAACATAACTTCTCGCCAGTGCGGCGTGTGCTATGGAGTTTTTTTTGGGTAGTTCTGATGGCATTTGTTTCATGTACTCATATTTCAAATGGTGTGGCTGCTGACTTGAACTGGGCAGCATCGATCGCTAGAAGGGGACACCTAAAAGGTGGAGGATGGTTCTCAAAACTAAGGCTTTGATATCATAAAAAGATTGAATGGTCGTAATCCTTTTATATATCTAAAATGTATGTAGGAGGCCTTTTGAGTAATGCTAGAGACACTTTTTCTCACACCAAAATTCATTTTATTTATGTGTTAACTTTTGATTAGATTTTAACACTTTCACATGAGTCCACCACATGTATTTAAAGATGTTGAAATTCAATTAAGAGTTGACATGCAAATAGAGTATCGATGTGGATGTATCCTAGCATTACTATATAAGCCTAAGAACTTGGTGTACTATAGTATAACATGCAGTATTTAGTACTGTGGTGCTAGAACATTAACCCTAGACAATACAAGTGATTTTTTGGCTCTTGAACTTTTACTCTAACAGATATCTCTTTTAGAAACTTGAGACCCTCATTTTTTTTAATTGCTTTTGAGTTCTTCGGTTCAAATAAATTCTTTGAATCTTGATGAACTAACTAATGTTGCAATAATTTCATTTTGTTGCTTATCAATGAAACTCTAATTGCCTGTTGGCATCTTTTAGATAGACAGTTCTTTGGCACTATATATAGGCTTGGCTAGATTGGACTAATTTCAGAATTTTGTAGACAAGATTTTGATAAAAATTATACATAAAATACCTAAAAAACATGGTTGTAGAGCCAACCAGGTCGAGGTATTGCCGTCCCAGCCCAAAATAGAGCCTAGCCCAATCATCCTCATTGAGTACATAGCAAACCACTGGCTACCCACAATCTGAGCCCAATCATGCTAGAAACAAACTTGTAAGCCCACGTTTCAGGGCATGAAAGCATTTAAGACTTAAGACTTTAAGACCAATCCACACCCAAGATGAGAGAGAGGGAAGAAGCGTGAGAGAAAAGAGCTGTGAGAAGAGATAAAAATAGAGAGAGAAGAAATTATTTAAAAATAACAAATTTAATATTTTATTTAAAAGAAAATTTTGGTAACTTCTCTTAGCATTGAAAATTGTTTTGAAACAAAATAACCTCATGAGGATCACATTGACATATAGGGAGGTTAACGACAATTATATTTAATGGTACTAGACAGAAGGATGAAATTGACATATATTTTCGTAATTTAAGGATAAAATTTAGTTAACTTGAAAGATAAATTTAAGTTAAAAAAATGAATTGAAGTTAAGGTTGTATTTTTACGCTATTATATTCATAAAGGACATACATTTGGATTTCTGGTATATGTTGTGGTTTGTCTAATTCAATAGGATATTCACGAGTACTTTGAACTCTCGAGTTCAACACAAGTGAAAGTGAAAGGAAATGGGCTTTCTAAAGAGGAAAATAGAAGGTGTTTTAATAACGTGGTTTACTGATTTAGTTAAATAATTATGTATTTAACTTAGCCAAATTTTAAAAGGAGAATCCTAGATATAGGACATAAGGTACATTAAGTTATTTATAGGGGGAAAAATTCTTAGATATTTTCAGAGTACGGAGAAATATTGCTCTATTCTTTTACATTCACGATAGACTCCGCCATGAATTTAATGAATGAACCCTATTATAAATGTGAGAGGAAGAAATATCATTCTTGATACTCAAAGAGTACTTAAAAATTACTCATTTATAGCATGCTCCAAATATAAAAACCATTCGCTTAAACTACTCATAAGAAAATAAGGAATGGTTTCTAATAATTAGAGGTAGGGATGGCAATGGGGCGGGGTCGAAAGATGGGGTCTTTGTCCCCGCCCCGCATGGTTTTGTCTTATCCCATTCTTGCTTGCCTCACATGACGAGAAAAAATTTCTAACCTCATCCCCTCCCATTAGGGCCCCATGAAGTCTCTCCCCATCTTGTAAAACTCTACTTTTTGTTAATTTGCTTTACAACTAGTACATTTTTTTAATGAAACCTATTTCATTAATAAAAATATACTTGAAATTACAACTAAATTTATCCCATTAAATCAAATCAATTTTTAGAAAAAAATTGAATAATATATCCAAGCGTTTAACAAGATAATCACAAAAAAAATCTCATAGTATAACACGTAACAAAATAAAGGCAGAGAACTACATTGGGTAGAATAAAATAAGTTAATATTGATATATTTGTTTAAATAGTAGGGTTTTAAAGTATGAAAAATTTACAATTATAATCTTTAGCAACGCAGGGCGGGGCGGTGCGGGGCGAGACGGGACGGGTCTAAAAAGTCTAAACTCATCCCCGTCCCGCCCTATGGTGCGGGACTAAAATCTTACCTCATCCCCGCCCCACCACCTTTGTGGAGTGGAAAAAACCCATGTGGAGCAAAGTGGGGAAGGGCGAGTTAAGCGGAGTGAAACAAAATTACCATCCCGAATTAGAGGTGGAGGATTAAAATCTTTGACATTTTTGTTGTGGACTGTTCAAATTACAATAGATCATCTAAAGCGAAACGAGGTAGTTTGGGATGTTGGCACCGAAAAAAATTGTGGTGAAGGCAGTGCCACCCCGGCCCACCATGGATGATGGAATCTTGTATTGCACTCAAAGTAAAAATAGGACGACCACGACAATGCTCAACTAATCCAAAAAGTACCACAGTGCATGGGTTATGATTAATGAAGTGACTCATATATTGTAGGCGAGCTATAACTTTTCGTAACTTGTAGTTGTCACTATTTGCTGTGAAGTCAGGCTTATGACTGCATGCGCAAAGGTTGTGGGAGCTGAATAACTACCATCTATATTTATACTATTATTTGTGGGGTTTTCTTTATTTAGACTAAATTTTTTTTATTTCAAAATACCCCCCACACACTTAAGTATAAGTAGTGACAAAACTAAAGGATAGTCTGATAAAAATACCTATCTAACTTGCGGCAAGTGTCTTGCATTTATAATTTATTCCAATGTTTACAGGTTTAAATACACCCTATTTGGACTAGAGAATAATTATTGTGCTAAATATGTATATATGTGCAACTAACACAATTATTTTTTTGTCTATTTTAATGTAGAAATGAGTTTGGAAAATACACCTATAACTCATACGGATGACTTAGAACGTCGTCGAGAACTACAGAGATATTATGATTGACGTAGTAGACAAATAGAAGACAATGAAAGTAGACAAATTCAATTGGCAAGACGTCGTGCCAATAATACAAGATGAAGACAACAAACTTTGGGTGGTGATATTACTTTAGTGGGAAGTCCAGCAAATTTAAATGAAGACGTTGTGCATTCTAATTCAACATCATCATGTGTATCACTAATACCACCTAATCGCGAGGCTACACCAAGTTGTTGCCTTACACATATCCATAACTTGGTGCAAAATATGCCAGTTGAGCGAAATGCTATGCAAGAAACTAATGGTGAGATCATAATTTTGTACCTTTTAAAAAATATTCATTGGTTGGACTATGATTATTTTGGGGAAAAATATAAATTTTGGCATGTTTGATTTTTTTTTTTTTAATAAACGGTGTGGGGAGGATTTTTGTTCCCGGCTCGCACAAGCAGTTTGTCCGCTTTGGGACAAGCCCGCACGATTTTGTTCTCAAGTGACATGGAAAGACTTTGAGTGCAGTCCCACATCGACAAGAGAAGCGCCCCACCAATGCCTTATAAGCTTGAGCCCAAGGCATGAGTGCACCACTACTACTTATAAGGCATGGGTGAGGCGCTTCTCTTATCGATGTGGGACTACACTCAAAGTCTTCCCATGTCACTTGAAATTAAAAATCATCCATCACATTTTGAGTATTTCATTTTATACTCCATCAATGACATAACTTGTCACACATTCAATTTTCTTTTCTTAAAAGTCCCGTCACACCCTGTATAACTCTACTTTTTGTTAATTTGCCCTACAACTAGTACAATTTTTTTTAATGAAACTTATTTCATTAATAAAAATATACTTGAAATTACAACTAAATTTATCCCATCAAATCAAATCAATTTTTAGAAAAAATTGAATAATATATCCAAGTTTTTAACAAGACAATCATTAAAAATAAATAAATAAATAAAAATCTCATAATATAATACATAACAAAATAAAGGCAGAGAATTACATTTGGTAGAATAAAATATGCTAATATTAATATGTTTGTTTAAATAGTAGGGTTTTAGGGTATGAAAAATTTACAATTATAACCTTTAGTAACGCGGGGCGGGGCGGGGACGGGGAGGGTCTAAAAATCCTAAACCCATCACTGCCCCGCCCCCATGGTGCGGGGCTAAAATCTTGCTCCATTCCTGCCCCACTGCCTTTGCGGGGCGGGAAAAACCCGCGCGGGGCGAAGCGGGGAGGGGCAGGTTAAGCGGAGCGGGGAAAAATTGCCATCCCTAAGTGAGACACTAAATATAAGATAGGATTTCTATTCAGATTTTAATAATATTTTTTAGATGTTTACATAGACTTTTTAAACAATAATGAAGCACTGTTCACTTATAATTTCACCTCACATACCAAAAGAAGCTCCCAATAAAATGAACTCTTCTTACGGGTTCCTAATAAATAAAATAAAATGAACGCGTGACCTTAACATTAGTATAGTTTCGGCTATCAATAAACCAAGCTGTACGTAATTTCAATGCCAATTTAGTTACTAGTATTGGAATAGAATTGTATGAAGGGATAAATTTTTTCAGTTGTGATATTTATTTTATATAGGAGAAGAATAAATTAATCAAAAAATTCGTGAATAAGAAAATGAACCAAATTAACTTGAACACAATCTAATTTGATAATAAATTTGAGTTCGGTTCATATTTAAAATAAAATTAGATGATTTATCAAAAAATAAATAAATAAATAAATAAAATTAGATGAATAATCACTCATTTTTTATAACCAACTCATCTTGTTTACAACTCTAAATTACAGTAGCATTTCTTTCGACATGTAATGATACCAAGTGTGCTGAAACTCCATGCCAGAGACAACAAAGATATATAAATTTATTGAACTGAAGGAGGTAAAACAGCATTAATCCAAGGGAATTTAGATTACATAGGACTCACAATCACCATACTTATTTATTAATATTCAAAAAGGTCAAAAGCTTTATAATTTAAATATTCCTCTTTCTTTTCAGTCTTAAAGAAAACTACGTGACTTCATTTTCCATGACCACTTCCAGACCCAGAGCCATAGCCATGGCCTTCACCATAACCAGAACCTTGACCAGAGCCACTTCCTCTACCAGAACCCTCACCACGACCCTCACCGTAACCCTCACCAGAGCCTGATCCACCTCCTCGGTTGCCTCCTGATCCTGACCCGGCTCTAGACCCAGCATATGAACCTGCTTCTGACCCTGCACCAGATGAGCCTGACCCAGAACCTGATCCTGAGGCAGAAGCTGAACCTGACCCTGAACCAGACCCAGACCCAGAACCTGATCCTGAACCAGCACCAGAGCCTGCACCACTTCCACCTCCTAGACCAATCCCTATTCCTGCGCCAATACCAACTCCAATGCCACCAAGGTCCAACCCTAGGTCCTTTCTTGCCACTCGGCTTTCTGAAACCATAACAAAGGTTGAAATAAGCAAAGCAGCAAGACCAAAGCACTTCAAACTACCCATTATAGAACCCAACTAGCTTGCCCAAAGAACCAAGAATATCAAACGAGGTTTTGGAACACAAAGCAATAAACAGCGTGTGTGTGTATACTAATTATAGCTTCTAGTGCTTATGTGATTGTGTGGGAGAGGGACGCTGAGAAACGCAGCTATTTGTAGTTGTAGTCGGAGATAGTGAGACTGGAGGTGGACCATGTGATTGTGAAGTGGGAAATCACGTAGACGAGGCAAGAAGAAGTGGAAGTACATGTGTCTTTGCCTTATCATTTGGGATTGTGATGTGGGACATTCTTTTGGAATGTGGGTTGAACTAAGTTTGTGGATGATAAAGGCTGAGAGTTTTCAAGTGGGAATTTCTTTCGAGGATCTGTGGTTGGAAACCTTATTATGATTACAATCGTGCATGTTTAATTTGTATTGGTGCGCCTGGGTGGGCACAGAATTATTAGGAGAGTTGCCGACCCATATGGATATGTTTTTATCCCCACAAACCATAGTGGAGTCTGGGCGTGGCTACTATAAACTATATCAAAATATAATACGTGTTAGAGATGCAAGAGTACTACAATATTAGGAAAACCCTATAGCTAGAAGATACTAGAAAATTCAAGACATACACCAAGAAAAGGATTTTAACATCAACTCTACCTAGCTTCTCTAGAAAGCATCTCTTTGATTTTGTTTCCAACATTTTTCTTTTCTTTCTTTCAGAAAGCTGTACCTATGAAAATGGACTTTGCATGATCCATTGATTCCATTTTTACTCCAACTCTTCAAAGCATTAATGACGACTTAGGTTTAATCAGTTAAAAAGTTTGCCACATGATTTTAGGAATTCTATAGTGTTGCCCTAAGTTGTTCTTAAGAGTTAAAACCTCCAAGAAAATTACATTTAAATGCCCATTTAGCAAGATAGTCAGCGACATTATTGTTGTTTTTTTCTAACTTGGATATAGTTCACTCTATACTCCATTAGCCGTAACCTGCCATATATCTGTTTTCCCCCTTATTAAGTAACTAAAGTACAAAAATAAAATAAATAAGGCACATTGTATATTGTAATCAGTGCAGTGGAGCATAATAATGTGATCTATATCCCATGCTATATCATTCTTGCAATTATTACTGCTTCTTTGACTCTTTTGCTTATGTTTGTATTTGCAAGTATTGAGATTTTTTTTTGGGTGAGAGTTTGTAAGTTTGGTATATGAGATTTGATTGAGAGAAATTTTAATTTATAATATTTAAAGTAGATTTTTGTTGTTGTTGTCCATACCACATTAAATATTATTGTATTGTGTAGTCGTTTTATTTTAAAATTTTGAATGAATACTTCTCCTCTAACCCCAAGCTCCAATAGGAAGTTTATTAAATAATGCAATGAATTGAATGCGTAGATCATTAAAGAATTGAACGGGATGAGATAAAATGAAAATAATATAATTATATATGTGTGTGTTTGGAAGTTTATAAAAGAAGGAACAAAAGGGGGAAAATATAATTTTACTATAATTAAAGGAATGTGGATCCTCCTAAGTTTAAGATAAAGGAATACAATCGAGGGAATGAAATAGAATGGGAAGTTCCTCAATCCCTCATAATCATTCCCTTTTTCCTACTAAGCTAATTTCAAAGATGAAAATAGATGAATTATCCTTGAAAATTAGTTTTTTATTCCATTCATTTACATTAACAGATTCAACTCTTGTGCAAGCATGTGCATTCAAAGTATATGAAACAAATTGTATATACCACAATCTCACTTCATAGTTTCATTCTTCAAACATCTTCGACGTGATCTCATATCATATGGCATGATTATAACTTACCTACTGCATTGATATCAAGCTTTTCCACTAAAAAGTACTTTTGACTGCAATATGCATATGGATAATTCCCTCTCTCTCTCTCTCTCTCTCTTTATATATATATTTGCGCGCAACAATAGTCAATAATTATACAATTTTCACCTTACAAGTGTGTAAGGACCATAATTATAAAGAGCAGTAATTAGCAGTATTATTTGCACTTTTTTTAGGGATCAAATAAAAAGTGATATTTATTATTTTGATTTATGTTTAATATTCTGCTAACTAGAAAACCAATTCTTTCTCCCAAAAAAAAAAAAAAAAACTAGAAAACCAATTGGTGTTGTCAAGTTAAAAAATTAACAAAATACCTAAACACAGATAAAACAACAGACACAAAAACTAAGACGAATTTTTATGCCCAATTTTCTATTTTCGAAACTACTTAAACTTAACATTATTCTATGATATGTCCAGTATTATTTTAATTAAAAAACCGATTATACTTCCAAGTTAAAAAATTATATTTCTTCTTAAAAAAAGTTAAGAAATTATTTTATTCTGAAAATAAATTTAAAAAATGATTTAAAAAAAAAAAAAAAATCCAAACATTGATTTTTAGAGGATCATAGCAAACATAATTTGGTACAAGTGAGATCCGAGAGTCCTTGCGGTAGTTATGATACTCAATAGCACCACTTGAGTTGAGGCCTTATAGAATGGTGGTCACCAGTTGGCCATAGACGAGCTAGCTAGTGGCCTTATGAACTAGGGGTGGTTATTCTTCAACTTCAAGACATATATATTTGGACTTTTTTGAGCAAATTATTAGGGACTCATCATTTGTTAGCTGTTACCCGTTCAATTTTTGACAAAGATTTTACCATTTCTGAACTAACTGTATAGTTAATTACATTCATTTTTAATTTTCATTCAAGAGTTCTTTTTGCTTCTTGTTTGAGGGGCCAGAGGTAATACTGGTTTTGATAACCATTTTACTTTTCAGGGTCCATGTGGATCCATTTTCAATTCTTAAAGATAAATAATAAATTTGGAGCTCAAGCTTTAAACTTATTTATATATATATATATATATATATATATATTTATTAAAGAATAAATAATAAGAGCGTGTGTTTTGGTTTGGTTTGCTTGATTAATTTATCAAGTTTTTATTTATATTCAACGTATGTCGAAGATTTTACATAACAAAATAATAGGTAACTATGCCTATCTATTTAGATTACATGAGAACTCCTACATATTATCAAACCATTTTGGAAGTTCCAGTTGCTGTGGCTTTGGTTGTGGACTGTGGTTGATTGTCATCCATGGAAAATTCTTAGGTATTTTCGGAGTACAAAGAAATTGTACTCTTTTCTCTCACATTCATAGTAGATCTCATCATGAATTTAATGAGTAAACTCCACTATGAATGTGAGAAGAAAGAACATCTTTCTCCATGCTCTGAGAGTATCTAAAAATTACTCATTATCCACTATCTTATTGTAGCTTTAGATAATGTTGTCTTATTATATATGATAAGATTTGAATTTATGACATATTTTTTCATAATAATTATTTGTTATCATCAAATCGATTCACAAATTGGTTTTTAGTATATGTGAAATTTGAATAGAGGTCTCTTATTATTTGAGAAAGAGAGGTCTTTTATTTGATAGAAAGAAATTTTATTAGTTATATTAAAAATAACCCCCATATATATATATATATATATATATATAAACAACATAGAGAATGTATTAGATAGTAAGAATATTTGGATTTTGGATTTAGAAAAGTTTCAAGACATAAATTATTCATATAGAGATACATTTTTTATAAACTTCATACAGAGATACATAGTACTGAAATTCACCATCCATTTATTTAGATACAAACTGAAAAGTGAAAACCATTTTCTGGTTTATCTCAACCATATGGTATTATGCGCTGTCTCAATCGCCACCACCTTGGCCATGACCCTCACCATAGCCATAGCCTTCGCCATAGCCTTCACCAGAGCCTGAGCCGCTTCCTCTGCCAGAACCAGAGCCCGAACCGCGGCCTTGGCCTGATCCGGAACCTGCTCCTCTTCCTTCGTTTCCACCTGATCCAGAACCAGCTCGAGACCCTGCATAGGACCCAGCATATGAACCTGCTTCAGAGCCTGAACCTGAACCTGATGAAGCAGAAGAAGAACCTGAACTAGAACTAGAACTAGAACCAGAGCCAGAGCCAGAACCAGACCCAGCTCCAGCACCTGAGCCACTCCCACCTCCTAAGCCCAATCCTACTCCTGCTCCAACTCCAACTCCAACGCCACCAAGATCCACACCCAGGTCCTTCCTGGCTACTCGGCCACTCTCACACACAATGACAGATATAGCAACAAGCAAAGCAACCAGTGTTAGAGACTTGAATGCAGCCATTATTTGAATGTTAATGTAAGGAACAACGACAAGAAGGGAGCTTCTAATGTGAACACAATATTAGTTTCTCAAAAGGCTATGAGCTTGAACTCGTTGATAGATGCTGCTTGGGAGATTCAGCTATTTATAGTTGTTGATACTGAGGTTGTCAAAACAAACCTGTACTTTACATTGCTATATGTCAGTGAAGTTGAGGAGTGCCTTCGTTTTCATTATTGTAGTGGGAGTGGCTATGTGGCATTCTGAGATTTTGCTGCACCAAACTTTGTGGATGAGATATAGCTGAGTCCTTGGAAATTAAAATGCTTTGGACAAGTGTTAATAAGAAATCGCTGACCAATTTGATCCACACTCAACTAAGTGGAGATAGTGGCTGATTTTTGTTGCACACGTTTTTACTCTTCATATAAATTAAGGTCCTTAGTTATCTAGCTAGCCTCTTAAGTTGCCAGCATGCATGACAATATATACTAGATTTTAAGAGATTTCAAAAAATGGTAACCAGATGCCTAAAGCTAAATGGACAAAACACTAATGCTGGAATAATGGAATTGGAACACGCTCATCGATCAAATTCTCAACATGTAACTCTGTATATCCCTGTGGGACATCCAGGAAATGAAAACTGAAAACACCAGCTTTTGTGATTGAGAAATCGCATAATTAATAAAAGTACTATTACTTTATTTGTCAGTCAAATTTTATATATAATTCCTTAAGTTTTTTATTTTAATTTTTTATATATAGATATTTCGATTAATTTAAAAATATTTTTAATTATTATTTTAAGAATCAAACACAAAAAAAGTTATTTTCCTCAAGAACATTTAAATTTAATACAACTATACGTTTATATTTAATTGAGAAACCTAATAAACATCTAAAAATTAACTGTACTTATGTTTTACCCAAATTTATCTACTCTAAAGAACTCTTGATTGAATTGTCTAAACTCCTCAAAGTGAAACAATGAGTGTCGCTGCTCTTGCAACTTAATTATATCCTTTTGTTTTTTTCTTTATAATGGAAACTTGAACTTTTATTTATAGATTAAAGCATAGGATACATATGCATGATGGCTAAAACTTATTATGCGTGTGTAAAAAATAGTGCTCTAAAGCACATGATAAATCCGCTGCCACATGATAAAGACCGATTCTGTGACAGATTCTCTTATGTGGAAGTTTTCAAACTCAGTGGATTTTAAAGTTAAAAAGGCTTATGAGATTCTTTTGGAAGATGCTAATATGTCAGCCAATGCAACTCTTAGACCCCTTGTTATCCCTGATGCTGTGTGGAACACTTTATGGAAGGTTAGACTTCCCTTGAAAATCTGCAACTTGGTCTGGAAGGTAATCCATGATAGCTTGCCAACATTTCAGACTTTAAAGGGGAGGGGAATTCCAATTGCTGCCCTCTGCCCCTTTTGTGACTGTGATGAGGAGTCTTCTAGCCATCTTTTCCTTCATTGCCATTTTGCTAGAGCTTGTTGGTATGGTTCAGCTCTAGCCCTGCATACTTCCTCCCTTGGTCCTATAACTGTTCAGCAGTGGATCATTAATTCCATTAGTAGACATCAGAGATTGGATGAGAGTGACTTGGAATCTTTGCAGCGGACTTTCATTACTCTTTGGGCTATCTGGAATCATAGAAACCGGGTGATTCATGAGGGAGTTACTCCTGATCCAATGAATGTCATTTTAACCTCTCAAAATCTGTTTTGCAGGTACCATGAGATCTATCAAAAGCATTACTATACTGAGCATAGGATATCTAGGCAGAAAATTATGGAGCAAGGGTTTCAAGGGCAATGGAGCATCATCCTCAAGATTTCTGGTGTCAAGCATGGAAGAAAGAAAAGAGCTGCTTTTGCTTATGAGGCTAGGAACAGGCAGGGTACAGTGGTGTTCTACGGATGTAGCAGCAGTGCCGCTAACTCAGTCCCAGTTGCTTTGCTTGAAGGTCTTAGAGAAGCAGCTGTAACAGCTTTTAGGCTTCAATACAACCAGATTTTGGTTTTGAGCAATTGTAATTTTTTGGTTCAGTTGTTTAACACAGGCCAAGTACCGGATTGGGAAGGAAAAACCTTGTTTGCTGATCTGCAGTCCTTAAAGCAAAGGGGTTTTTGTCTTTCCTTCCGTTGGATCCCTGCTTTTGTGCTTGTTAATGTATATAATATGGCTGCTATGGCCTCCAGTGCTCCCATGCACTTTCAATGGCCACAGCACCTAACGTTGTAGTGCTCTGTTTCCTGGTTGTTTATCAAAAAAAAAAAAAAAAATCCGCTGCCACTTGAAATCATGGGTTGAACCCATCTTTTCAATTATAAAATGCATGTGTGTGTACATAAACTTGTATAACAAATAGTGCTTAAACAGTGCTCTATGCACGTAATACATCCGCTAGTGGCAGGTCAGTAACCCAAATAGAACTGTCTTAAAGCCATATATGCATGGCTGAATACAGCCTCTCCTATTGCGAGTTTGCAACTATTCTTATGCCTTGCGGTTGACTGCTTTAGAAATTTTAACTGTTAATTACATCAATTTTATTCCTGCTCTAAAAAGTTTATTGCTCATGCAAGTTTTAGAGTTTGCTAATTGAATAAAAAAATTAAAGTATCTTTTTAAAAGTACAACATTACTTTTACATGATAAATAATATAAACTAATGAAAATAAACTCATCCAAATGCATGTAATAGTCTAAATTATGAATATGTTCTAAATGTATCATCATTGAATTTTAATTTGAGTGTTAATCTAATCATTGTATTTTCGATTCAAACAATTAAGCAAACATTAGAAGAAAAACAATGCAATTGCATTAACACAGCTTCCAAATGAGGTTTGAATGAAATGACTCAATAATTTCCAAATTTTGGACACTGCAATCGAATTTCAACTTTAAAATTTCTTGACAACAGTTTATAAAATAGACTAGATCATTACCTACATCAACCAAATGTTTATTTCAATAGAAGGTACCACTATTGAAAGGTGCAGTAATATATGTGGGACAGGGGATAAGTATCTTAATATATTAATATATTAATATATTAACTTGTTAAGAAAGAAAGGGATGTTACCTGGTAGCATCAATATTCATGTGATCAAATGATCCATTAAAATATAACCTGGGAAAGTGATAATTGTATTATAAAATAAAATAGAAATATTCCAAAATCCAAAAACAGTGCAACTAAAAAGGCAAACAGATGGAAGAAATGAGGAAGGAAAAATGAAGAAACATACTCGAGCCATTATTTCATATGTAAGAACAAACTTTACAGGGCCACTAGTTTAATCAAACTCGCTATTAGGGCTTAAACCCGGCCTAGGAACAACCACCCTAAAAGGCAGAATCTTGAGAGACAGAAGAATAAGCTCATGAACCGTTCATCAAGCGAGAGCCTGCATGCAGGAAATGAAATATTGTCAATCACCGCATAACATTTCTTAGGATTGACAGGCCACTGGACAGTTAGTTGGAATGGGGAAGATTTAATCAGCAAAGAAATAAAATAGGACAGGCAAAAAAAAGTTGAATAAAAGGAAATGAGTGTTAAAAAAGCACAGCCCAAACATTTACACCAGGAAAATGGCTAAAATAATAATAGGCAAATCATTTGAAGAATAGTTAACCTGTCAGGATCAATGGTAAGTACAACGACGTTCGGTAGAATCCGAGTTGCAATCTCAGTGACGTCATAATAAGCACTGGTGGCACATAGAGCCATAATCCCTGACACAATAAAATTTTGAATTGGTCCATAAACTAATTGGTACAACAACATTGGAGTTAATCAACCTCCAACATTTAAAGAATTGAAGATGGAAGATAAAATGCACAATTTTTTTATTGACAAAACGTAGAAATATTTTTAATGCCAAGAACTTCATGAATAATGAGGTGAAAGAGTTGCCACAGACAAATATCATAGAGTTCTGATACCTGCTCCTCGGGCAGGCGAGAAAGTATCACACAATGCACAAACAGTAAATGCATTAATCAAAACTCTCTTCCTTGTCTGCATTGTAGATATGAACCCATCAGTTGAAACTCACAAAAGGAACATTTAGCAAAATATGCTTATGACGACCAATTAGACCATAATGAAAAAAGGAAGAAAGCATGACATTTGAGAACAAGCATATCAAACAAGAATATCAAGTTATTCAGGATGCCAATGAATCAATAAAATCCGAAATTGCTGATACTAACCCCTTCATTTAGGTGACTTGCAATATTCCCAAGTAAAATGGTAGTATTTGTTCTGATTGTTGGCTTTTCATCAACCTGCAAGATTTGCAAAACTGAGAAACCTATTGAACATAAAAGAAAAAAAAAAGAAGTCATCGTCAACTAAATCAATATAGGCATTTAATGATCAATAAAACCAACTTAAGTCATTAAACAGGAAGTCCAAAATATGAGTGAATAACCAGCTCTTTATAGGCTCCACTTCTCCAAACAAATGGTTGAAACTATTACCTGCAACTTTGAGAGATACTTTAATAATGACCCTGAAATAGTACGTTGAGAAAACTGCACATAGACAACATCGTAATTATAATTGGTTAAATCGTAATAGATTTAATCATATGAGGTGCACATAGACAACATCGTTGGGGACTTTTTTATGCATGGCAATCTGTTAGCGGCTAAAGGGTTGGCATTGCTAGACCCAAGTATGTTTTTATTTGTTAAACACAAAGCTCTCTCTTTGGAAGAAGAGACTCTCTAGCTATGGGGAGGTTTGTCCAAACTTAAGAAAAACATGGCCAAGGCTCAAAAACTCAAAGGAAGACCAGGAATTTACAAATTCCTTGCCCATACATGATGATTAAGAAGATATATGTCATCACAAGACTTCACCTCATGAGTATTCATGCGGAAAACTTGGGACCTGTGGTTTGGAGGGAATAAGTGTATTTAGTAACTTTAGTGATTTGCAGGACTTAACTGCACATGAAAAGCTAGTGCACCATAAGTCTCTCATATTCCAATATCATTCGCCAACCAACAATGGTTCTGCTATCTCTCCCTTGTAAATACACATTTAGTGTGCATTTGGATTAGAATGGAAAATTAAAATTATTTTACTATTCAACTTATTTTTGCTATTATTTATGAATTTCACTACACTTTTTGATATTATTCATAGGTCTCACTGTACTATTTCAACTATTTTTACCTTTATCTACAGTATTTTCAGTAATAAGTTTTCAGTTTCAGCAAAATAAGCGGTATTTAAACACACTCTTAATGTTTCTAATTCATTTTGCCGTTTATCCTCAAAAAAAAAAAAAAAAAAGTTTCTAGTTCATTAAAAGAACAAACTTGGTTTCTCTTGTTGGCAAGGTTGTCAAAATCGGGATCTTACATAGGATCGTAGGAGGTAAGTAGGATCGTGGATTGTAAGATCCTACATATTTTCAGATTTAAAGTAAAAAACACATTGATAATGATTTTGTATGTTAAATAAATCCATAAAAAAAACAAAGATTTGCATATATGATGCAATTTGCATGTCAAACATCGTTGCGTCTATACTAACGAAACAAATATATTTAAGTTTTGACTCAATGTATCTAAAAAGTTAAAAAAATGTTTAATTGGCAACTAAATACCAAAATATTTATCAACACATATAAAAATATTTTCCAAGTTCCAAATTTAAAATCCAAAATTAGTTATCAAATAGAAACTAGCTAACTAAAATATGAAATTCAAAAGTAAGATGAATATTAAGGTGATACTACAAAAAACTGGGGCTAAACTCCCAAAAGGTACTAAAAAAAAACAAAAAAAAAAAACCCCCAAATATACTAGAAGGAGACACGTTAGTCCTTTCTAATCTCTTTCAACCCCTCTCTTGATTCATCCATTCTTCATCTGATCATAATAATATTGACTTGGAAATAGAATGTTAAAACATTCTTCCCAAATTAAACTCTTGGGCTTTGAAGTACTTGAGCCTATGATAGCCTTTAGCTACATTTCATGGTATCAATTCACCTATTATTACCTCAAGATTAACCACTCAGTAACAATTATAGAGCATGCTCAAAAAAAAAAAAAAAAAATCAATCAATCAATAATACAAATTACAAGTATGCTATAAAATTATTATAAGAAAAACATTTTCGTAAAATTAGAACACAAATTTTTTTTTTTGAGAAATAATTACAACAAGCTACTAACCCCGCAGCTCAAACCCTTTCCTCCCTAAACCTTCAAAGCACTGTGTACATCGGGAGGTGTCAATTCAGTTACAGGGCCCTTGGCAATTAAAATACAAATTAGTATATTGATTAAACAAATTTAACAACATTATAACTTAAAAGGTAGCAAAGTCAATATAAATTCTTCATTTAGAAATGATGAAGCATTCCTTCATTTTGATTACAAGTGAACTAGAAACTAGAAAACATTTGCTTAGGTTAACATAATTATATAAAAAATAAATAAAAAGTCATACCATCACAACATAAAAAAAATAAAAACCTTTAAAGTTTCATCAAAATCAAAAAATTTATCCCATAAAATAAAATTAAAAAAAAAAAAACCAAAAACTGATATTTTGGTAGGATCGGTAGAATAGGTAGGATCCCATACGATCCTACAATTTTTACGATTCTAGTACGATTCTAAACGTTTTGGTGAGATAGGATCATAAAATCGTGCGATCTTACGATCCAAATTGTGATTTTGACAACTATGTTATTGGTGTCCCATTTGCCCAACAAGTTTGTTTTCATTTGGTTTTTCTGTTATCTCCAACGGACCACCTTTTTATTAAATGGATTCAATGCTTTGGGCCTTCAAGGTACATGTATGGCCTTCTCAAATTTAGCCATGGGATAATGCTTTTTGTTTTGTTTTGCTTTTACCCATTTCATGTAAAATAAGGGCTTTTATGGGGGAGTCCACCATGGAGCCATGAAAAGGATGAAGTGAGCCTTTGAGCCTTGGGTTTCTTTAGGAGAAATAACATGGGCTCCAAGCCCAATTCATAAGGTTGGAGAATGGCAAGTCATGAGCCCACTGTGTGAAATTGGCAATATTATGGGCCGCGAGCCCAATTCATGAAGTGGAAAGATTAGTGTTTTGAGCACTTTATGTAAAGTAATAAGATTCGGACTTTGAGCCTATTCTGTGAGGTAAGAAAAAATAGTAGGTCATGAGTCCAATTTATGATAAAGAAAAAATAGGGATTTTATTCTTTCTATCCCAAAATTAAAGAAAGAGAGTAGATGGTAGTTGTGTGTTAAAAAAAAAGAAGAAGAAAAAAGGAAACAATTAAAAAAAACTGATATTTTAATATAATATAGTGTAAAAGAGATAATATGATGTAATGTATTTTAAAAAGTAAGTATATAAAGTAGAAAAAAAAGGTTCTTATGCTAAAATATATGAATATTTTTTACACCCTCCTTATGCTTTTGAGTTGTGGTGGACCCAAATTGAGTGAATAGGACCAATTGGCAATGCGATGTGATGGAGAAGAAAATAAAAGATTCGATGTCCCTAGTAGAACTATATAAGGAGGAGTCTCTATTATTGTTGTATTTAGACACAATTTTTTATATATAATATTTTCATAATTATTGAGTATTTATTTTAATTTTTAATTTTTATATTTAATTAACATGATATAAAATTTTGACATTGCTTTATTTAATTAAATCAACTAGCACACTTTTCTTAAAAAAAAAAAATCAACTAGCACACGTGGCACTTAATGGCCATGTTCGTAATAACAAAAGGGCTTGTTTCATACTCCAATATAATTTTAAGGGTGTGAATCTAAATTTTAGGAAATAAAATCAAAATTATTCCAAACATTAAACCATTACTTGCATTTAGGTTTTTTTTTTTTTTTTTTTTAAATCGTATTGTCATGTCATGTATTTGACAATTAAAAAAAAAAAAAAAAAAACCACAACGACAACAAAAACAAAAAAACAAAAAAAAGAAGTCATTTTATTTGTTGTAAGTCAATAGTGAAGTCTCCCCTGAGATAACACTTTTTGTTACAAACTCGGCTTCGAAAACCAAAACCCATCCCGAAGCTTTTTCTCCGGTGGGAGCAGCGGCCACCATTCTACGCCAAAGGCTCTGATACCCATCTCTATGAATTACTAAAGAATCCCTCACTCACCTTGTAAGTACCTCTCTCTCTCTCTCTCTTTGATCTTAGATTTTTATCTTGTAGCTTCACTTTTCTTATACTTTTGATTCTTTTTTTGGTCTGGGTTTTGTTTTGGTTATACTGTTTTTTCTTGATGATCCTAGCCATATACAATTTATGCTATCACTTTTTAAAAAAAAAATTTTTTTATTACTTGGGCAAGTTAATTTTATTCTCTATATGTGAAAAGTACCACTGTTTTTATTGAATGATTGGTGTAGATAAGCGAGCACAACCCAAATATGAAAAGATGTCACCTTTAGGAACATTACCCAAATTTGAATGCATTGGTATCAATAGAAATATAGAATGTGCATGCCACATTTGTTAATGATGTGTACTTTCGAGTTTGACTTATACATGAATAAGATGCCCATGTGGGAAGGTATTAAGCTTATCAAGCACTGGTCTTTTGTATGAGTTTAGTGTATAGAAGGTCGTAGTCGTACCTAGTGCACAAAGCATGGGTTTTTTAAGGTCTGGAAGAGATAGTTGGTAGGTAGCCTTATGCCTTTTCTCCAATTATTTTTGGATGTTAGTGTATAAATTCAAAAAATGTAATGAGATAGAGTGAAGTTATATCATCCTTAAGTGAACAAGAATGGAGGAAAATAATGCAAGGGACCAACTCTAATTAGTTGATGACAATCCATAGCAGCCCCAATTCAGTTGTGATTATGGTCTAGTTGAGTTGTAAGTGAATGAATCAGAAGATTGCTGAAAAGGGAAAATGTTTTTATCTTAAATTATCCCTCACTTTACATACGTGCATTGCTATACGCACAAATGCGTGGTGAATGGTGACAAGAACTTTTGATAGTTAAGTTACATGCCACATCTAATTGTTCTAAACTCATAACCTCATCCTCCACCCACACTTGTTTGAGGAGGAAATGCCATTTTATCCATGAGGCAAGTGCCATGAAAATAATTCTTATGAACCAAGCAAAAGGTGTAAGAACAATTCTAAGACAACTTATTAATTTAAAGGACAAATTTTGGTTACAACTGCACTTAATATCTTTTTGTTGAATGTGAATTTTAACAAATCCTCCATTTGATTATATTTTCTTCTTATATCCTTTATACTTGCAAAATTTCCTGAAATCAAAGATCAATAGTTATGCCATCAATTAAATGTTTAAATTTTAAGTTTTTGTAGTCTAAAATTATGCATAAAAGTGTATGGATTGAATGGTAAATGACATCCAATTGGCACGGAATTTGACATGCGCGTTAAGAAGATAAAGAACATGCAATCCAACGGTTAGATTTTCAAAATATTTAGGCATGTTAATTTTTTTAGTGAGAGTATAAGCTTTTAGCCAAACTTTGTCCTAATTTAAATTCCCATAGGGAAAAAATTACTAAATTATTGTTCAGCAATGGTTGATATACTTGTATATATATATAAATATATATATATATCTAACCTCTAATGGAACTAACATCCTTAGATTCTTTGCATCGAGGGATATATATATATATATATATATATCTAACCTCTAATGGAACTAACATCCTCAGATTCTTTGCATCGAGGGAGTGTATATGTTCATTTTGACATTACCATGTTCATTTTGACATTACCATTGACTTCCTGTTTGGTATATATATATATATGATTGGATGAAGGCCACAAGTTCACTGTCCTCGAAATTTTTGGTGTTTATGTATCTTTTGAATTTTAGACATTAGCTTTTTTGTTACACAAAAATGAAGGTGCATAGTATTTTTCACGAAAACTAGCAGGTCTGTATGTTGGTAAGAATGACGTGATTTTCTTTAAATTGAATGAATGGATTCACATTCAGTTTTTAATTTTCATTGGAAAAAATAAGTTTCAGTGCTCAGTAATAGCTAGAGGCTTACATTCAAGTAAAATTGGTGGTATGACATGGCCTATGTGAGGCTGTCATAATTTTCATAAGAAAATTGATTCTATTCTTGCTTTTCTCTTTTTATGATAAATATGCAAGATTTTATTGTGCCTATGCCCTACACTCTGCTCAGAACATATGGAATTTTTGGACAATATGGACATCATGAAATTTAATTTGTACTGCCAACTGGTGAAATTTCTTCCTATATAGGAATTACTATACCAATTATCATTCCAAGGATTCTATGCTCCAATTATTGACACCTTTAGTAGAACCCATAGCTGTCCAGTTAAAATATGTGTTTGTGAATTTGGAGAGAGAAAAAAATTGTGTGTGTACTTTGTAGTGGTGTTGAGACGCTGATAGTTGAGCTTAACTCTTTATTTTTGGCATTAGTCCTCTTCCATCACAAGTAGATATATTAATCTTTTAATTTGGAGATTGTAAATTTTATGCGAACTATATGCACGTATCAATGTCAACCTATTTTTTTGGTGACTTTCAAATTATAAATAAATATAATTATCTCAACAACCTTACAATAAGAGTGGGTGCAGAGCAATTCACTGCCAACTAGAATTATATTTTTTTGTTGTTTGCAACCAATTATTATGAGTAGGAGATTATGTAGATGGAGACGGGCCATTTTGCTTTTGGTTGAACCATGTTAATCTCATGGGTGTCTTTATGTAGATAGAGAGGGCTTTGGTTGGGATTATGTTATGCTCATTGGTGAACTTGTCTATTATCTAACGATTCAGTCTCTGGATAAGGATAAGGTATCTTTTCTGCATTTAATATTCAAAATTGTCTTCATATAGACATTATAGGATTTTAGGTAAGGGGAGGCTTCAATTTTTTTTTTTTTTTTTATTGTTGTTGTTATTTGGGATTTTTTTTTTTGGGGGGGGGGGGGGGGGGGGGGGAGGGATTAGTTCTTGTTTCTGTTAGCAATGGTGGTGGTACAAGCATATAAGGTGTCTCAACTTCGAATAAATTAAGACCAGTAGTTTATAGGGGTTTACTGCAAATATTACAGGTATCAAAATTAATACTATTTATTCCGCGAGTTCTTACTACACTTGCAATAAACTCAAATGAATTGTTGCAATTCATTTAATGGTGGGAATGATTCTGGCAAGGTCATTGTCTGTCTGACAACTCCCCAGTCATCAGCCTCTCAAGTAAAGGAAGTCCTTTTTTAATTTTATTATATTACTCTATTCTAAGCTGTTGTCCCTTTCCATTGGTTTGAGAATAGTGATTTAGTATTGACTACATTGAATTAGAAGTTGAAATGGAAGTTGAAATGTAATGTTTAGAATGATGGTCTGTAGCATTTCGCAAGTCATTGATTTGGAATATAAAAAAACAACAAAATATGAAGTCATTGTAAATAATCGGAGTATACTTTCCCCTACATTAGGTTTTATTTTATTTATTTTTTTATTTTTTTTTTTTTTTATTGGTAATTAGACTTTTATTGAAAAATCTGAACATCATGTTCCCCTACATTAGTTAATTTTGTGTGTGTGTGTGTGTGTATATATATATTTTATTTTTTATTTTGGTGATTGTAAAATTTTCATTTTTTATTTTTAATTTGTAATAATTGGTGATTGTAAATATTGTGTTTTTCTTCCAGATATTTATGTTTGGCCAAAATTTTCCCAAACATTCTATTTTTTAGCTTTCCTAATGATTTTTTAGGAAAGTTAATAATGTTTGAATTTTAAGTTTTAACCCATGCTGTAATAGTGAAACTATTCCTCTTTTGCATTAGCAATCTGAATTGAACACGTCTTTATCTAATGAAATGAAGCTAGTTTCACAAAGTTGAATTTTAGGTTTCTTAAGTCAAATGCATATGTTGGTACAAAGAAAAAAATTGTTTTTAAGTGCTAATTGGCCAATTATATTAGAAGCTTACATCTGCAGCTAGCTAATGGTTTGCTGATGATGCAAGTACGAGAGGCTGCTAATAGTGGCATTTTTATAACTCTTTCCAGAGTTTATATTGTCTGTAGAGGCAGTTCTTGCATTGTGAACTGGATGATATTTCATAGGTTGCTGATTTGTCTGGGCAATTCCATAAGTTAGTGATCTGGGCTGTTTAGTTATTTCTTCCAAAGTTCCAATCAAAGCCTAAATCTTGACTTTTCAATATTCTTCTAATGCATTGTTTCAGTACAAACATCCTGTGTAGCTCCCTAATTTTTGCACAGGACTTTAACCTAAGGGGTAGCACATCTGGGCAGGGATCTTGCCTCATGAAGCAGAGGTTGCTAATTTGAATCTCCCTCCCCCCTCATTGGGGCCAAAACTTATATATAAAAAAAAAAAAAAAAAACATGTGTATGGAATTTTTATAGAACGAATTCAAAAAAATTTTTGATTTAACCACAGCTTTGTTACAATAGGATTGTTTTTATTTTTATTTTTATTTTTATTTTTTTTATGTATTACAGAATGTTTGGTTACTGATAGGAGGTAGCACAATCTGCTGGGGACCAAGCCTTATGAAGCAGATCACTAGTTTAAATCTCCCCTCATTCTCTCATTGGGACCAAACTCACTTAAAAAAAGAAAAAGAAATAAAGGAAATATCTTTTATATATCCATTGTAGGCTTTGCTTTATGGTTGTGATCACTTTTCTCAAAACAATGCAGGTAGCTGCACCTCAGGATTTTGATTGTGTAAATCTCCATTGATGTTTGTCCTGGCCTGAAGGGATTGTTTGATAGATGGCTTCAAGAGGACAAATTCCACATTCTTTTGAGCGACGTCCTGTCCAGGCTCCAGGGATGATGCGGCATGGTCCATTTCCTGGACTGGGTTCTGCAGCAGGCCAACGATCATTGGAGCCACTGCCTCCTCCTGATCTGTTGGAGAATAAAATTGCTGTTCAGGCAGCAGAAATAGAACAACTTACAGGAGAAAACCGCAGGTTGGCAGCCAGTCAATTGACATTGAGGCGGGAGCTTGTTGGTGCTCAGCAGGAAGTACAAAGAGTCAGAGCACACATAGCAAGCATTCAGACTGAAAGTGATTTACAGATCAGGATTTTGGTGGATAAGATCGCAAAGAAGGAAGCAGATATCAGAGCTGGTGAGGGTGTGAAGAAGGAACTGCAACAGGCCCATAAGGAAGCACAGAGTTTGGTTGCTGCCAGACAAGAGCTGACTGTCCAGATTCAGAAGGTCACTCAGGAATTGCAGAAAGCTCGTACAGATGTTAAGAATATACCAGATTTGCATGCTGAGCTTGACAGTTTGAGGCAAGAACACCAGAGATTACGGTAAGGCATAAAAATTTGTTTCCTGGATGTTTCCCCTTTAGATTTCTTAGAAGACCATGTAAAGCGTGCAGAAGAAGTTACTGCACTCTTCTTTAAAATGTTGCTAGTTTGATGAAACAGGGAATGACAATATATGAGTTTGCAATCTGTCAACTGCCTTGGTATGGCACGCTTTAGGACCATATTGCCATCCATTTAGGATTTTGTTTTTATTGGATCATCCGAATCTATTGACAGATCCAGTCATTGGAAAGGACCTTCTCAAACCAGCTCAATTATTTGCTTCACTGATCTATTTTAGTGCTTAATGAGAGGCATTTAGACATTCCAGTGAATTTTCTCATTAATAAAATTTCCATTTTTTCCATGTCTAAGATATTCCAAATTTTGCCATGATATAGCATGCTTTAATTGGCAATAACCGAAAGTTTGATGATACCAAAAGTTCTTATGTTTCTCTATTCAAGTAATCTTTTCTGTGCTTTGAGACTAGTAATGCAGTATGCATAGATGGAGTGATCAACACAAGTGACAAAGCTACATCACATACCCGCATTGGTTTGGATTGGCTTATTTGTTGATTTACTTATTTGCTTGACTTGGGCAAATGTATAGTTGTACCTAAGAAAAGTAAGGCCTTAAGAAGCTGTACAGAAGCAAATAAACTAAAGAAGTTTAAGCTTATCAAATGCACATGAATGTGACAATCTCTGCATTCTTTTTTAATTTGTATGGGACATATGTTTTAGCTTGCCATTTAATTCTCTAAATCTGTTTATTTGGTTGAGCAGTTCTACTTTTGAGTATGAAAAAGGGAAAAACATTGAGCAAGTGGAGCAAATGCAAGCAATGGAGAAGAATCTATTTGGGATGGCAAGAGAAGTGGAAAAGCTACGTGCTGAGGTCTTAAATGCCGAGAAGAGAGCACTCGGTAACTTTCCTTGCCTGTATACATCATATTTTGTTTAGATGTTTTATAGATGTTTCATTTCTAACGCTTGAGCTGATACCATGTCAAATAGCACCAAGCCCATACGGTGGTAGTTACATGCATCCCGATCTTTCATACCCACCCCCTCCTATACAAGGTGGTGGTGCCGGTGCCTATATTGACAGCTATGGAAGGCCTCTAGTTCAGATGGCTGTTGGGCCTGCAGGAGGGGGAATGATTCCATATAGCAGTGGCCATGGTGTACCTTCCAGTGTTGTAGCTGTTCCTAGTGCTGGCGGTGGAGCTCTTTGGGGAGGAGCATATGATCCCTCGCTCACTCAAAGGTGAATATGAAGCTGGAAATAGAGGCTGTTGATAAGCTTTTCTGCCCCTCTTCACAATTGTCGTTTTGAAATATGAAGAGGAAGAGCTGTTAATGTATTGCTATTTTAAAAACTGTAGATTAGATTAATCTCCATATAAGCAGTTACTTTTCCATATAAGATTATAAAATATTATTACTGAATTCTCTATTCTCATGGTAGTAATTATGTTTTTTTCCCATTTGTATATAACCTTATGGGTTGACGGCCTAAGTTTGTTCCTCTTAGGTCTTGAAGTAAATTTTTTGACAGGACTGGAAGAATGGAATATTGGATCCAGTTTAGCAATGTCGGATTTTTAAGGATCAAGTTGGCCAAGAACTTTGTAATTCAATGACATTATCTAATCTCTTTTATGAGAGATATGGTTTAAATTTTTTCTCTTTTATTGTAACAATTGAATTATAAAAATAAAAACAAAAATAAAAGCACTTTAATGATGCTCAAGACCTCCGTTGGCTTGTGAAGCACTTTAATGATGTTCTACCATTAGGCCATTTAAGCAATGGCTTAAGGTTCCCAAATGAAGGAGACCCCTTAAAATAGAACATATTATATATCTTAACCTTATAGTATTGCACAAGAATAATAATAAAGAAGTAAAGTCTCTCACTTAGGAGGAAAAAAAAAAACCATGTTTTATAGCTGATAAGATGTCTTGTCTATCTGGCTTAGGATGTAAAAATTTTAATTAAGGCCAAAAAATTTAAAAAATAAAATGTTTTAGTATGTTTTCAGTAGTTTAAGAATGTAAAATTTTTTCAATTTTCCAAAAATTTTATGATTCTTATATCTCTCTATCAAAATTAAAATTAGAATTAATAATTTTTGAAACAAATTCATTATTGAAATTCTTTATTAAATAATTGACGTCAAACATTGCCAAAAAAAAAAAAAAAAATTGATCATCTAAAATATGATATTTATTTTAATATTGTTTCAATATTTTTAGAATTAGAAGTTTTAAAATGCGTTTTGTAAATATATGAAAAATAGTCCAATTAATTTCTCAAATTATATAAAATGTTGGATTTTCTTTTTTACTTCTTCTAATTCATGTATTACTTATAAAATATCAAGTAATAATACATTTTACATTTGCGTCTGACCCCAAATATGTTGAGTTGAGCCTAAACCATATATTTTTGGTATCGTGAATTTAAGTGAGGTTTAAAAAGAATATGTTTTAAATTGAATTTGAGTGAGTTTGAATAAAGAATATGTTTTAAATTGAATTGAGGTATTCAATAGAAATGACATCGTTTAAAATTTATAAGTTTTTAAAACTTTTTTTTTATTTTATATTTAAAATGCTCTATGCATATGAAAATTTCTCACAAAAATGTGGCCATATTTTGTATGAAAGACATTTAACATGCCAAATACGTGATTAATATTTCATGATTTTGAAATTATCATAGTGGTACTACAAAAAACCAATTTAATTGAGGCTAAAGTTGTTAAAAAAGGAAATATTAAATTGATGGCTTTGCAAAGAATGTTCAAACACTATTGGGCTATTGGAAAAAATTAATAACTTTCCATTAGCGCTAAGGCACAAAATGTATTGAATCGACCTGTTCTTTGTATTTTCTCAATGCAAGAGTGTTTTTTTTTTTTTTGGTTGCATTTTTCAGTTTACAGGAAAAGAAATTTGAAATACTGACTTCTGTTTTATATAACGTGATTTCAGTCGATATTGTTATTCCTGTTATTATAAGGTAGTGCCGATTGTGCTCTCTTTGTCTAACAAGAAAGAACCGAACTTCTAGATTTTAGCCCCATTGCATGCACATATTATACAATAAAATATAGATAGAGTCCTTCTTTCAAAAACTTGGTTTTTTTCTTAGTAAGTAATCAAAACCTTTTTCATCTAAACTAAAATAAAAGATTAACTCAAAACTAGGTGGAAGGTTGTATCTTTTGTTTTGGTTGCATGCAACGACGGTCTCATAACATGCGGAATCCACGGGTGTAGTTTGCATTAATTAGTTGTACCTCATGAGTTATCGATTCTATGCAACAAATTATTAGGTTTTTATTTTCTAAATATGAAAATTGTGTTGCCCAAAATTCTAACGCTAAAAAAAAAAACTTTTTTTTTTTTTTTTGAGAATCACTAAAAAGATTTAAAGCAAGATAGTAAAGTTATGACAACTATGATCTCATACTTATCTTTAACTAAGTAATTGTTTTTATCTTTCTTGCTAGCTAGCTTAGGGCCTGTTTGGGTAAGGGTTTTTCATCACTCAATTTCCGTCACTCAATTTCCATCACTCATCACTCATCACTCATAACATCACTCATCACTCATCACTCATCACTCATTTTTTCACACTCATTGGCAACATCACTTTTATTTTCATCACTCAATTTTTTCACACTATTCATGGGTCCCACACCTGTCAGCCAGTACAGTAGTTTTTTTTTTTTTTTTTTAGCACCCAACTCACCGAAGCTAATATATATATATAAAAAAAAAAAAAACCAAACCGAACAGCCAACCCAGGAAAAGAAAAAGAAAAGAAAAAAAGAAAAAAAAAAAAAAAAAAAGAACAACGCCAAAAAAAAAAAAAAAAAAAAAAAAAAAAAAAAAAAAAAAAACAACGCCAAACCAAAACCACAGCCAAACAGGAAAAGGAAAGAAAAAGAAAAAAAAAAAAAAAAGAACAACGCCAACCCAAAAAAAAAAAAAAAAAAAAAACCTGAACGGCCACCCAGGAAAGAAAAGAAGAAAGAAAAAAAAAAAAAAAAAAAACAAACAGGCAACGCCAACCCAGAAAAAAAAAAAAAAAGTCAAAAAGTGGTCAAAAGTTGCGGCTGTGGGTCCCTCATGTGTGTTTATTTACGGAAATGCCATTGAGTTATGAGTTATGGAAACTGAAAACAGCCTTTTGTTGTTTTCAGTTTCCATAACTCATAACTCAAAAATCAGAGAATTGAGTGATGGAAACAGAGTTATGGAAACAGAGTTATCGTTTGGCCAAACAACCTTTTTACTATGGGTCCCACCATTTTTGAGTTATGAGTTATGGAAACAGAGAATTGAGTTATCAAAAAACTCAATCCAAACGGCCCCTTAGCTTCTTTCTTTGTAACTTGTATCTTTTGATTTTAGATTATAGAAGGGACTCAATTAAAATTTTCTTCAGAAATTTTATAGATCCAATGGCTTTTGCTTCAAGGCATATAATACAGGAGGAAGAAGTTATACAAGTTGTCAAACCAATAGAATGGTCCTTTTGCTATTGTGAAAGGATATTCCTGATTTTGCCTAATCCTAACACCCAAATTTAAATGTTGCAAAAAGAGCAGTTAAATTGCCTAATTAGTAATTACTCTCTCGATCAACTGACTGTTTCCTTCAAGTTCTTGAACTCAAAGCTTGTAGGTGTCATCACCAACATTCTATCTATTGAGCTGTTTGACACCCGGAACGGGAATGAAGGAAACGATTCAATCAAGTCACATTTTGTTTACAAGTTTTACATGTAACTAAAATAAAATTATAACAAAAAATTTAATGAGTTTACTGTTTAGTGGAATGTTGAATTTATAAAACCCTGAAATTTAGCATAAACTAAATAGCAAAAGAGCAAGTATATAATTTACGTTATCCCTAAGACATAATTACAAGTATAATTATCTTATTTTGACTGCAATGAAGAGCATATCCTAGCTATTGGAATAATAGCGTAGGTTATCCCTTTAAAAAGAGGTGCAAATATATAATGAAACAGATAACACTCATGTCAAATGGCAAGTGAAACAGCAAAAATTTACGTTCCAAATGCTAATACTATTTGTCTTTCTATTCTATCATAACAATAATATCTTCTACTTATTCCTAAGACATAATTATGTTCCACTTCAATAATATTCTTAAAGATAAAGAGAAGCTTGCGTTAAGAAAAATATAAAAATAAAGTATGAAGCATATGCAATGACAACTTGTAATAAGAGATTTGATTCAACAGTCATTAGTTCTGAACTTTCTTACAACTACGACTTAATTTTGCTAAAGATGACAAAAACAAAGTTTATTAAAGATGATCCATACAAGCTTGAAACAAAAAGAAAGATAAATAGCAAAAGAAAATGTAACATTTGAACTCCTATATTGCATAATGCTCCAACATCGAAGCAAGGAATAGTAACAGATGAGAAACAATGAGTACTAAAGCCATCACAACCAGGAAGAACCCAAGTGTCCACCATTTGACCTGTAATGTACTCAAAAATCCATCTTTGCAAGAGCTGCAATTGTAACATAGAGTGCCCTGATCATTTGTCCATGTATCACAGTCGCTGTCATATGGATAAGAACTATCTTCCGCTACATTTTGTTTTTCCCAAAAAGTGGCATTCACATATTGCATTTGACATGTGGTTGGTGGTTTGCAACAGCCAGCCTTCAAAAATGGCAACATACAAAATTTCATAAAACCCATAGTTGAAGTAGAAGTTATATGCATAAAAAAAAAGCACGTAAATGTTGGATATAGCTAATTATATTCATCATAAATTAGAAAATGCTAAATCTGCTACAATAAGAGACTTTATCAGTTAATTAGAACCTACTTAATTTGTTAAACTCATATACTAAAATTTGTAATTTTTATATATGCAAACTAAAAAGTAAATAACATTACCTCTATGGGTGATAATCTTTTTGAGTTGAAGTCATATGATTTCAACGTTAATGATCTCGACACCAAATCATTGCATGCTCCTGTATCATCAATGCATTGTTTGATGTAGTACCAATTATCATTGTCATGCACCTTCAATTTCAGCCACATTGGTGAGCCTGGTATATTACGACTTTCCATATTGTAGGCTCCAACGAGGGCAAGTCCCACAGTGAACATAACAGTTAGTGGCACCATAACTACAAGGAGTCCTAGCATAGAAAATCGAGATTGGAAGAACACAACAATATTGCTAACTAAGAAGGTAACGATTAACCCAATACCAATACCAAGTTGCAGTTTTGGCAACCTTAGGACTACTTCACAATCATAGTCTCCCATACATAATAGCCATATAACTGAGGCAAATATTGGAAGAGAAAGAATGTAAGTGAGTATGGTTAATAACCTTTTCAAAAGTTTGGCTTTGGTTGCTTTGTCTGTCATTGAACCTCCTTTTGGTTGATTATTCTCTTCTGTTACTGTCATTGCCATCACTTCTACAGGGTTATAGTATCTTCTAACATATTTAAGTGTTCAAATCTTTTAACTTTTTAACTCTTTTTTATTTATTTATTATGTTTATTGTTTAATAAGTCAAAAACAAAAACGTATAAATTCTGTTTGTGAAAGAGAGAGATTTGGGGAAGATTATGTGATCTTTGTAACAACATAATCAAATTCCTAACCAACTGCAGAGAAAAAAAAAATGATCAGTCAAATTTTTATTGAGCCAAAATTCTTATAATAATTAACGTTTGGTATTATGTCCCTAAACTAACCATGGCATTGGGTTAGAACAACTTATAAAATTTTGTTGATAGATATCAATAAGAAATTCAGGTTTGAATATTGCATGCTTTATTGAAACTTAAACACATAGATTAATTGAATATACAAAAGAAAGAAATAATGACCACTTTTGGCAAAATTTTTCTTTCATATAAAATTATTTTAGTTAATATAAAAAAGAAACTAATCACTAAAACTATTTATAAATCCTAAGAAATATAAAACTGATGGGATTCTCAACAAACTATGATTATGAGAGAGTTTGGATTCAACTTATTCTTGCGTTTGCGTTTTTGTGTTTTTTTTTTTTTTTTTGCCTGCCGTTGTTTTTGACTTTTCAACCTGTTCACTGTACACTTTTCATCAACTCGTGTACTGTTCACAGCAAAATAAACGGTGAAGTGCACACCAGTGGGTCCCATTTACTGTTCATGGACCCACAAACTTCACTTTTCTACAACTTTTTCATTAAAAATGGGTCCCACGGTACTATTCACACATTTAAAAATTATTTTGTTACAGTGTTTTCAGTTTTCAGTTTTCAATTTCAGCAAAATAAATTCTATCCAAACGGACCCTATATTATATATAGAACAATTTTAAAGTCTGGTTATATGCAAGATGAAAGATACTTGATTCATGATTGAAAATTCTTCACACAAATTTCAGCTCCTTGTTAAAAAAATAAATAAATAAAAAAACCTTTGACTAACTAAGAAGAAGTTCATTAAGATTATTAAATAAAAGGAAAAGTTTGGTAGCTACAACTCCACTAAAAAAATTTACATGATTACATATTTTGAAAATCTAATCGTTAAATTTTATGTTTTTTATATTCTTAACAAATTTGTCAAATTTCGTGATAATCATATATAATTTACTATTCGATTAATAAATTTATTTTTTATTTATAATTTTAGATTATAAAAACTTGAAATTTAAATATTTGATTGATGACATAGATATTAATCTTTGATTTTCTGAAAATTTTGCAAACATGGAGGATATAAAAAGAAAATATAATCCAATGATGGATTTGTTAAAATTTACATCCAATAAAAAGTTTTTTTTTTTTTTTAGAGAAACAATAAAAAGATATTGAGTGCCATTAATTGTCTAAGCTAAGATTGTAACCAAACTTTATCCTAAACAAAATTTGTAATGAATTTACAATTTAAACCATATACTAGTTTGGTAAGTCTCTCCAAATTATCTCACCTATGCAGGTTTACACAATTTAACCGTATAGGTTAAAGATTTCCTTTTTAGTAAAATGAAAATTACAATATAATCCCAAATAATGGTCCCCAAGCATGCTCGTACATTATCCACGTGTCACTAAATCACTATTGATTTTGTTACTCGGATTATGATCTCTACAATTTTTAGGAGAATAAAATTTTAGAATTCTGATGATGCCAAAAAATCACCATTGAGCCACACGATCCTCGCACACTCGGAACAATACCTACAAAAAAAAAAAAAAGACCTAACAGAGAGCACTGGTATGGTGCCAGCCAAATACCCTCCGAAAATCAAGTTAGAACTTCTCACAACTCTAGAATGCCAGAGCTGGGATGAATTATGCTTAACTGTTTTCTGAGGGTCTTTGGGTTTTTATAGTAATGTAGAATTAAACTCCTATACTTGCGCAACAAGTCTTTTCCACATAGGGAAGATCTTCAATAATGAGCGTATCTTCTAGAATCTTCCTCGTGTTAGAATTCTATTCATATTGGGATTCTATGGGATTGGGTTAATCGTGAGACGCAAGTCGTTTCCATTTAGGATTTCTTGAAGACCACATAATCATCAATTCAATGCCATGTGGCCTTTTGGTCCGTCCAACCCAGTCCATTCACATCAGATCTATTCACTTTCAGCCCACTTATCTTGATCTGTCAAACCCATCCAAATGGATCCGTCACCTCTAAATTCCTTCCTCTTCAAATTCTAATCATTAATTTTAAAAAAATGGTTAATTTTTTATTTTATAATAATGACTTCTAATTGGCTCAATTGATAAAATATTTTGTCATTGAATAAGAGATCTGAGTTCAAATCCCACTTATACTTAGAACTAGTTGGTATCATTGCTTGATAGTATAAAACAATCACTTTAGAGCAGACAAACCATAGTATCCTATCTATTTTTAAAAAATTACAAAATTTATTATAGTATAAGGTTACAATCTCACTCAATATCATTAACATTATTACATATTTCAAAAATCTAACTGTTGGATTGCATATTCTTTATGCTCTTAATACATATATCAAATTTTGTACCAATGAGATATTATTTACTATATAACCTATAAGATTATATTTTATATATAATTTTAAATTACAAAAACTTGTAATGTAAACAATTTATTGATGACATAGCTATTGATCTTTAATTTTCTAGAAATTTTACAAGTATAGAGGATATAAGAAGAAAATGTAATCCAATGGTGGATTTGTCAAAATTCACCTCCAATAAAGAGATATTGAATAAGGTTGTAGTATTAGACTATAACTTATTTTGTAACTAAATTTTGTCATTTAAAAAATTCATTATATTAATAATAATTTAAATACATACAAAAATAATATTAATAAAATATTTATTTAAATGCTAATTGTTATAAATCCCTACGTTAGATCTTAACAAGAAAACAAAAAAGAGAAAGTCTACACCAAATACTATAGCTTTCAAAACAAATTTTGATGGAGTCAATTTTGAAGATATTGATGAGGCTGATGGTTTGAAATTCTCAAGGTGAGGTGATGGCCTCCGTTTTAGAAAAAATTTCAAAACCATTTTCTGAGTTTATCCCAGAACTTTTAGCAACTAGGCGTGCTGCTCAGTTTATTCAAGAGATTGGTATTTACTAGTCTATCTTTGAAGGAGATTTTGAAATAACTATAAATTTCCTCAACAATAATCTACAATCTGCCCAACACATTGGCCCTCAAAAAAGAGTCTAGCTTTGCCACTAATTTACAAGTTTTTTATATTCTTAACGGGTTGTTCTTCTTCCGTGCCCCTAATTTTTTTAGTCGGTACGGTACCCCGCATGTCTTGGCCGTCCAAATTCAAGAATTTAATCCTGACCGTGGATTTATGTTAAATGAAAAACGTATTACCCGTAGAGCAAGTTACCATATAAAAGCCAAAAGTAAACCTAAAACAAAGAAGCAAATCTTCTCTCAGTTCTGGGGGCGAACTAAGAAGCAGATATTCTCTCGCATTTTTTCAATGATGAACTCCTTTCAGCATTCTGTCAATCAATGAAGGTAAAACTCTAATTTCCAAATAATCAGTGTTGGCAGCCAATATCACTACTCTCTCATATGGCTGCATATCATTGATCTCTCATATGGGTATTGGCTGCATATCATTGCTCTCTCATATGGGGGAAAAAATTGCCAAATAGACTATTTCTGGGAAAAAATTAGGCGCGTGGCATGTGTTCAAAGTTATTTAGTAAGTTGGACTCTTTTTGAAAGTCGAGTTTGGCAAACTCGACTTTGGACTGGAAAACAAACACTATAGTGACGTTTTTTTTAGTAGCGTTTTCTATAAAAGCTGCTATAGCCACTAAAAAAACGCCACTATAGTGTTCCTTTTCCAACCCAAAGTTGAGTTTGCCAAACTCAACTTTCAAAAACAATCTAACTTATTAAATAACTTTGAACGCGTGCCACGCACCTAATTTTTCCCCAGAAATAGTCTGTTTCGCAATTTTTTCCCTCATATGGGTGTTAGGTACAGAGTGGAACTTGTTATATGATTCAACATGAAATAATTCTAAGTAGACTAGACTGAGGTCTTTTGAAGAAAAAATAAAAATAGTCATACCGATGCCATTCAATTGCTTTGGTGGGTTAATCTATTCTAACTGTACTTAACTGAAAACGTTGTGAAATATCTTACCGTTTATTTTGAAACTATCCTAACTGGTCTGAAATGAAGTAGTTCAGAAAAGACTTTTATTTGGGTGTTCGGTTCTTATGTTTTTGAGGTATTAGAAATTGTGGTATTAAGATTTTAATTTGAACTGTCATCATTGCTGTTGTTAAATGATGTGTTTGATTGATGAAAAAAATGATTTTGAGTTGGGTATTAGGGTTTTTGAGGGTATTGAATTGAGTTAGCTTTTAATTTGAATATTCTTTATATTTTTTAATTAAATGAAGGTTTTGGTTGATGAAATAATGAAGGAAACAAAAAGAAAATTATTCAGATATTAGGCTCTTAGGGAGCAGACGCAATTATGTGTTAAGTGCTATGTGTTCAAATAGACTGGAATCATCTTTGAGCAAGACTACAAAACTCTGCTCTGCTAAAAAAGAAAGCTGGGATTTTTGAAGTGGGTTATGTTGAGGCAATGGGTTGCATGAACAAGGGTTTATGTGTGGTGATTAGTATTGGGTTGGTGTTGATTTCACTACCATGTTTTGTGTTGGGCTCACTGACCCAACCAATGGCAAAGAGCAAAATCACATTTTTCTATTTATGTTTGTTCATAATGTTCTTTTAATATGTTTGGTTCTTGGGAATGTGAAAAGGAAAATTATTGAAAGTTGCTTCTTTGATTAACATTTCCTTTCATTTGCTTGATTCTCTCTGATAACTGAACTAAGATTTAGATTTGCTATTATTAAATTTTTTATTTGATTAACACTTCCTTAATTAATGTGCTACTTGGAACTAGGAAGTTAGATATACAAATTGGGTACTCAGGTCCTTTCTTTATGAAGGTTTCAAGATTCCATTATTGAGGGCTCTCTCTCTTATTCTTTCTGATTTCTTACAGTGGCGAAAGTGGAGATGGAAAAACTGAGACAGCTAAAATTGCAATGCAATACTTGATTGCTCTTGGTGGTGGCAGTTATGGGATAGAGTCTAAAATCCTTTGGACAAATTATATACTGGAAGCATTTGGGAATGCAAAAACCTCAAGGAATGACAACTCTACCTGATTGTGGGTTTCTTTCTTTTCTTCATTACAGAAGGTTCTCCTAGGTTTTTCACAGTTTATAGCAGAAAATTTTTGTTGGGAGATGATTGTTAAAGTTTTGCAATGATAATTAATGACTACCATCAATTTTCACAATTTAGATAGGAGAAGAGCTATGCAATTTGGTTTAATTGTTTAAATATGTTGATTATATTCTGATTTGTGCAGAGGAAGTTGATTGATATTCATTTTACTTCACTGGGGAAGATATGTGGTACTAAAATCCAAACCTGTAAGCATGTTTGATATTGAATAATTGTTGTCATGTTATGCTATTTTTGTGATGCATACCAATCAAGTTTACTGACTTAATTTCTGTTATAACCTCATGCTTAATTTACCGATAATAATTGTGAACAGTTTTGATAGAAAAGGAAACAAGTTGCCCCATCTAAGTGCCTGGAACTTTTATATATTCATTTTTCACTTATGAACTTATCAGTCTCCTTTAAGCAATCAAGAGTAATGCAACTGGTCAATGGCGAGAAGTCATACCATGTCTTTTACCAACTTTTGCCGTACTTCATCAGTTCTTAAATGTAGGACTTTCATTTTTAATCAATCCACTCAAGTTTCTCAAAGTTTAATTTTTTAGTTTGGCTGATTCACATTCTTTCATCATGCATACCTTAGAAAATTAGAAAATTAGTGAGTTTTGGTTCAAATATCATAGCACAACATATGTATGGAGGGATTCTAGACTTGCACAGATTTCTAATATGATACTGACCTTAGAAAATTAGTGAGTCTTGGTTCAAATATCATAGCATAACTTATGTCCAAAACACTAGCTACAAATCCATGTTAAAGGCCATTTAACATTATGGTTAATGTCCATGCACCTTATATTGACCATACAGTTTTAGTAATTTTCTATGATGTCACCTTGACTACCTACCCATTAAATAATACCTTGTGTTATTTTGGTATCCATTTCAGACATAGACATATATGTCTATCCTGTTAAATTGGTCTTCCATTCACCATTTGTTTGGGTGCCTATAACTCATTATCAGATATAATGATTGTGAATGTATTTGGCATCCATCACTTTGCTATTGGTCACTGTTCTGAAGGGCCAAGGCATGAAAGTTTTAAGCAGAAATATGGTATGTATACATTCCGAAAGGTAGAAAAAAGATGCAGTTAATAAGATGCTGGCACCCTTAAGCTTGTTTTACCCCACTAACTAACTGATACAGTCCTTTGAGCAGTTTAGGTATTTATTGACTTTAATATCCCATTGATTCATTATTTTCATGTTCCTTATTATCAAGTGTTGTTCTAATCACACTATCACACTTCTTAATGTGATAAAATTGCAGGCTACGAGAAAAACTACAGAGATGGCTACAAATAAAGCTGCCACTGCTGCTAGAGTTGCTTTTGTCAAAATTGTTTAGATTCAGATGGATGGGAAATTTTTCAATCCAAATAGCTAAGAGATTGACTTTGTTTGATTTTGTTAATTTTACTAATTTTCCTATTTTAATGATGTCAACCCAGTGAGCAAAAAGCTCATTGGGGGGTGAGAGAGGGAGAAAGCGATTATGTTTAAGGTTTTGTCAAAGACACTGTAACTTGTATATACATTATTTACATCAATGGAAGATGAATTTTGAAAGATTAAAATCTTTCTACCTTTTTTATTTTCCCAACATTTTCAATCTTCCCTAAACTTAGTGATTTCTTGTGGGGTACATGATGCATGTAACTCTATTATTATGTATTCACACTAAAATAATGAACGCAGGTATGATGCCAACTTGTCTAGCATACGATTAAGGACAACAACGCTAAAGCCTTATCTAAAATTTTGGGGCCTTAAGTTGACTCTTTGGATTGATCCAAAAAAATAAATGTTGTATCTTTGGATGGAGGAAAACTGAATCTACCATCTAAATCATTACTATCGATGTTTCTCTATTTCTTAGTATCCATTCCAATAAGAGCTTATGCTCATATATAGATGGAGACTAAAGCAACTAAAAGAAAACAAAGCCATAAATTAGATGGCTTAGTTTCAACAATAGCCATGAATTTGAAAAAAAAAAAAAAAAAATCACACAACAAGCCATCGGTCATTATAAAACTACTAGTAAGTGACACTTGTTATGTATGAAAAAAAAAATTAATATAATAAGATTTTTTTTTCACATTTATTTAATTTTCAAAATACGAATTTTGATAATTATGCCAATTATCAATACATGTTTATTAAGACTGTATTAGTAAATGAAACTATATATTTTACAATTTAAAAAATATATGATATGCCAAGATTTTAACGAAATATTTAAATATAATTTATAATTTAAATTAAATTTATAAAAATATAAAATAATAATCTATAAAATTTTGAAACTTCAAAAGCTTAGGTAATATTACAAGATCAATACAAAGAATCATTCGAGGTTTCGAGAGCATTATGGTCATTTTTTAGGTTTTGAGGGTATTTTGATCATTTTTAAGGTTTTAAGGGTATTCCGGTAATTGTTGAGAGTTTCGGGGGTATTTTGGTCATTTTTAAGTTTTATATGGTATTTTGATCATTTTATAGGTTTCAAGGGTATTTCGAAATTTTTTAAGGTTTCAGGGTCATTTCAATCATTTTTAAGGTTCTATGAGTATTTCGGTCAATTTTTAGGTTTAAGGTGCATTACGGTTGTTTTTTAGGTTCTAAGGGCATTACTGTCACTTATTAAGTTACAAGGTCATTCCAATCATTTTTTAGGTTTCATGGTCATTTTGTTAGTATCTAAGAGAATTTCAATTAGGATTTGGGTTTAGAGAGTATTTCAGTAATTTTTTTAGGTTTTAGGATCATTTTTTAGGTTTTAAGGATAATGGAACGTCGAATGTGATAATGAAACCGTCAAAATGTGAGAAAAAAAATAAGGAAACCATTGAATGTGACAAAAGAATTGTCAAATGTGATGTTGGAATTACACAATGTGAAGATGAAACCATCAAATGTGAGAAAAAAAGTAAGGGAACCATCAAATGTGAGAAAAGAATTGTCACATGTGATATTGGAATTACACAATGTGAAGGTGAAACCATCAAATGTGAGAAAAAAAGAAAGGGAACCACTAAATATGACAAAAGAACTGTCACATGTGATGTGAGAACTGCACAATGTGACGATAGAACCGTCAAATGTGAGAAAAAAAGAAAGAAAAGGAAACCGCCAAATGTGATTACTGTCACTTATTAAGTTACAAGGTCATTCCAGTCATTTTTTAGGTTTCATGGTCATTTTGTTAGTATCTAAGAGAATTTCAATTAGGATTTGGGTTTAGAGAGTATTTCAGTAATTTTTTTAGGTTTTAGGATCATTTTTTTAGGTTTTAAGGATAATGGAACGTCGAATGTGATAATGAAACCGTCAAATGTGAGGAAAAAAAAAAAAGGTAACCATTGAATGTGACAAAAGAATTGTCAAATGTGATGTTGGAATTACACAATGTGAAGATGAAACCATCAAATGTGAGAAAAAAAGTAAGGGAACCATCAAATGTGAGAAAAGAATTGTCACATGTGATATTGGAATTACACAATGTGAAGGTGAAACCATCAAATGTGAGAAAAAAAGAAAGGGAACCACTAAATATGACAAAAGAACTGTCACATGTGATGTGAGAACTGCACAATGTGACGATAGAACCGTCAAATGTACACAATGTGAAGGTGAAACCATCAAATGTGAGAAAAAAAGAAAGGGAACCACTAAATATGACAAAAGAACTGTCACATGTGATGTGAGAACTGCACAATGTGACGATAGAACCGTCAAATGTGAGAAAAAAAAAAAAACCGCCAAATGTGATAAAAGAACTGTTATATGTGATGTTAGAACTGCACATATGAGGATGGAACCGTCAAATGTGAGAAAAAGTAAGGGAATTACCAAATGTGAGAAAAGAACTGTCACATGTGATATTGGAATTGCATAATGTGAAGATGAAATAGTCAAATGTGAGAAAAAAAAGTAAGGAAACCATTGAATGTGACAAAAGAATTGTCACATGTGATGTTGAAACTGCACAATGTAAGAATGAAATCGTCAAATGTGAGAAAAAAGTAAGGGAACTACCAAATGTGAGAAAAGAACTGTCATATGTGATGTTGGAACTGCATAATGTGATGATAGAATCGTCAAATGTGAGAAAAAAGTAACCTGGTATAACAAGTTACCTACTAGTGGGTATCGTATCCCCTTTTTTTTTAAGGGTACCATAAAATTACCCATTCTTAATACACATGTCAAATTTCATGTCATGTAATTTACTATTTGATTTATAAACTTATTTTTTTTATGCATAATTTTATACTATAAAAATTTGAAATTTAAACATTTAATTAATGACATAGTTAATGATCCTTTTGATTTTCTTAAATTTTTGTAAGTATGAAAGATATAAGAAGAAAATATAATCCAATGGTAGATTTGTCAAAATTCACATCCAATAAAAATATATTGAGTGAAGTTGTAGGCCAGTTACAACCAAATTTATTGTCAAATTTTATCCATAATAAAATATCATGCTTTTCATTAAAAAAAAAAATTAGGCTAACCTTTTTCATAAAAAAAAAAAAAAAAAAAAAAAAAAAAAAAAAAAACAGAAAGCAAAATTGACACATGCTAATGTGGCATTTTTTTAACGGAAGGTAAAAAAGTAATGTTAATAGTAAGTTCAAATGAGAATCAGTAAAAATTTGTCAATTAACATGTAAAAAATGTTGTCAAATTTTTTGTATGTGTATCACTAAAAAAAAAGTAATGATATAGTCACAAACTATTTTACAATATTTTTACAAACCGCATTAATTCTCATTTTGCTCTATCACTAACATCAATTATTCATTTGTCAATTATAATGATACAGTCAAAAATAATTTTACAAGCGGTCAAATTCTTTTCGATTCTCATCATTTAGGTTTATCAAACTCCGTTAGCATCATTTTTTTTACATAGCAATAATAAGCTACATTTTTACAAAATTCTCATTATTTCTTATGTGAGGCCTGACATCATATTTTACTTGCCTACAAATCCCCTTATATCGAATAATTTGTATTTCTGACATTTTCCCAAAAAAAAAAAAAAAAATTCTTGGTGGGCCCTTCATTTTCTCAATGGAATGGTATGACAGTATCATTATTCACCGTACGAACCGGAGTGAAAGCCCGAGCCATTCCTTATATTCCAAAATTTTTTCAATCAGAGCCCACCATCGTTTCTCGCTCAATTGCTCTCCTTTGATCGGACCACTCATGGCGGAGGTACTCTCTCTCTCTCTCTCTTTCTCCTCTGTTCTGTTTGGTTGCCGAGAAACCTCAAGAAAATAGGTTAAAGTTATTTGTTTTGTTTTTTTTTTTTTTTAGGGGTCATTTCAAAGTCTGAAACTTTGTTGGCTCATAGTGATTGCCGATTGGAACTTTCATTTCACTTCCATAATTTTATGAATCTACGCTTGTTTGGTTGTTCTTTTCTTTTAATTTTTTCTGGGTATTATTTAATACTTTCTAGTGTTTGTTAAAAAAAAAATTAATATTGAATTATTGGATGCGTGAGTTTTTTTTTCCCCTTAGAAGTTAAGATTTCTGAGATTATTGATTCAAAAAACAAAGGAATAGAATTCTGAGATTAGAGTGAATTTGGTTGAAACTGTAGTAATATTATATGGGTTTGATTTGATTTAAGTTGGGGCTTGTAGTGGTTGTTTATTGCCATAGACTTCATAGAAAATAACTAAGATTGAAATGCACAACATGGTCTTAGTATTTTTTATGGTCATAGGTTCTAGGATTCAACCAATTTTTCTTAAAATTGTCAAACTGGAATTGTAGATGGCATTTAAGAAATGTGTGTGCTTTTCAATCTGCTAGAGTTTTTATGTCCAATTGCAAGGTGGTCTGTAAATGATTTACCAACTTTTTCTGAATGCTGTGAAGTCAAGATTTCTGTGAATTGACTCTAACAACTGTATGCATCTCCATGGCCTTTTAGAGATGTTACAATTGTTTTTGAAATATATAATGCTGGGTTAGCAATTTGAAAGTATTGTTATATGGTGCTGGTGCATTTATTCATGTTTCTAAAAATGCATATCTAAATATAAAAACAAAGTGATACCCACTAGAATGTCATATGGATCAGAAGTGCTTAAGTTTAGATATGTTTTCAATACTCATGTATTGGTCTAAATACTGAGTTTTATCAACCTTTTGTGACTATAGTGATTAGCTTGTGATAAGTTAATCGTTTTTCATTTTTTTTGGTCTCAGTTGTTACATATTTTTGACTTATTCAATGTTTCTGCTATTTACTCTCAGATTGAAGTTGAACTGAAAACAGCCCCTGCTGATTTTCGATTCCCTACAACAAATCAAACCAGACATTGTTTCACACGCTACGTTGAGTTTCACAAGTACATTTTACTAACTTTCAATTGGGTTCAACAAAACACTGGCAGAGTTCTTTTTATTTATGAAAAAACAATTTCAACTGCAGGTGCTTGGCAGCAAAAGGTGAAGAGTCTGGTGCATGTGAGAAATTTGCCAAGTATTATCGTTCTCTTTGCCCAGGTGATTGGGTAAGTAGTCTAGCTTTGCAACTGGCAAAAACATTTCTTAATTGTGCACTTATTAAATACCAGAATTTATGGCAACATTTTTAATAAAGAGATTAGATTTTTTAAAGTCATGAAGCGTGTTATGAAGCATAACTTACAGGTTCTCAAAAAAAAGAAAAAGAAAAAAAAAAGCATAACTTACATAATCACTCTTTTTTGAACTTTTCTGCTCTGGTTCATCTTAGATTGTCCAATAAGGAGACCATATTCAGTTAGCAGTTGGTGTTACATTTAACTTATCAAATTGTAAGAATCTGGGATGTTTGAATAGCTTGATGAAACAAAGTTAAACTATTGCTAGTATGTACTTTATACCTCCTTCCAATTGACAATCCAAAACCTCTTTTCCATGTCAACTGTTAAGTTACTTTTATGCCTTCTGTACCTCGCCTTTCTTCCTTTAATAAGTTTACAGACACACAAATTCACAACCTTTTTCACAATCTTCTGAGGTGTCTTGCCACTATAGACCCATGTGAAAGTGGCAGCAAGTTGTGAATTTGTGCATTGTAGAAGAACCAGTCTTCGTTAGCCCTTAGGTATCATAAAATATTTTCTTTTGATCTGTATAGATCAAGTCAGTTAACCTTTTCTAGTATTATAGTCAATCTAAGATGCTTATAGTCCTCTTTTTGCTCTTATTTCAATATTTATGTACTCAATGTCCATGCATCCTGACATTTGCACTTTCCACAAATTTATAATGCACTGCAAGGGGTTTTTCTTTGAAACAATTATGGTGAAGATTGCTTATAACTTCATGCCTTTTAGGACGTACTGGTCAATTGTTCAAGAGCATTGTAACTTTGAAATTGTTGAGATATTTCACGGGTGACAAGTCATTGGTATACATGATCAAACATCATGCCCTTGAAGTTGAAAATTTTTGTACTTGATAATTTAGTGGGGACAGAGTTGTGAGGATTATGGAAGGATGTAGAAAATGGTGGGAAGTTTGGATCCAGTTAAGATTTATTTTAGGTCTAAGAATCATTCATAGTCTTTTGTTCCCTAGATCCTCAGTATTGTGTTCTACACCAAAATTACCATTGAAAGCTTTTTATAATTTAAAATTCAGTAGCTTGGACAAAAGTTGTCTGTCTTTGAAGAACCATAATGTCCTTTGGTTGTTCTTTTCTATTCTATCATCTTCCATACCATAATATCTCTTACCCTGTATATTTTCTGCAGTCCTTGAATTGGTAATCGGTTGCATATGGAATGGAAATCTAAACCATTTTACCATGTTTTGATCTGAAATTGCTGCAGGTTGAGAGGTGGAATGAACAGAGGGAGACCGGGACTTTCCCTGGGCCTCTTTGATGTCACAACAGTGCCTTGGACGGTCCTTCTGTAACTTGATTGCTCTTTTCTTTTCCTTCAAGTTATTTACAATGTCTTTCATCTGATCCTAGTGGAATAATAAGGCACCAATTGAATTTCCTTCTAGTTTTTTGAACATTAATCTTTTATTATTGCTTGGATTATTTTGCTTCAGAACTTGAAATGACTGGTGCCATTTATTAATGTCTGAATTTGGTTTGAGCGGATACTGTTCTATCTTCACATATTAAAAACATAACCCTAATTGGGTTAGTTTGTTTTTCTTTAACCTAGAATTGAGCCAAGCTGGTTGGTTCTTAAACATGCATATCTAATTAATGTAATGACCCTAATTAATTCGATGATAGAGTTCGAAACCAGACAAAATTAAACTAGGATGAGAATCCTTGTCCTTTGAAGTTGAACCCTGCATTTGCAAGATGACTAATTGTTCAACAAAGGAATAGGCCAGAATCTGTGTGGGCCTAACCATGCCAAAGCAAAGCCATTGAGATCAGGTTAGATTGATTTGTGAACTCTTAAAGGGAAGGCGTATGTATAAATAAAGAACAAGTAAAACAATCTGAGGTACATGGAGTTAACTAGCACCAAGCTATGAAAAGAGAGAACATTGGCATATATCAAATTGTGGGGAAAAAAAGAAAAAAACCCTCATAATGAAATTTCGTGCTTATGTGTCATCTCTGTGAAAAAAAAGCAAAGAGTCTTAGCTGATTTCGATATATAAGACTTGTCTAGATTCTACATGAGAGACTGCCAAACTAGAGGGCGTACCCATACAGTTCTCCTTTTGAGGAAATAAAGAGAAAGCAGATTATTTTCTGGCTATTCAAATGTGTCTACATGTGTTCTTTTCTCCACATCTATGGCTCTATCTATAAAGGATCATCATGACTTGTTATGGAAGACCATTTTCGAAGATCCTTCTTGTCATGATTGATGAGGAATAATAGTTGCAACTATTGACACACTTCTAAGAACTTGATTAGTTCATAGGTTGCTTGACCCAGATCCTATGAATTCTCTTTAGTAGTATATATAATTAATTATTTTATAATATACAAACTAAAAACTTAAAGTTACTTTTTAGATATTACATTTAATTCTCCCTAATAAATTATAGGAAAAATGCTTGTAAGGACACAATTTCTAACGACCCAATATGATATTGGGTTCGCATGTAAAAAAGGCCCAAACAATATCATTTGTAGAGCGTGGGTTTGAAAGGCTAGGCCTTGGTCACCAGACGGTGGTTTGTCGTGGTGTTCATATAGAATTAAATCGTGTTCGCTCGAGGAGTCTTTCTCTTGGAGGTGGACTGGGAGGTTTTGGTTTTTGGCCATTTTTCCCCATTCGTCCTCGGCAAATACCCTCCTCGGCACGGGCCCCGGGCCCTAATAGAGCGTGGGTCAGATCACAAGTTCCCTGACCCCACAATAGCCCCTTAAAATCCTGCTATCCGACTCCTCGGACGGATAGGAGGGTTTTGATGACACCAGATATCTGTCAATGTCTGTCAACCCTTGTCACCTATCGGTTCTCGAGACTTTTTGTCTGCACGAGACACGTTTCGGGAGCCCTTGGAAGGTGAAACTTGGCCTCATTAAATGCGGGCGGCTCTGTGTTTCCCACGTTCTACGGCATGATGAAGATCAAACGATGGTGATTCCTTGGCCTTTATGAGCGGGAAAATTCGTGCAGTTACTCTAGGAAACATAAATGATTTTTGGAACGGATTTGTCTCTTCAGTTTTGCACTTAAAAGTTCTAGCGTGAATACCCTGGGTTCATCTGAACTTTCGTCCAAACTCAAGTCTATCTTCAACACAAAAAGCCTGCCCGAAGCGTCTTTCCAGGATGTGGCCGATGCAAAATTAAAGAAGTAGAAACCCCGGCCAGGCTTTGTATTTGTTTTTATTTTAATGATTAACTAGTTTTTTTATTTTATTATATTTTATTTTTTTTTATTGACAAAACTTTGTAGTCTGTTGGTAATTTGAACCTGTTGACCACATATATGAAATTCTTTTCTTCTTTTTTCCTTTTGGTTACTTGTCAGTTGCCCTCGTCGATACTTACTACTGTTTATGATTTTTGAACTAATTATCGTAACATGTATGCATGGTTGCACATATGACATGTTTAGGATCCTGTTTCAGAATACGAGCACGCCCGCCCCCATAGGGTATTGAACTCGTGTCTGGACCTATTTCAGCGGATATATAGGCATCACCTGAAATGTCATATGTGCCATTAGGACCAACTTGGTGTCCAAATTTTCTTTAAGCAGTTGGTTTTCGGTTTCCCCATAGGTTTGAATCCGAGGTCCATGCTACCTTGGTTCTGTCTAAAACTTGATTTTTAAGTAGTTGGTTTTCGGTTTCCCCATAGGTTTGAGTTCGAGGACCATGCAATACCTTGGTTCTTTCCAAAACTTGATTTTTAAGTAGTTGGTTTCCCCATAGGTTTGAATTCGAGGACTATGCAATACCTTGGTTCTGTCAACAACTTGATTTTTAAGTAGTTGGTTTCCCTATAGTTTTGAGTCCGAGGACCATGCAATACCTTGGTTTTATCCAAAACTGGGTTTTTAAGTAGTTGGTTTCCCCATAGGTTTGAGTCCGAGGACCATGCAATACCTTGGTTCTGTCCAAAACTGGGTTTTTAAGTAGTTGGTTTCCCCATAGGTTTGAGTCCGAGGACCATGCAATACCTTGGTTTTGTCAAAAACTTGGTTTTTAAGTAGTTGGTTTCCCCATAGGTTTGAGTCCGAGGACCATGCAATATCTTGGTTCTGTCAAAAACTTGGTTTTTAAGTAGTTGGTTTCCCCATAGGTTTGAGTCCGAGGACCATGCAATACGTTGGTTCTGTCCAAAACTTGGTTTTTAAGTAGTTGATTTCCCCATAAGTTTGAGTCCGAGGACCATGCAATACTTTGGTTCTGTCCAAAACTTGATTTTTAAGTAGTTGGTTTCCCCATAGGTTTGAGTTCGAGGACCATGCAACACCTTGGTTCTGTCCAAAATTTGATTTTTAAGTAGTTGGTTTCCCCATAGGTTTGAGTCCGAGGACCATGCAACACCTTGGTTCTGTCCAAAACTTGATTTTTAAGTAGTTGGTTTCCCCATAGGTTTGAGTTCGAGGACCATGCAATACCTTGATTCTGTCCAAAACTTGATTTTTTAAGTAGTTGGTTTCCCCACAGGTTTGAATCCGAGGACCATGCAATACCTTGGTTCTGTCCAAAACTTGATTTTTAAGTAATTGGTTTCCCTATAGGTTTGAGTCCAAGGACCATGCAATACCTTGGTTCTGTCAAAAACTTGGTTTTTAAGTAGTTGGTTTCCCCATAGGTTTGAGTCCGAGGACCATGCAATACCTTGGTTCTGTCCAAAACTTGATTTTTAAGTAGTTGGTTTCTCTATAGGTTTGAGTCCGAGGACCATGCAATATCTTGGTTCTGTCCAAAACTTGATTTTTTAAGTAGTTGGTTTCCCCATAGGTTTGAGTTCGAAGACCATGCAACACCTTGGTTCTGTCCAAAACTTGATTTTTAAGTAGTTGGGGGAATTAACCCTTCGGCTATGGCGTGGGACCTTGGTTTAGGGGGATTAGCTCTTCGGCCAAGCTCTTAGAACCATCCGTGCTACTGACGCTACGAAGCGCAGCCCCTAGTGAAGAAACGTAGCCTCTAGTGAAGAAACGTAGCCCCTAGTGGGACTTTACATTAGAACACTACATTTGGCTGTTGGAAATGATGTGAGGGATTGTCTCAACCCACCACCTGTGCCAAGACACAAGCCTTTCCCACAGACGGCGCCAATTGTAAGGACACAATTTCTAACGACCCAATATGATATTGGGTTCGCACGTAAAAAAGGCCCAAACAATATTATTTGTAGAGCGTGGGTTTGAAAAGCTAGGCCTTGGTCACCAGACGGTGGTTTGTCGTGGTGTTCATATATAATTAAATCGTGTTCGCTCGAGGAGTCTTTCTCTTGGAGGTGGACTGGGAGGCTCTAGTTTTTGGCCATTTTTCCCCATTCGTCCTCGGCAAATACCCTCCTCGGCATGGGCCTCGGGCCCTAATAGAGCGTGGGCCGGATCACAAGTTCCCTGGCCTCACAATGCTAAAGACACTATAAATTTTGCGGATTTGGCTTACCAGCAGTAATTTTTTAATTGGAGGTCTCATTTTATTTTAAATACACAATATTAAGTGATAGTGAGTTTTAATTTCTACATTTTATTTAGTTAGTGGGTGATGTGACAGTTTTTCATTAAAACAAAAGGAAGTTCCAATTAAAAAAGTACTAGAGGTAAGCTAAACTCAAATTTTACTTCATAATTTATAACCTGATGTGGAGATGAATAGATTTGAGGGATTTCAAAACATAATAAATGAATATCAGAACTAATTTTTGTAATTGGTGATACACTAATTTGTAAATATTATGTGACAAATTTTGTTGTATACCTAGTATCACTAAAAATTATATTAGTCCAAAAACACCATAAAATATAAATAATCAATCTCAAAAAAAAAAAAAAATTGACTTACGCTTATACCCTCTTCTAAAACAAAAAACAAAATAAATATAGAAAGACTTTTGTAGTTTATAAATACCCAAACTCATCAAGGGGTGCTACCATATTAAAAGTGTTGACTACTTGAAGACATGGCAACCAACTTGTTCAGAAACTACCAATACCTCAATGTTTTTGTTTTCTTGACTACAAAATGCTTAAACTCTAGAATTGAAAAATATAATATTTTTTAATTATTTTTTTATTTAATAAATTCATATTTAAGAAAGAAAATATGGGTTAACTATATTTGTATGTCTTGGTGTTGAAATAACATAGAGAATGGAGAACATTTTATGTTTTGAAATTTTTTTTTTCTTCTTTGCCTTTATGTATGTATTTTTTTGGGTGATTATAACGTAATATTAAGTATTTCTAAACGCGTCGAATTGACTAATATCTATTTCATCATTCTTTAAAATATCCATCAATTGGTCAAGGGGAAAATGTTCTTGTAGTGCAGATACGTCATCCCACAAGAAGTTAACCATTTTAGGCCTTTGGGGTGAATGAACTAGGAAGGATTGGTTGCCAACCCTCCATTGCAAGGAACAAGAGTTGTCCTTAGAGCTCGGGGTTGACAGTCACTTCAAGTTAGGATGCCTCACCAACACCAATCTGATCTTGGTGTACCAAAAAAGATGGGCCTTTCATGGGCTCAAAGACTCCTTGGGTGGGCAAATTAATGTCCTGATCTGGGCTTGTTAGACCCATTCCCTTCCAATGTACAAAAGGTTAAGACAACACATTCATATAAATATATATATATATATATATATATATATATATAAGATTCCAAAATAGATGTTTCCATATACTTGTTTTTGTTTTTTTGCTAAACCCATATACTTGTTAGTTTGTCGGTACATTGACTTCTCTATTTACTTGACATTCTAATACCCACCAATCTTCTACATAAGAGTGCTTTAAAATAAAAAATTAGTACAGAATACGAAGAAGGAACTATCATATTACACAAAATATTACTAATCTAAAATCATATGACATTGTTTTCACCCTTGAAAAAAATAAAACAATTATCATTTTACAATTTTGGGAGCCTTTTGCTTATACAATTGAGGGGCCTTATTGCTAAATTACCTGTTAAATTATCGATTGTCCCAAAAACTTAAGCTTGAAGGGTCTTACTGTTAAATTACCTATTAAATTACTGATTGTCCCAAAAGCTTAAACTTTTGGAATAATCGGTAATTTAATACTTACAGCCCTTCATAATTTTTTGGAATATGTGTGGTCTTAGGCCTAGACCTTGAGTCAGCCCTGATCTTTGTTAATCCTCATTATTATACAATGATTTTTTTGTTCATACTCTAACCACCCTTAAGAGAAATCTTAGCTCTGTACGTCTTTGTTGCTTGGTCTTTGAGCATGATGTACGGGGTTCGATCATTCTATGTTCAAACTGCATTGTTCCAAGTAGGCTAATGGCAAGTTATTCAAAGTTACGGGATTATGGTTTGATTGGTTTAAACAAGTGATGTGGAGTAGGTGCTAGCTCAGCTGTGTCCATTTCAAGGTTTAAGAGCACCTTTTAAGATGTTCTTCCATGCAATATTTTAATCCAATTGCTTTGTTTACCTTTTCATTTATTCATAGTCATAATCTCATCTTTATCCTTATCAAAATCTCAAGGGGCAATACAATTGAATACCGTGACTCATTAATTAAAAATAATATAATGGATGTCATTAGTTCAAATGCTCTCCTCTCCATTTACACTCAATCTCACTAACATTCTGTTGTCTTCGCCCAAAGTGATATCGTATACGAGTACACAAAAAATATTGTGAAAAGGCATGAATCTCACCAAAGAGATGATAGGATCATTTTGAAGGAAACCCACAATACTTTACTAAAATTTAACAAGTTAGAGCTTTTACACACACAAAAATAATAAAATAATAATAATTTTTTTATTTTTTTTTATTTTGCTAGAATAATATGGATTTCAAACTAAGACATAAGTATTACAGCTATCTAATCAAGACATTTTCTTTTCTAGGGGTGACAATTCAGGTTCACGTATCGGATTCGTGTTATGTCGACTTATGAATATTCGATTATATAAGTTAATACTAACCCAACACGTTTATTAAACGGTCAAAATTCCTCAACCCTAATAAGATCTATTTAGTAAACGGGTTAGTCGTATCAACCAATTTATCAGATCTTATCAAAGCGAAAAAATACAAATTTTAGTATTAACCAACTTGATCTAAATTATGAAAAACCAAACAAATAATTTTTTTTAAATATAAAATTTAGAACTAATGAGTAACTACATCACAAATAATCATTTAAAATTAAAACATATCTCAATATTACAAATAATCAATCACGATATGTTAAAAAAAATAAACCACAACAATTAATAAGCTTATATACCTATGGTTTAAAGGGTATATTGGTAAAATGTCATTTAATTAAACAGTTCAAACAAGTCAAACGCGTTCTATGGGTTAGATATTAAGCCGACACATTTATTAAACGGGTCAGTTGTGTCAACCGATTATGACACGAACCCGTTAAGCCTTAATCCATAGCTTGCTAATTTCGTGTTGTGTTGCAAGTGTCGAATTCGTGGGTCGTGTCAAATTTTTCCACCCCTATCTTTCCTTTGAAACCAATGAAATGATAATATGATAATGCTTCACTAATCAACAAGGTAGACTACAGAAGCATTGGGGGCCATTGGATTGCTATTATGCCCTATAAAACAGATAAATCTTTAGCTTTGTACCACAGAGTAGTGCTGTGCTTAACATCGTTACTTTATTTGAAGGAAAAAAAATAAAAAAAGAAGTAACAATGGGAGTGGTTCTACAGTCTCTAATGGCAATAATTATCATTCTTACCTGCTTTGCTGCAGATTCATATATCGGAGAGGGGACAGCCACTTTCTATAGGCGACCTTACGTTCGTGAGTGTGTATATAAATATCTATGTTGTATTTTGATTATTACAATATGAATTAGTTCCAATAAGATTTTTATCATTTATTTTTGCAAATTCAAGAGCATTCGTTTCTGATATTAAGTTCAAAGAATTTTAGAACAACGGTGAGTTTATTAACAACTTTAATTTTATTCATGGTGGAAAGAAGAAAAAAAAAAAGAAAAAAAAGAGAGAAATATAAAAATACTATTCTAGTGCTTGCATTTTGAGGTTATAGTCAATTTTTTTATTTTTTATTTTTTGGGAAAGGGGTTATGGTTAATTTAGTTCCTATATTTTGGTAGCAGTCAATTTGGTAGAACAAAGACTTGGGAATTGAGTAAAATGGCAAATAATGATGATAATAAAAATCACCAATTCTCTTATTGGCAGCGGTAAAGGAAAGGTTGTAGCATCTGCTTCCTAATTATGACAACTTGCTAAGAATCCTTCGCCAGCTATGTCCTTGCCACAAAATGTGTCCCCTTTCCTTGCTATTTGTAACTTTGCAAAACCTACCAATATGAGTAATTGTATGTTTCTTAGAGGCTTCCAAGTTGGTGAAATTAATTATATCTTTGTGACAAATGTCGATTGATGGAATGTGCAAGGCCTTAATTATTATTTTTACTAGTATATAACCCGTGCATATGCACGATGTGGTTGCACGATTTTCTTGGCCCAAATTCTAATGATCAGGCTTTGACCCAAGACGCAACCCACAATGAATGTTCGTAAAGAATGGGTGAAAGAACTTGGCTTCAGTGAGCCTGTTCGGTCGAATGCATGGATAAGGTGGTTGCAGAAGATAAAAGACACGGGAAAGATTTCTCAAGTCTCCTTATATTCCTTTTCTCTTTAGGCCTTCATACAGTTTTTTCCGTCCCCTTCTTTGGGGGACTGCATTACATTATATAGCTCTCCTTCTTTCATCTAAACCTTACACCTGTTGATCATCTAAGCATCCACTTGAGCGCCTGTCCCATCAGCCGCCCTCACCACTCCCTTTGTGAGTTGCAGAGGCCAAGGCGGTACTGTTCAGGGGTCTTTTCCTCATTAATGCGGCCAAGAGGTTGGTTGGGGCGCAATTAATGTGGTGGTAGCTTTTCGAGGGATATTTTGGATTTTATTCATTTTATATGTCTGGAGGGTGAACTGAATTGGCTGGGGATGGCTCTTGGTTTGGGCTTCGTGATGTCCGAGGAGGAGTTGCTCCTCGGACAGGCTTCCTGGGCGTTGCTGGGATTGAGTAACGCTTCATGTGTGGCCTCTCCTCGGAAAGGACGCTCCTCGGATGGGCCTGGATTTGGAGTGGCCCATTATTTTTGGGCCGGGCCCCACAATAGCCCCTCAAAACTCCGGTTTTTATCTCCTTCCGAGGAGAAAAGCGGGGTTTTGATGTTAATGAGTGGATAGGGATAAGGAGGACCTGGGGCGCGTGTGCAGATCGTGACCTTTGACGTGCCACAATTTTCGAGGCGTGGCCATTAATTTCTGGAGGCGTTATGTTCCCTTCATCCAACGGTGCGGCGCGGATCGAACGACCATCGTCCATTCGCGTATTTTTAGGCAGGAGTGATTTCCTCTCTCTCCTCCTGACTATATAAGGCGTCAGGGGGGGTTCAGTTCCTTCTTTTATCTGCGTTTCATAAACCTCAAAGGGCTCCAGAGATCTACAGCGAAACCCAGAGACATACAAGCACTTGCGCCCTTTACGCCGCCGTGACCATTTTCTGCGAAACGTCTCGTCTACGAGTGATTTCCAGGCATCCCATCAAGCGTTTTGTGAAGGTACCAGTACATTTCGCTCATCTCGTCGTTTCAATTCTCTCCTCGGACCCTTCTTTTCTGCTCAGTCTTTACTTTCGTTTCCCAGTTCAGTTCAGATGGGTAGGTTCGAGAAACTAGTAAATACTCCGGCCGCTATGGAGGTCTTTAGGGCTAAATACCGCATCCCCCCGGGGGTTGGGCTGCGGTACTGTCCTCTTGAAGGAATAGTGACAGATAAACGTCTGGGAGAAGTTGTCATCCCCATGATTGCTTTCATAGAGGGAGGGATGACACTTCCCATGCGTAGGATTACCAGGGAATACTTGTTCAACCATAGGTTGGCGCCGCAACAGTGTGCCCCAAATATGTTCAAGATATTAGGCTGTGTAGATGTCCTAGATGAGCGGATGAACCTAGGCCTTACTTGGCACGATGTGGCCTATCTGTACGAGTGTCACCGCCTCGGGGATGAGGGGTATTATCTTAAATCCCGGAACGAGGACGTTAGGTTGATCTCTTGTCTCCCGGTATCCAATAAGACCGTGAAGAATGACTTCCTCATTGCTTCTGGGGAGTGGTTCGACGGTATTCATTGTCCAACTCGGGCAGGAAACCCAGGTGCGGCGTCCTTTAGGATCGGTCCTTGTTAGGAGAGGAATTAGTGTTGAGGGTTTATTTTTACTGCTTTCCTTATAACTGGTAGATTTCTTGAACTAACCCCACTCTTCTTGGTTGTTTGCAGATAAATCTCACGTAGCTCCTCGGCTTAGCCTTGTGAACGTGCCAGCGTTGAACTACCTTCTTAGGTCGGAGATTTACGTTTCCGAGGACGGACAGTTGCGTGCGGCTCATCTAGTTTTGGGCTATCAACCTTTAAGCAGCTCTTTCCAGGCGATCGGTCACGCTATAAGGGCTGGCAGTCCGAGGCTGGCCAGGATTGACGTGTCCAAGGACGGGTTCCTAGCCGACCACGATTTACCGCCAGTTGTGTTGCCCGGTGTTAGAAATCCCTACTTGGCAGAGCAGTTACCTCCGCCAGACGAGCCTGGCGTTGCCGTTCAAGTTGAAGAAGAAGCTGAGTCGTCTCGTCTCTCTCTTGAGGAAGAGATAGACGAGTTCCATTTTGAGGAGGAAGTCCAGCAATCCCCCTTAGCGGAATTTTCCGATCCCGAAGGAGAGCGGGATCGACATTCGGCAGTTGGTGCTCCTTCCCTTGTTATCTGCTCGGACGATACTTCGGACGAAGAGACGGAGCCCATGGCAGGAAAGGGAAAATCTCTGAAGGAGCTGTTGGGTTCCAGAGGGAAAGGCCAATCATCGAAGGGACCACCTCCACCACAAGCCAAGGCCCTTCCTCCCGTGGTCCCTCAAGGAACTTTGGAACCTGGTCTCAAGGTCAATCCGGACCTGAAGAAGAAGAGACCGGTTGACACCCCTGAGGAGGGTGAGGTGGCTGCTCAGCCCACCAAGCAGCAGAAGACTGCTCGGGCTCCAAGGAGCAGAAGGGGCAATTCCTCGGAGAGTAGGGACGAGGAGAGCCTTGCGGATGTACGGGTTACTCCGCGTGTATGGAGCCCCAAATTGGAGTTGGAGGGGGTTGCAATCCCTTACAATGCCTCGATCAGAGAGTACAACCGCGGCCGAGCTGGGTACGTGGCTGAGGCCTTAGAGCAGCCCCTGCTCCTTCCTCGGGACATGGAGGCTTACAGGCGTTTCTCTCAGTCCGAGATCTTCCTATCCCTTAAAAGGGATCTCGCGATGGTAAGTGATCCTTCTACTGTTTCATTAACTCTTTTGATCTCGTTAGATATTTTTAAAGCATTTTGGTTTTGTCTGTAGATTACTCAGCAGGTATTTGTGGCTGAGGAATTCTGCCGAAGTGAACGTAATCGGACTGAGGTCGAGATCCAGGCTCGGACGGAGGTGGAGAAGACCTTGGGGTCCCTCAGGCACGATCACCTTATACTCACGAACGAGTTCAAGGAGTCGGAGCACCGGCGCAAGAGTGCAGAATCTGGTCTGAAGAGCGCCGAGACCCAGGCGGAGGACCAGCGCAAGGAGCTATACTCGACGCAGCTCAACCTTGTCACCGAGAAGCAGGCAGTGCAGGATCTCAAAACTGCCTTGCAAAAGGTCGAGGATGAACTGAGAAGGGTCAAAGAGGAGGCTCAGCTGATCCGAGAGGCTACAGAGGCTGAGAAGAATGCTGCTCGCCAGCTTGGGGCTGAGGAGACGGAGGCCAGGCTATCAGAGGAGGTCCCCGAGGTGTGCAGGGATTACTGCAGTATCTCCTGGGCTCATGCTCTCGATGCTGCAGGAGTTCCTGCGGATTCGGCACTAAGACTGCCCGAGAACATCTTCTACCCTCAGGAGATCCGAGCGAATCCTGATGGTGCCCAAGTGACTTCAGAGCAGGATTTGGCGGCGCCTGATACCGCCCTTGTGCCTGAGATAACGAAGAGTCCCGCCGTAGACTCAGTCGTTGAGGCTCCTCCTCCTCAGCCCGAGCAGAAGGAAGATCCCCCTGTTGAGGCTTAGTCTTTTAGGCTTTTGTTTTTTGTACTCTTTCTTTCTTTTTCTTTTTTTTATGAGAGCCGTCCTGTTTTTCCATTTTTTGTAAGGACCTCTCTTTCCAGTGTACTCGAAATATTAATCTGGAATGTTAGTTTGGCTCTCTATGGATGTATGCCAGTAGCGTTTTACTTTAAATACTTGCAATGATGCAGATATGGCTCTCGATGGATGTGTGCAGCGCATAGAAATGATTTCCTTTAAGCGATAATCTCCCGATCTGTCACAAGTAATAGTTTCCCCTAAGTCTGTGGTCCGAAGTGCCATGCAGGACTTAGGTTCTGTTTAGAACTTATGCGATTCTGCTTTTTTGTACTTGGTTTCCCCATAGGCTTGAGTCCGAGGACCATGCAAGACCTTGGTTCTGTCCAAGACTTACGCGATTTTTCTTTTTGTACTTGGTTTCCCCATAGGCTTGAGTCCGAGGACCATGCAAGACCTTGGTTCTGTCCAAGACTTACGCGATTTTTCTTTTCTGTACTTGGTTTCCCCATAGGCTTGAGTCCGAGGACCATGCAAGACCTTGGTTCTGTCCAAGACTTAGACGTACTTGGTTAGGCTTGAGTCCAGAGACTTACGCGATTTTTCTTTTTGTACTTGGTTTCCCCATAGGCTTGAGTCCGAGGACCATGCAAGACCTTGGTTCTGTCCAAGACTTACGCGATTTTTTTCGTACTTGGTTTTCCCATAGGCTTGAGTCCGAGGACCATGCAAGACCTTGGTTCTGTCCAAGACTTACGCGATTTTTCTTTTCTGTACTTGGTTTCCCCATAGGCTTGAGTCCGAGGACCATGCAAGACCTTGGTTCTGTCCAAGACTTACGCGATTTTTCTTTTCTGTACTTGGTTTCCCCATAGGCTTGAGTCCGAGGACCATGCAAGACCTTGGTTCTGTCCAAGACTTACGCGATTTTTACTTTTCGTACTTGGTTTTCCCATAGGCTTGAGTCCGAGGACCATGCAAGACCTTGGTTCTGTCCAAGACTTACGCGATTTTGTACTTGGTTTCCCCATAGGCTTGAGTCGAGGACCATGCAAGACCTTGGTTCTGTCCAAGACTTACGCGATTTTCTTTTCGTACTTGGTTTCCCCATAGGCTTGAGTCCGAGGACCATGCAAGACCTTGGTTCTGTCCAAGACTTACGCGATTTTTCTTTTCTGTACTTGGTTTCCCCATAGGCTTGAGTCTGAGGACCATGCAAGACCTTGGTTCTGTCCAAGACTTACGCGATTTTACTTTTCGTACTTGGTTTTCCCATAGGCTTGAGTCCGAGGACCATGCAAGACCTTGGTTCTGTCCAAGACTTACGAGATTTTTCTTTTCTGTACTTGGTTTCCCCATAGGCTTGAGTCCGAGGACCATGCAAGACCTTGGTTCTGTCCAAGACTTACGAAGTCTTTTTAAGTGTTAATTTCCCCTAAGTCTGTGGTCCAAGGAGCCATACAGGACTTAGGTTCTGTTTAAGACTCATAAGAATTGTCATGCAGATCAGCAAGAAGTGGATAGCCAATAAACAAAATGTGGGCGAAGCCATTTTCATTAATAATAATATCTTCTGAGGTTATTTACATTCCATGGTCGAGGCACAGCTTTTTCATCCAAATCTTCTAGATAGTAGGCGCCTATTCCAGCTACGGATGTTATACGGTACGGTCCTTCCCAATTGGGCCCCAACTTGCCCCAAGAGGGGTTTTTTGCGCTGCCAAGGACCTTCCTCATCACGAGATCGCCGGGACCGAGGGGTCGTAGCTTGACATTGGCATCGTATCCCTGTCTCAGCTTTTGGTGATAATAGGCCATATGAATCGTTGCTTTTTCCCTTCTTTCCTCGGCTAAGTCTAGATTTCTTTCCAACAACTCATCGTTACCGTCCGGAGTAAACGAAGCAGATCTCAGCGTAGGAAAGTTGTTCTCAATTGGGAGTACAGCCTCTGCCCCATAAGTCAATGAAAAGGGGGTCTCACCGGTTGACCGCCGTGGCGTTGTCCGATAGGTCCATAGAACGTGCGGGAGCTCTTCTATCCATCTTCCCTTTGCCTCATCTAGCCTTTTCTTTAGTCCGTTCACTATGACCTTGTTCACGGCCTCCACCTGCCCATTTCCCTGGGGATATGCAGGGGTGGAATATCGGTTAATGATTCCAAGCTCGTGGCAGTACTTTCTAAAGCTTTTACTGTCGAATTGAAGACCATTGTCGGAAATGAGTGTACGCGGGATTCCGAAGCGGGTGATAATGTTCTTCCAGATGAATTTCTGGGCATCCACGTCCCTAATGTTGGCCAAAGGCTCAGCCTCCACCCATTTAGTGAAGTAATCGGTCCCGACTATGATGTATCGCTTGTTCCCCGCGGCTTTAGGAAAAGGTCCGACAATATCAAGACCCCACTGCGCGAACGGCCACGGGCTAGAGAGGGGGTTGAGAACCCCTCCGGGTTGGTGAATATTCGGAGCAAATCTCTGGCACTGATCGCACTTCTTGGCGTACTCCTGGGCCTCCCTTTGCATGTTCGGCCACCAGTATCCTTGGGTGAGTGCCCTATGCGCCAGCGACCTTCCTCCGGTGTGACTTCCACAAATTCCTTCATGCAACTCCTCAAGCAGAGACTCGGACTCCTCTGGATGTACACAGAGGAGGTACGGTCCAGAATAGGAGCGCCGATATAATTGGTGGTCCTCGGATAGCCAGAACCGAGGAGCATTCCTCCGTATCTTATCGGCTTCCAGCTTTTCTTCCGGCAAGACGTCATTCTGAAGGAAGTTCTTTATGGGATCCATCCAGCAGTGACTCTTTCTGATCTGATGGACTCTGGCCGGACTTCCGCTGATAGGGCTTGCCTGGGCTAAGTCTTCAACCAAGATCATTCGCGGCAGATTGTGCGCTGAGGACGTGGCGAGTGTGGCCAGCGAGTCTGCATGGGTGTTTACACTCCTGGAGATGTGCGTCAGATTGAAAGATTCAAAATTCGTCTGTAGCCGCTTGACTTGTCCCAGATACTCTTGCATCCTGGTATCTCGAGCTTCCAGCTCAACCATCACTTGTCCGACCACTAGTCTGGAGTCCGAGAATGCTTCTATTACTGTGCCGCCCAATCTGTGAACCATCATCATCCCTTGAAGTAAGGCTTCGTATTCGGCTTCATTGTTCGTGGCCGAGAACCCGAGCCTCAAAGATTTTTCAATAGCAGCACCGTCCGGGGATATTATAACTATCCCAACTCCTGACCCTCTTTGGTTAGCCGCTCCATCCACGTAGACCTTCCATGGCCTGGTCCCGACTGCTGAAATCACGCCAACCGACTTCTCATCCATGTATTTCTTCTCAGTCATTGTTTCTAAAGAGGGCTCAGCAAACTCTGCCACCAAGTCCGCGAGGACCTGTCCCTTGACGGAGGATCTGGGCATATATTTGATGTCAAAGGCTCCTAGGAGCGCACTCCACATGGCGATCCTGCCTGTATAGTCAGCGCTGCGAAGCACTGCTCGAAGGGGAAGCTGAGTTAAAACGATGACCGTATGCGCCTGAAAGTAATGAGGGAGCTTACGGGTCGCATGCACTATCGCCAGAATTGCCTTTTCCAAAGGAAGGTACCGTACCTCGGCTTCGTGCAATGATTTGCTCACATAGTAAACCGGCCGCTGCACCCTATTGTCATCCCGTATCAGCACCAAGCTCACAGCATGGGGAGCTACGGCAATATATGCAAACAGCACCTCATCTGCCTCAGGGCTGGACATGATGGGTGGTCGAGACAGGTAGTCCTTAAGCTGCTGGAAAGCCTGAGCGCAATCCTCCGACCATTCAAACCCTTTCCATTTGTTTATCAGGAGGTAAAAAGGCCGACATCGATACGCCGATCGTGATATGAACCGGTTTAGTGCCGCAATCATGCCAGTGAGCTTCTGCACTTCCTTCGGATTCCGAGGAACCTGTAGGCTGTTAATGGCTTTGATCTGGTCGGGACTTACTTCTATTCCCCTGTGAGTGACCATGTACCCTAAGAATTTCCCAGACCCGACCCCAAATGAGCATTTGGAAGCATTCAGCCGCAACCGGTGCTTTCTTAAGATAGCGAAGATCGCTCCGAGGTCACTCACGTGCTCGGAAACCCTTTTGCTCTTCACAACCATGTCGTCTATATAAATCTCAATGATCTTGCCCAGCTGTGGCTCGAACATCCGAGTCATCATCCTTTGATATGTTGAGCCTGCGTTCTTCAGCCCAAACGGCATCACCTTATAATGATAGTTTCCGATGGGCGTCATGAAAGCCGTTTTTTCTTGGTCGTCAGGCGCAAGGGGTATCTGATGATAGCCTTGAAAGGCGTCCAGGAAGCTCATTCGAGGGTGGCCCACGGTTGCATCCACCAATCGGTCGATTCGGGGTAGGGGGAATGGGTCTTTCGGGCATGCCTTGTTCAGGTCCGTGAAGTCCACACAGACCCTCCACTTCCCTGTCTTCTTTCTTACCACCACTGTGTTCGCCAACCATTCGGGGTAAAAGACCTCTTTGATAGCCCCTGCCCTTTTTGATTTCGCCACCTCGTCCCTTACGGCACTGGCGTGTTCCTTCGAAGGACGTCGAGGCGGCTGTTTCTTTGGAGTTGAAGAGGGGTTGACGTTCAGGTGGTGACAAATAAAGCTGGGATCAACTCCCGGGGCGTCGTAGGCGTCCCACGCGAACACGTCGACATTCTCTCTGAGAAATCCGACCAACTCCTCTTTTTCCTGGGAAGGTAATTCAGAGCCGACCTGAAAGAACTTCTCAGGGTCGTCATTGACAGCAATCCTATCCAGACCTTCGCACCTTATCTCCTCGGCCAGCCCCTCGCCTTGGCTCGCCGAGGGAGTTGGTTGCTATAAGCTCTCCGGGACCGAGGACTTGATTGGGGGCTGATGTAAAACGGCGGCCACCATACACTTCCTAGCCACGGCTTGATCTCCTCGGAGCTCTTCCACTTGTCCTCGGGAGGGGTATTTCACTTTTTGGTGAAGTGTGGAGGTCACGGCCTCCAGGGCATGGATCCACGGCCTTGCCATTATCGCAGTGTAAGGCGAATAAGCGTCAACCACAATAAAATTTACCTCCACTATCTCCGCTCCAGTCTGTACGGGCAGTCGGATCTGCCCTTTTGGCGTGACCATCCTTCCCTCAAAACTGAGAAGAGGGGAGTCATAAGCGGCCAAATCTTCTGGCTTCAGGTTCAGCCCCTTGTATAGGTCGGGGTACATTATCTCTACCGCGCTTCCCGAATCCACCATCACCCTCTTCACGTCGAAGCCCCCGATCCTCAGCGTGACCACCAAGGCATCATCGTGGGGTTGAATAGTTCCTCTCTTATCTTCGTCCGAGAAACCCAGTACCAGAGAGCTTCCCTTTCTTGACCTTTTGGGCTCTCCTTGCCTACCCTCAGGGGGGAACCGATCAACAACTAACACCCTGGGAGTGGGTGGCCCCGTCCTTCCTGGTGCAGCAAGGATGACATGTATCGTCCCGGTGGGGGGTCCCAAGGACACGTCCTTTCGGGGCTCTTGTGTTGTTTGGCCGGGATGGCCACTTGACGGGTGCAGTAGGTGACGTAGCTTTCCTTCTCGGACCAACTGATCTAGGTGATTCCATAGATTCCTGCAGTCCTCAGTAGTATGCCCATGATCCTGATGATAGTGGCAGTACAGGTTCCGGTTACGCCTGGAAGAGTCTCCGGCCATCTTTCCTGGCCACCTGAAGTAGGGCTCATTCCGTACTTTCTCCAACACTTGTTGTACTGGCTCCCTGAATACGGCATTCACTGCCTGCGGGTTGCTCTGGCCCGCCTGTCGCGAAAAATCTCTCCTCGGCTGACCAGGATTGTGCCGTTCCGACCTGAAGTCGTTTGCTTTGGGGGGGATAACTTTATCCTTACCCCTCCCTTGCAGTTGATCTTCCTCCACTCTTTTGTACTTGTTAATCCTATCCCTCAGCTGATCGATGTTGGCAACCGGTTTACCAGTGAGGGATTTCCTCAAGCCATGGTCGGTGGGGAGCCCGCTCTTGAACGTGCTGATAGCGACCGCATCATGGTTGTCATCCAGGTCGTTGTACACCTCCCAGTATCTGTCAGAGTATGCTTTCAGAGTCTCTCCCTCGTGCATGGACAAGGACAGTAACGAACCGAGGGGCCTGGGGACTCTGGTGCTGGTGATGAAGCGGGTGCAGAAATCCCGAGTGAGCTGCTTGTATGAGCTTACGGAATTTGCCTTTAGGCCATTGAACCACCTCATCGCCATTGATCCCAGGCTGGATGGGAAGATTTTACACATCAGGGCCTCATCTTTCGAGTAGATCGCCATCTTTTGGTTAAACTGGCTCACATGCTCTACCGGGTCCGTTCGACCGCTATAGATGGTGAATGTCGGCTGGTTGAACCGTCGAGGCAGCTTAGCCCCTTCAATTCTATACGTGAAGGGGGATCTTGAGACCTGGTCCAACGCCTTCTTCATGGCATCGTTTCCCGAGCCCCTGCTGGATGTGCTCTCATACTTCCGCACGTGGCGCGGTTCCTTTACGTAGGAAAAGGTTTCACTTGGGGGGGTCCTTGACCTCCGTCGGTAACTCACATCCTCCGCATTAGAGGACCCGTCTGAGTCTGAAGGAGATCGTTTTCGCTGGGTTCGTCGCAACTTTCTCTTCAGATCATCTATCTCTCTCTGCATGTCCTGGTGACTCCTTCGCCTCTGGGAAGCGTGGCTTCCTATCTGAGTGTGACTCTGGCTTGTCCGGATAGTTTGCACACTTCCCTCACGATCTCCCCTGTGGCCTGGGTTGACGGGGTTATTCTGCCTCTGGGACTCGACGGGTTGTGTCCGTTGGGAGTCGGCCTGGTGAGGATTCCCCTGGTGCGGATTTAGTTCTGCCATGCTTGACCGTTGTGCCTGCTGATGCCCTAGTTCTTCCCACAGACGGCGCCAATTGTGGTTGCACGATTTTCTTGGCCCAAATTCTAATGATCAGGCTTTGACCCAAGACGCAACCCACAATGAATGTTCGTAGAGAATGGGTGAAAGAACTTGGCTTCAGTGAGCCTGTTCGGTCGAATGCATGGATAAGGTGGTTGCAGAAGATAAAAGACACGGGAAAGATTTCTCAAGTCTCCTTATATTCCTTTTCTCTTTAGGCCTTCATACAGTTTTTTCCGTCCCCTTCTTTGGGGGACTGCATTACATTATATAGCTCTCCTTCTTTCATCTAAACCTTACACCTGTTGATCATCTAAGCATCCACTTGAGCGCCTGTCCCATCAGCCGCCCTCACCACTCCCTTTGTGAGTTGCAGAGGCCAAGACAGTACTGTTCAGGGGTCTTTTCCTCATTAATGCGGCCAAGAGGTTGGTTGGGGCGCAATTAATGTGGTGGTAGCTTTTCGAGGGATATTTTGGATTTTATTCATTTTATATGTCTGGAGGGTGAACTGAATTGGCTGGGGATGGCTCTTGGTTTGGGCTTCGTGATGTCCGAGGAGGAGTTTCTCCTCGGACAGGCTTCCTGGGCGTTGCTGGGATTGAGTAACGCTTCATGTGTGGCCTCTCCTCGGAAAGGACGCTCCTCGGATGGGCCTGGATTTGGAGTGGCCCATTATTTTTGGGCCGGGCCCCACACACGATATAATTAAAAAATTATAATTATACACATATATGGATTCAAATTTTCTCTCTCTCTCTCTCTCTCTCTTCTCTTCTCTTTATTTTTTTATTTATTTTAATTTTTTTTTTGGATTATACACATGAGTTTAACTATTCTTCTTCTTCTTCCTTTTTTTTTTTTTTTTTTTTTTTTTTTTTTTTTTTTGTTATTGAGTTCTTGATGATTTATTTATATTAGACTCTTCATCTTTTGTACCTCATTAACTCACCTAGAATAAAAATTAAAAAAAAAAAACTTAAATAGGATATGTGGTGCAAAATTAGACAACAATTGGAATCCAATTTAGAATATAATTGGATTTTCTCTGAGCTTTACCTATAAATATATATATTTCGGATGAATTAATGAAATTAATGGAAAAATGAAACAAACAACAGGCACAAATTTGCAGCTATATATATAGCTCTAGAAATTGTATTACACAGTTTACTATTCTTCTTCTTCTTCTTCTTCTTCCTTTTTTTTTTTTTTTTTTTTTTTTTTTTTTGTCTATTGAGTTCTTGATGATTTATTTATATTAGACTCTTCATCTTTTGTACCTCATTAACTCACCTAGAATAAAAATTAAAAAAAAAAACTTAAATAGGACATGTGGTGCAAAATTAGACAATAATTGGAATCCAATTTAAAATTGTGGGGCCTAACAATTTTTGGGCCAGCTCCATTTATTCGTTGGGGCCCAAAGGCCCAAGCCGAGGAAGGTTATGGCCCAGGCACGGTAATGCAAGTACAAAATAGCATTGGCATACAGCCGAGAATAATTCAGTCCTCAGCCAGTCCGAAGTCTTCTCGGAAGAAAGAGCAAAAATGGTATAGAAACAACTTGGGAAAAAATCTAAAATATCTGTGCCAATAGAAAAGGGTATGCTGGAAAGTGTAACGACCAGGAAAAGCTGCCCTTACTGCCATTCAATACTCTGCACCTGACAGAGTCATACTCTCCAGCTTTTTCAACCACCCCCAACCACTCCGGGTATGAGCTGATGAGACAAGTATCAGTCTTGGAATGTCAATCCTACACGTGGACGAAGGATAAAAAACACAGGCTAGTATAAAAGGAAAAGAAAGTAATTCATGCCAGGGGCTGGGAAAAATGGCCAAAAACTAGAGCCTCCCAGCCCGCCTACAGGAGAAAGACTCTAGGGGCGAAGACAACTTAGCCATGCATGGATATCACGAAAAATCCACCGCCTGGTGACCAAGGCCTAGCCTTTCAAACCCATGCTCTACAAATGATATTGTTTGGGCCTTTTTACGTGCGAACCCAACACTGTTGTGGTTCGTTACGAATCGTGTCCTTACAATTGGCGCCGTCTGTGGGAAAAGCTTGTGTGTTGGTATAGGCGGTAGGTCGAGAGAGTTCCTTTGTCATTTCTAACAACTGGTTGTAGAGTTCTAGTGTAAAGTTCCGCTAGGGGCTATGACTCTTGACTAGGGCCTACGCTTGGTAGTGTCAATCGCATGGATGGTTCTAGGGGCTTGGCCGAGGAGCTAATTCCCCTAAAGCCAAGATCCCATGCCAAAAAAAAAATTGAGTTTTGGACAGAACCAAGGTATTTTATGGTCTTCGGACTCAAACTTATGGGGAAACCAACTACTTGACGAGAAAACTGAGTTTTGGACAGAACCAAGGTATTGTATGGTCCTCGGACTCAAACCTATGGAGAAACCAACTACTTGGATGAGAAAACTGAGTTTTGGACAGAACCAAGGTATTGTATGGTCCTCGGACTCAAACCTATGGGGAAACCAACTACTTGGATTAGAAACTGAGTTTTGGACAGAACCAAGGTATGTATGGTCCTCGGACTCAAACCTATGGGAGAAACCAACTACTTGGATGAGAAAACTGAGTTTTGGACAGAACAAGGTATGTAGGTCCTCGGACTCAACCTATGGGAAACCAACTTACTTGGTGAGAAACCTGAGTTTTGGACAGAAGCCAAGGTATGGCCCTCGGACTCAAACCTATGGGGAAACCAACTACTTGGATGAGAAAACTGAGTTTTGGACAGAACCAAGGTATTGTGTGGTCCTCGGACTCAAACCTATGGGGAAACCAACTACTTGGATGAGAAAACTGAGTTTTGGACAGAACCAAGGTATTGTAGACTCAAACCTATGGGGAAACCAACTACTTGAGACAGAACAGAACCAAGGTATTGTATGGTCCTCGGACTCAAACCTATGGGGAAACCAACTACTTGGATGAGAAAACTGAGTTTTGGACAGAACCAAGGTATTGTATGGTCCTCGGACTCAAACTTATGGGGAAACCAACTACTTGGATGAGAAAACTGAGTTTTGGACAGAACCAAGGTATTGTATGGTCCTCGGACTCAAACCTATGGGGAAACCAACTACTTGGATGAGAAAACTGAGTTTTGGACAGAACTAAGGTATTGTATGGTCCTCGGACTCAAACCTATGGGAAATCGAGTTCTCGAAGAAAAACTGAGTTTCGTAAGGTCGGCTACTTAATAAAAATTCTAAGTTACTTAGTCCTCGGCTCAAATACTATAAAAGGTTAAAGCTATTAAAAGTGTTAAGAAGATGGTGAAACGCCCCACTATTCAGCAGCCTAGAGGGGCTGTTCATTTTGCGGGTGGTATGTCTTCAGATAGTTACTTCCTACACCGCATCGAGCATTCAGTTGTCATCTCGGCTATTTTTGGGGTAAGTGTTGTTTTCGCAGGTCGGCATTGTTATGCCAAACAACTCTATTAAAGTTATGATAATATCTTTTCCTTAGCAAATATTTTGACCCTAGGTGTCATTAATTCAATGCTATATTATTGTGCTGAATAGCACTCGCAAGTTTATAATAGCGCCTTTCTCTTTGATAAAGGATTACGGCCCCAAGTATTGTACTCTAAGGTCGGCGGTATTGTGCCAGGCCGACTCAGTAAGCTCATCATAATGTCCTTTCTTTTTCTGCCTAATAGGAGTTTCAGCCCTAAGTATCACTTGTTCGATTCAGTATTATTAAGTCGGATTGTTCCTATAAACACAGAGCAAGATCTTTTTATTAACTAGGACTTTGGTCCTAGACGTCGGTCAAAGTTTAAAAATAAAAAGAATTTACAGGATTGTACGTCTATTCACAGCATTATCATTTCGGAAATATAGAGATGGAACATGTAAAGTAAAGTAATAACAATTTTTATTAATATAAAGATGGATTACAACGTACAAAGAGGGGCTTAAACAAGCCTATACAAAAGGTGGATCACCAAAAAAATAAAAAATAAAACAACAATAATGCAGATAAGTAAACAGTCAGATGCCTTTTTAAACTCGTCTCCGAAGTCCTTCCAAACTCTGCCCCAGTAGTGCCCATATTGAGAGAAGGACCTTCTTCAGAAGAAGATGGAGGAGATGAATGGAAAGAAGGAGGAGAAGAAGAGGGAGGAGATGAAAGGAAAGAAAGAGGAGAAAAAGAGGGAGAAGGAAAAGTACCAGGATGGATCTGGTGGTGGAAAGAAGAAGAAAGAGAGGCAAAAGGAGACACCAGTGAACGAAGAGAGGAAGAAGCAGGGGCACTTAGTCCCTGCCTCAGTCCTGACTCCTAACACACTGGTGCCATGTTAGCTATGCTCATGAGAGAGCGGCTGGTACTGATAATGGGTGTCTTTGGCTCAGTCACGCCGAAAGTTTAACGTGACGAGCCCCTGCTTCGGATTTTGGCTGAAAGAAAGGTGAGACAGATCTTGAGTCTCCGCCATCCCTGCCCTGACCGAGCCATTTCGAGCTTTATTAGAACATAGTGTTTTTGGGAGGGGTATGGTTCCTTCATTACTTATTATTATGGTGAACGTATCACAATTTAATGTATAACTAGCGGGTAAAGTAAACTCTAGAGGAGGCTAAGGATTTCAGATCTCAGAAGGATAAAAAGGGTCTCTGTACAAGAGCAATAGCTTCCTACTTTTCTTCTTATATGAAGGCCAAAACGGAAGGTATTTAATTTATCCAGATTTCCAAGAGAATTTGTAAACGAGGAAGTACCCGTTCCACTTCCCCACATCATCAAACAAACCATCGAATTTAAGTAGTCTCGTAAATAGAAGTCATTAAAGGCGCGTTTCGGATAGTTAAACGGCGAGAACGCGTCAGGAGTAAATTCAAAAGAACGTCTCGTAGACCGGTACATTTCCTGGGCAGATGGAGAACCGCCAACATTAATGAAAGGCTGAATTAAATGAGGCATAATGAAGGCTCAGTATTACCAAAACCCTCCTCTCCAACCAAGAGGTCAGATAGCAGGGTTTTGAGGGGCTATTGTGAGGCCCAACAATTTTTGGGCCAGCTCCATTTATTCGTTGGGGCCCAAAGGCCCAAGTCGAGGAAGGTTATGGCCTAGGCACGGTAATGCAAGTACAAAATAGCATTGGGATACAGTCGAGGATAATTCAGTCCTCGGCCAGTCCGAAGTCTCCTCGGAAGAAAGGGCAAAAATGGTATAGAAACAACTTGGGAAAAAATCTAAAATATCTATGCCAATAGAAAAGGGTATGCTGGAAAGTGTAACGACCGGGAAAAGCTGCCCTTACTGCCATTCAATACTCTGCACCTGACAGAGCCATACTCTCTAACTTTTTCAACCACCCCCAACCACTCCGGGTATGGGCTGATGGGACAAGTATCAGTCTTGGAATATCAATCCTACACGTGGACGAAGGATAAAAAACACAGGCTAGTATAAAAGGAAAAGAAAGTAATTCATGCCAGGGGCTGGGAAAAATGGCCAAAAACTAGAGCCTCCCAGCCCGCCTACAGGAGAAAGACTCTAGGGGCGAAGACGACTTAGCCATGCATGGATATCACGAAAAACCCACCACCTGGTGACCAAGGCCCAGCCTTTCAAACCCATGCTCTACAAATGATATTGTTTGGGTCTTTTTTCGTGCGAACCCAACACTGTTGTGGTTCGTTACGAATTGTGTCCTTACAAAAATATAATTGGATTTTCTCTGAGCTTTACCTATTAATATATATATATTTCGGATGAATTAATGAAATTAATGGAAAAATGAAACAAACGACAGGCACAAATTTGCAGCTATATATATAGCTCTAGAAATTGTATTACAATAAGGCAACCTTAATAAATTCGATAAATCCTCTATACCATTTTTTTGTGTAGCACTAATCACAACCTATCATGTATTCTTTATATTTTCTAATCTCAATATCTAATTGTAATAAGACATATGGAACTTGCATTATATATGACCTAACTTATAAACAACCAGCGGGCCTAATCCTTACAATTCATTTAATGAGATTCTTTACAACTTCCCAAAAAAAAAAAAAAAACAAAATAAACAAAAGGATTACCCATTTACAACATAAGATCCTATCTGAAATTGTGTTAATATTCATCCCCTTGAACTCCAATATATCCCTAACTTCCTATTTAATAGATTGGACTACACTCACCTTTTAATTTAATGAACTAATTAACATTTTTTGTAGCTAAATGTTGTACATGGCATCATAGGTTTGTTGGGTTACACGTGTGAGTGAAGTCCCACATTGAATAATGATGAGAAGAATGAGTGGTTAATATAACATAATTGAGCACATACCCATTGAGTTTAGGCCTTTTTTTGGGTTTAGGCCTTTTGGGTTAAAGTATGTCTCTATATGTTATATTAATTATTTAAGAAAGCTTCCCAAGGTGTTTTTCTCCCCCAACAAGTGGTATCAGAGCCCATTGTGGTGTGCGGTGAAGGTGGTGAGGTGTTCATGGTCCCTACCTAGCGGGGACAGAGAAAGCCTAAACAACCTCCACACAAAGATCTTGGAGAAGAAAAAAAGGAAAAAGCCCAACAAAGGAATATTGCTAATGGTGCTAAATAATGGTGTGGTGCGAGGTTCCCATGGACATGGACGTGCGGGGTTCCCATGGATGTGCATGTGGGGCTAACACGTGGTTCCCATGGATGGCGTACGATAGACCCATGGATGACAGACTGATGAAGTGAAAAGCCCATTAGGCAAGGGGAAGTGAGTAGGACTTATTCATGGCTCACAGAGAGGTCTTGAAGCCCATAGAGAAGTAGACTCACATGTGAGGGGGAGATTGTTGGGTTACACGTGTAAATGAAGTCCCACATTGAATAATGATGAAAAGAATGAGTGGTTAATTTAACATAATTGAGCATATACCCATTGGGTTTAGACCTTTTTTTTGGTTTAGGCCTTTTGGGTTAAAATGTGTTTCTATATGTTATATTAATTATTCAAGAAAGCTCCCGAAGGTGTTTTTCTCTCCAATAGAGTTCCCCAAGCTAGCGTCAACAGAACTACTTTGAAACTTTTACCTTTCAGATTGTGCAAACCCTATTCAACAATTTAATACGAGCAAAACTGTGGATTGTTTATGAGGTATTAGGCTATAACGGCATAACCTCCTTCACAATTCTGTTTGTAAAAGAACATTAGGAAAAACGAGTGATTCCTGATGTAGCAAAAGCTTATGCAAACGAGCAAGTTGAGTCCCCGTTATAACCCCCACTAAAGCAACTTGTCTTGAGTTGCCAATCATTTTTTTTTTTTTTTTTTATATTTAATTTTTAAGCACCTAATAGGCTAATAAAGTCATGCTTAGGATTTAGGAATGGAGAGTGCAATCAAACCAACCTTCGCCAATAAAGCACATTATGCTCAGGCCTCTACGTAATTAAATTTTCTCAACTTTGGGCAGCAAATACTTTAAAAATCTCAAAGAGCAATGCTACAATTACTACAATTTTACTATATTGAGATTACAAATTTTTTAGAGAGTTTTAATTTATGGTGTCCACTTTTAATGATAGCTTTTTATCATCAGACTAAGACACCGATCGGTTTTTGTCGTAGGCATGGATTGAACTCCAGATCTCTTATTCAACCATCAGAGACTTTACCAATTAAGTTAACTGGAACTTACAGAGAGAGAGAGACACTATAGTTAGTGTTAAATATTAAATGATTAAATTCATCTTTTTCTAAACTATTTAAATTATTAGAGCAATTGGTAATTTATCATTTTATTAGTGCATGATGTCATGGATTCGAACCCTTTCTTCAACTTTACTAACTTTTCAATAAATTTACACATGTTGAGCCACATGCAATAAGGGTTGTTTTGACCCACACGTGATAGGGAGAGTTGGATAAAATGATTAAATTCATCATTTCCAGGTAGTTAAACTTTTGAGATATTCAGTGATTTATTGATTAGAATCATATTTTTACTATATTTTCAAAAAAATTCATGTGTTGATCCACGCTTAATAAGGGCAATTTTGACCATCACGTGAGGATTGAGTTAGATAAAATGAATATATTCACTATTTCCTAACTTTTTATTTTTTAAATAGTCACTAATTTATTAATTAGAATAATATCCTTAACCGCTTATTGAACCAAAATTGTATTTATATGAGTAACAACCTACATTCTTAACCTTATATAAGACGCTACAAGTACATTATAACTCTTATCAATATTTCCTATCCAAAAAATAAATAAAAAATAGAGAGATCTCATGTGACAAGTAATAACCCTTGCCAAAGAGACTTATACTCTGTTTGTTTCGATGTAAAATATTTTCTGTAAAATATTTTTCCATTTTCAAGTGTTTGATTGGATGTAAAATATAGTCAAAGTTGTAAAATATTTTCCTTTGACTAAAACTCTGTGTGTAAAAACTAGTAAAATATTTTACCAAAAAAACAAGTGTTAAACATTTTACAAAAATCTCACAGCCTCACACCCGACTCTTTCTCCCTCTTTCTCATACTTTACTCATCCACTCTCACACTTCCCCAAACCAGCGACAGCACCCACCGGCACGCCACTCTTCACTCCACTCAGCCAACACCCTTTGCCGCTCTTTGCCTCCATTCTGGTGGCACCACCATCAGATCTCGACTTGTTTTGTTGTCGGAGAAGTTGCTGCGAGAGGCCCGAGGTCGCTATCACTGCCGCTCTGTTGCTCATTGCTTGGATCTAGTTTCAAATCTAGAAACACTGCTGCTAAGATCTCTGATCTGGAATTGCTGAGAGTGAGTGGGTTTTTCGTTCCTTCACGATTTGGGTTTTTGGGATGGCTTGGGGGTTGTAGTGGGGGCTGGGTGCGTTTGTGGGTAGTGGTGGCTGAGTGGGCTGCGGTGGGTGGCTAGCTTTTGTTGATTTTTTCTCTCCAATTGTGATTTAGGTGTCTGTTGATGACTGTGGTGATTGGGTTTGTGGTGGTTGGTGGTTGTTGGTTTGTATTTGCATTTTCTAGTATTGAGTTCAATCCAAACACTTGAAAATTTTTTCCTAAAAATGTTTACATGTAAAATTTTTTACATGTAAAATATTTTACATTTGAAAATATTTTATGTCAAAACAAACGAAGCGTTAGTTAATGAGTTTGATTCTATAATATTGTGTATAAATAATTTTCTATTGTAAGAATAAATGAAATTTCAAACTTCTCTTTATCTTGGAATTTGTCCAATAATAGTGTTGAATTGTGAAATTTTATTGTAGAAAGATAGTTTTTGGATGACCATTTGCTACAAGATTGGGGGTTTTCTCTTCTTTGTTCTAGTAAACATCATCTGAAGAAAGAGAGGGTTAAATTAATCAACATTAAATTAATATTAGGATTATAATTTATTAGCTTGTTAGATGCCTCTATAAAATGGGGTAAACCATTTACTTTGCACCAAAGAGTAGTACCATTCTATAGGCATCTCTGAGGAATAGAGTGGAAAAATTACACAAGTTATGGGCATTTCTAAGGGATTAAGAATGAGATTTAATGCTCAAGTTTTGATTATGGTTGGGACAATTTTATGTTTTATCTCTACTCAAACTGATTTTGGCACGGCCACCTTTTATGGACCTCCTTACGTTCGTGAGTATAGATTGTAGGTACATAAATGAAATATATGCCCTTTTCGTTCAAAAAGTATAAGGAATTTAAATTAAAATCCAATGCTTCTTCTCTATTTATATATAAAAGATGCAAAAATTTATGGAGTCACGCTATACATCCTTATCATTTATATACAGTATGATCTAAAGGATCAATACAATATATTTATTTATAAATGTATATATGTAATATATTTTTTCGTGCATATATACAAACATTTGAAAGCAGAGAAATCTTTACCCTCTGCACAATAGGTTTTATTAACTGAAAATATTCATTGTGTTTTGTTATTTCAACAATTCTTCTTCATATTAATGATTTTTGTATCTCAAGTTATAATTACCAACAGCAAAAAAGCCTAAACATCTGTTGGGCATGATATATATAGATTAAAACAAATTTGGATATAAGGTAGAGCTTTAATTAGCATGCGTCAAAGTTACTACTTAAATTTGAGTACTAATTTAAATAAGCCTTGAAGATTTTAATGTTCGATATATACCTTTTGGCAGCCTCCGCATGTTATAGAAATACATATCAAGGTGATGATGTAGCGGCAGTAAGTGATGCACTATGGAATAATGGGGAAGCATGTGGTAAAATAGTGAATGTAAGATGCATTGGTGCCACAAACCTAGCACCACAGCCTTGTAAGCTCAACATCAGCGTTGCAGCTACAATCATCGATTATTGTCCGTCACAAGGATGCGGAACCATCAATCTTTCAAAATATGTTTTTTCTGTTATTGCCGATCCCAAAGCTGGGAGAATCAGGATTGCTTATGAAGTGTAAGCTGAGGGTTAGTGCTCAAAATTAACACCTTCGTGTATATTAATAAATTAAGGTGCACAAAATATGCAGACAAAATTATTCATTAGTTGCTATTTCTGTCTTTGATACACAGGTATTGATGATTGATAAGAAGGGCAGGTTATGATGATAATAAAATCACCAGATCTCTAATTGGCAACAGCAAAGGAAAAGTTGTACGTAGGAGCTACTTCCCAATTATTACAACCTGCTAAGTACGCTAGCTTATCATTAAAGATGAGTAAGTGTGTATGTTTGTTAAAGGATGCTAAGCTAATGAAATTAATATCTCTGTGACAAAATGTTGATTGATAGATTGTAGAGACCTAATTATTAGTATTGTATAGGATGAATTAGTGAAATTGATAAAATTAAATGGAACACATTACAAGCACAAAGTCGCAGCTACATATATATCTGTAGCAAGACACGGTATTACAACAAAACAACCATATTAAACTCAGTTTTTAATTGCTGTAATACAAAATGATCTTCCATTATGACCAAACTTATAATCAGCCAGCAGGACCAATCCCTTACAATCACTCATTGAGATTCTTGCTTTTACTACAGAAAATGGATTCCCTATTTACAATACTAGATTCTATCTTTATGCTGCTGTAGCTCCCTTTGAAATCTAAGACTTTTGGTACTTATATCTTGGGTTTGGTACCAAACTCTAGCCAAAACACGGATCTAGCATGACTCTACCCACAACTTCTATGTCCATCTTCAAGATCTCCATTGGAAGCATCAACAACGGGTCTCCTATCTGATGTTCACTGACCGAGACCTTGGGAACCCTGAGACTAGAGACAACAGGATAAGAGTGTGTGCGCCTCTCTAAATTTTCCGAACGTGTCTTCAAGCCTTCAACATACAGAATTAGTGATTAGTGCAGTAATATAGTGTGTACACCAAAAACCTAAGGCTATAGGCTATCCACATGGATGCCTATTTGGACTTTCCTACACCCCCAAATTCCAACACCAATAGGTTACAACTCTGTAAAAGGCTTATGTAGAAAGAGCGAGCTGAGCCCTCATTATCCCAAAGCAGCTTGGCTCGAATTGCCAGTCTATTTTTCATTGCTAACCACCAAATAAATTCATGCTTAGCGATGGGGAGGGGAACCAGACCAAGTTTCACCAATAAAGCATATGATGCTTAATTATATCTAATCTCATTCCAATCCTCTATTTATTCAATTAAATTTCGCTGACTTGAACAGTAACAGAATGACTTGATCCTTCTTCATCAAACTAAGCTTACTTTGAGACCAATTCTTTTAACCATGCAGACTTTCATCTCTGTCAGCAAGTTTTCTGGCCTGCGTAGGCAACTTAAACATTTGTGGCCAGAGCATACTCAAAATGAATAGTGTGACAATAAGTAAATCTAGTCCTAGCTTTTTGCAAATTAACCAATTTCATGATAAGTTTGATTAATAAACCAATTACGCGTTCAAATCAGTTGGTTAAATGCATACAACTATACATATCACAAATATAGACAATGGAAAATAGAACGTATTTGATATGGTTATATATGAAAGAGAAAAACTTAAGAAGGGAAAAATTCTTTGGTGGTTTACCACCAACCCTCAAGGAAACAAATCCACTAAATAGAATGAAAGTTTAAGAGTATAATTAACCTAACTCTATAGCTATCTCAAGTAGTACTTATTGATGTGACACGTGTAATTCCAAATTCTTAATCTTTTTTACTGTAAGCTCTATTCAATAAAAACACTTAATTTGTTCCTATGTCCAAAAGGCCTTCACATTTGAGTTTATGAAAATCCTATTAGGAACATTCTGATAGAATTCTTCTAAATTTTTAGAAAAGATTATGGTAAGAACTTTACCCCAAAAAAAATAATTAAAAAAAAACTTTACTAAACATTGGATAGAAAACTTAAATTTTATAAAAATTAGTTGACACTTCTTAGTGTTTCTAATGGAGCATCTAAGATTCAAATCTTCCTTCATTTTCTCCCAACAATTGAAATATAAATTAAAAAAAAAATAAAAAACAAAACAAAACACGGCTTTTAGTGGACCAAATTAAAAGAGAGAGAGAAAAAAAAAAAATCTTATATTGATATAGTATGGTGTCTCTAGGCGATATGAATCTAATGCCAGTTGCATAATATTATTTTTATTCATTAAAAATATCTTGCATAAAACAAACTTAAAATGGGGATATGATAAAGTGACAATGAAACTGATAAAAAAAAAAGAAGACAATGAAAAAAAAATTCTAGTTGAATGAATGATTATCAATCTTTAATTTGTACTCAAGTCTTTAATTTGTTTAGATAGATAGTGAACGAAGGGAAGGGGGGAGGATGATGAGGGAGGTTTGAACCACAAATATATAACACCATAAAGAACACAATTTATATTGGACTATTACTTAAATGTCAAATCCCCTTTAGGCTAATTAATTTATTGAGTTACAAGATCTAAATGTGAAAGGAAAATTTATTTTGTAGTAAAAAGTTGTCGTGAAATGACTTTAATCAATATTACGTACCCTAGATGCTTACCAGACCATCTAATCCTATTTTAATCATTAAAGGTTTTTTTTTTTTTTAACCAGCTAATATTTTTTAAGTTTGGCATCACTAATAAAACATTTTTTTTAGTGTTTAAGGTGTTAAAATAGCTTTTAAACACCTTTACGTTGAATGTTCTAAAAATTTCAAATAATGTGGTGCTTTTATGACAAATAGCTATTAAATTAAATCAAGTATTTGTACCGATCAAAAGGGAAAGTCGGCAGAGAAAAAGGCGTTTTGTGTGTGCAGGTGCGTCTGCTTTATGAAAATCCAAGTTTACAGTGATTTATAAGTAAAATATATGCTTTTTGAGATAAGATAGAAAACAAGTTAGAATATATTAATCAGTAGGAGTTTTCAACTTTTCTTTCAAAACCAGCAGGAGTTAGAGTGACGTTTACGTACATACAAGACTGAAGAGGTCAAATTTGTTGATTTTGTTCACTTCAAAATTCAATCCTCATCTACTTAACGCAATTTCCTTTTGTCCCATTGAAAAATATCCAATTTTGAGTCACTGTCACACAAAATATCCAATTTTGAGTAAGTCATCACCAGTGTGTACACCGACATAAAACATATATTCATAAGTTCCTTTTAATATATTTACTTATATTTTACTCAGTTATATGAGTAATATTAATGAGGAACGACAAATTAATTCACTCTTAGAGTTGTATGTTAGATGTCTCTACCCTCTATTATGAATACTAAACGGGAGGGGAATGTTGATGCTCACCAAATTGCACCATATGCTATGTCTTCAAGCCAAGAGATATTTTGGAAGAAAGATGAACCTAGTTTCATAGTGGAATCAATGGGGAATGGAATGATAGAACTAGCTGCTAACATTTTATATTTTGCAATGAAAATTACAATCTTTTCATTAATAATAAAAATAATATGAAGAATATTAATGTGTTAAAAAGACTTGTTGAAATTAAAATATATTATTTTTAATTGACATCACTTTTATTTGTTTCACTTTTACAAGATTCTATTCTACTCTCTGACTATAAGTTTCTCCAAAACCATAATGACATTATTTTTACTATGTACCGAAGCCAAGAAAAAAAATACATTATAAAGATATTGTATTATTAAACTTATTGATAAATGATACAATTGATTGAATTAGATTTATAGAGCAATGTTTAATTTTTTTTTTTATTTATAAGAAAATTTAACTTTAGTTCATAAATTAATTTTACATATTTAGATTAAAATCAAACATCTATTTTGTATATGTGTATTTATTTATTTATTTTAAATGTATGATAAAATTCAACATGGATATCAGCCTAGTACAATTTTATCACATAGAATTTACAAAGTATCACTGGTCACAAAAAAATTTAAACATTCATTTATTTATTGTACAAGTTCAAAAATTCACATTCATTATTGCATTAATTTGTAAGAAAATCCTAAAAATATATTTCCGAATTAACGTGACAATCACTATGAATGGTAGATTTCAAAAACATAATTAATAAAGAATAATTGTCATTGCACACACCTTTCTTTTAGTAAAATTTTACTAGTATTTTACTGTTGCATACGTCGTACAAACAATTTATTTTTTAAACAAAAATCATTTTAGTTCAAAAACTGAAATATGTATACACTGTGTAATATAAACACTACCCCATAAATAAATTTCTTAATATGATCATACTTTTTTCTTTAAGAAACAATATAATCATAGATTGATTTGTTAAGTTTATGTAGTAAAATCATAGATTAATCATATAATCACCTTATCTTTTTCTTTTGTGTGCAGAAGGTTTGTCTGCTTTGATTCAATTAGCGATGGATAGGGGTCAAATGGAGGGGGTGAAAATTTGTAGAGGAGGTCCAAGATTATCTCATTTGTTTTTTACAGATGATAGCCTGATTTTTTGCAAGGCGACACTTGAGGAATGTGATGAACTACAAAGATTGCTTGAGGTGTATGAGAAAGATTATGGTCAACAATTAAACCATGTAAAAACATCTTTGTTTTTTAGTAGTAATACCTCAAGAGATGTCCAAGAGGAGATAAAGAATTGGTTTGGTGCCCAAATAATCAAGCAACATGAGAAGTATCTTGGTTTACCTTCTTTGGTTGGGAGAAATAAAAGAACTACCTTCAATGCTATCAAGGAGAAATTGGGGAAAGTGTTGGCAGGTTGGAAAGAGAAGTTACTTTCAAAGGCGGGGAAAGAGGTTCTAATTAAAGCAGTGGTCCAAGCAATATCGACTTACATTATGAGTTGTTTCAAACTTCCAGACTCGCTTTGTGATGATTTAATGGGGATGATTAGAAATTTTTGGTGGGGACAAAAGGAGGAAAGGAAAATAGCTTGGTTTAGTTAGGAGAAAATGTGTGAACTTAAGTGTAATGGAGGAATGGGATTCAAGGATTTAAAATTGTTCAATAAGGCTTTGCTTGCAAAACAAGGTTGGAATCTTCAAATGGGCAGCAACTCTCTTGTTTATAGGGTTCTTAAGGCTAAATACTTCCCAACTTGTGATTTTATTCATGCCTCGATTGGAAATAATCCTTCTTATACTTGGAGGAGTTTAATATTTGCCCAAAGCCTAATAAATGAAGGTTTACGATGGAGGGTTGGCAATGGAGCAAATATAAAGGTTTGGCAAGATAAGTGGCTGCCATAGGGTTTGACTTGTAGGGTCACTTCTCCAAGGTTATTTTTGAGTCTTGATACAAGGGTTGCTGATTTAATTGATTCAAACACAGCAAAATGGAAGAATGAAGTTCTTGACAGTCTTTTTCTACCTTATGAAGTTGATTTAATTAAAAGTATCCCTTTGAGTGCCACTTTACTGGAGGACAAATTGGTTTGGGTTGTAACTAACAATGGAATGTTCACTGTTGGGAGTGCGTATAAATTGGTGGTTTCCATGCATGTTCAAATCTAATTGCCATGGCACTACTTCTGATGGTACTCTACTAAGAAGATTTTGGAAGAAAGTGTGGTCATTGCCTATTCCTCATAAGGTGCGTCATTTTTGTTGGCATGCTTGTCACGACACTTTACCGACAAAAGTCAAATTGCTGAGGCGTAATGTTATTGTTAAATCTCTGTGTGTATGCTGTTTGGAGAGTGCGGAAACGAATGGCCATATTTTTTGGGATTGTTCGACAACACAGGCGGCTTGGGCTACTTCAAAGTTGAATCTGTTGCCTCCTGATGCTAATATCGTTACATTCCAGGATTTGTTATGGCATGAATTGATGATCAATGATGCTGGGGGTATCAAATGTTCAAAATTGGTGATGATTGCTTGGAAATTATGGTGCAATAGGAATGAAATTTATCATAGAGGTGAAGCAAAAAACGAACTGGAAGTGGCTCGGGCAGCAGCAAGTTATTTGTAGGAATTTTGGTCTGCAATAGAGAGTCATGAATCCATTGCCTCTGATCTGGTTCAGCCTCTCGGTGACAGACAAGAAGTTCTTCAACATTTGGTCTGGGTCCCTCCTCTCTTGAGTCTATGCAAGATTAATGTAGATGGTGCTCTTTTTCCCACAAAGAAGTTGGCTGGCATTGGTGTGGTCATTAGAGATCAGCAAGGCAGATTGTTGGCTGCATTATGCAGAAAAATTAGAGCTCAAATGGGGGCACTTGAAGTTGAAGCAAAGGCATATGAAGCTGGTGTTTTGTTGGCAAGACATTTGGGGTTGAAGAATGGTGTGTTGGAAGGAGATTCTGTGATTGTTTCTAATGCCCTCAAGCAGGTTTCACAGCCTCCTACTTCGGTTGCAGCTATTATGGAAGGAATTCATGTTTTGAGTTCGGATGTTGGGGTAGTTGGTTATTCTCATGTGCGAAGGAATGGTAATAAGCCAGCCGACATTCTAGCACGACAAACTTAAAGCTTTGTCAATGATATAATTTGGATTGAAGAGATTCTTTGTTGTATTCAGCAAGCTCTTATCTACGATGTACTTGTTTCTTAATGTTTAATAATATTTCAGTTTGTGTTTTATCAAAAAAAAAAAAAAAAAAATGCGGCATGCCTTAGCCTTCTCTGTGTGCCTTGCCTAAGCCCAAGTGGTTTGAGTGCACACTGCCCAGGACTTGGTAACCCTGCGTGAGCATATGGTCAAAACCATGGCATGCCCAAGCCATGGCAGTCCATGTACTGTAATTTACTAATTTTTATTTTTATTTTAATAAGAAAATGATCTTTTAAGTTTTAACCCAAATAAAAAAATAACAGAGAACATGCCTCACACGTTTCCGAACGTGGATGGATAGGAATTATAAGTCTAACAAAAATGGGTTGCGTCAAAAGTACTTTCCACACATTATCGAAAATAGAATCCCACGGCTTGTATATAAAACAGGCTGCGTATAGCACAAAAGTTTGACTGCTTCATCTCTCTGTCTAGCAAAACGCTACGATGTTCCGCGTGAGCAACAACCTGGTTGGGATACTCAACTTCGTGACCTTCCTACTCTCAATCCCAATCCTCGCTGGTGGGATATGGCTGAGCCGACAGGCCGACACCGAGTGCGAGCGTTGGCTCGACAAACCCATCATCGCACTCGGCGTTTTTCTCATGGTGGTCTCCATAGCTGGCTTAATCGGAGCTTGTTGCCGTGTTTCATGGCTCCTCTGGTTCTACCTTCTGGTCATGTTCCTCCTCATAGTTCTTCTCTTCGTGTTTACCATCTTTGTCTTTGCTGTTACCAACAAGGGTGCTGGGGAGGCCGTGTCGAATCGTGGGTATAAGGAGTATAGGCTTGGTGATTACTCCAATTGGTTGCAGAAGAGGGTTACCAATACCAAGAATTGGAACAAAATTAAAAGTTGCTTGCAGGATAGTAAGGTTTGTACCAGTTTTGCTGACAAGTTTGTGAACGACAACATGGAGCAGTTTTATGCTGAGAATCTCTCTGCGCTTCAGGTATGTGGGTTGGACTTGTTTTTTCCATTTGGGTTTTGGGATTAGATTAGTGGGTGTGTCTTTGTTTTTGGATTGAGATCTGATTTTTTAAGTTTAAGCATGATTTGGGCCTTTTTTGGAATTGGGTATTTTAGTTTTTGTTTCAGGTTTGACTTTTTAAGGCAATTTTGTTGTCTTGTATGTGTTTCTTAATTTTTATTGGTCTGAATTGTTTAGTTTTCAACTAGGTTGAAAAGCATGTTTAATCTGTATTTCAATTCCTGCAAAAAGAGAATGTTTTGGGGGTGTGTTTTTGTCTTGTGAATCAAATTTGTGAATCTGCTATATCTTGTTGTGATAAGGTCTTTGTAAAAAGTTGGAAGCCTTTTCAGCACAGTTTTAACTTTTTGGATTAAAAGTAATTTGTTGGGTTCTTTTCACATTAATCTTTTTCCAATTAACAATTATTCTTTCTTAAGTTTCTTTTTGATTGATAATGAAATTTATTTTAATAACCAAATTGGTTATAATATGATTGTACACAAGCTATTTACATTTCGTTAGCGATTGTACGGGTTTATGTTTCCACTCTTTATTATTGATTTTTGGAATCAATCTCATGCTATGGTGGGTTGGTGCTTCTGGAGTTAATTGTGTTGATTGTTCAATGTTTGATTCTGTAGCAGAAGTGTTTATTATTATTCCATCGATGTTTATTCCCTGAAAATTTTGCAGAACTGCCTTCAGAAAGACTAATTTTATATCCCAAGTTTGATGTTTTCTTTTCTGATTTTATTTCATTCTATTTTAACTTATGTTGGTACAATTGCAATTTGGATTTTCTTCTGTTCGAGATATGTGGTATTTGTTTGAAATTTTCTGGTATAATTTCATGAAAGCATATAATAGGTTGAAAGAGATAATATTTCTGGGGAGGCATAAACCGTTGAAGCTGATCAGAATGCGTCCAGTCTCCTGTGAATGCATTTAGGTCCACTGTGTCCCCAATAAAAAACCAAATTGTTATTGTATGATTATCTAGGACCATCTTGGATTCAGTTATTGCCATCACCAGTTGGGCCCTTTGTTGCTGTTGTCATATATTATGGTAGACTAGGAGGTATTGTTCCAATTTAATGGAATATCCCTCTTTTCTTTGACCAGGGAATCTTATTTTAAAAAGAATTTTGTATAAAATAGTTTAGTCCTTCATGAGATAAACTTGATATTGGTTTGATTAGAGTTTCGTCTCGTATATATGAACTCCGCAAGGACTCCTTATATTTTTGGCAAAATTTTGTAATGGTTGGTCAAGTTCTAGATGTTACCCTTGTGTTTATATAAAATAACATTGATGGGGCTTTCTAACATCTTAAGAAAATATAGCCCATCAAACCATCCTTTTTGATAGCATGCAATCAATTTAAACCATCCTTGTTGATAGTGTGTGTAATTGATTTTTTTTTTTTATACGGGTCTTGATTAGAACAAGAGAATTACAATTCTATTTTTCACTTTGGTGGTTTGGTGTTTCCCTGTTTAAATTTGTGGGACTAGAACAATATGCAATTCTTGTAGGACAAGATAACAGTATAACAATATTGAAAAGTTGCTGCTTATACTCATCCAAACAAACCCCCCCCCCCCAAAAAAAAAAAAAGGGAAAAGTTGCTGGTTATTGATATCCCTAATTGAGGACTGTGGTGTTTCTTTGTTTAAATTTTAGGGACTAGAACTATATGCAATTCTTGTAGGACAACATAACAGCATTGAAAAGTTGCTGGTTATCGATATCCTTAATTAAGGACTGTGCAAATATGTGTAATGTGTGTTTGTGTAAAATTTAGATTGCAGTGAGTGGCTTGATTCATATCTCAATCGTTTATATGTTGCTACCAGTTTCACTACTTTTATATGCCTTCTGAATGTGTTCATTGATTTGCAGTCTGGTTGCTGCAAGCCATCAAACGACTGCAATTTTACCTATGTGAAACCAACTGAATGGACCAATAATAACACTGCTGTTGCTAGTAGTAACCCAGACTGCACTACATGGAGCAATGACCCAAATGTTTTGTGCTTCAACTGTCAATCATGCAAGGCTGGATTGCTCGACAACATCAAGAGTAACTGGAAGAAGGTGGCCATTGTCAACGTTATATTCCTTGTCTTCCTCGTTGTTGTGTACTCCGTTGGGTGCTGTGCGTTCAGAAACAATAGGAAGGACAATGCCTATTGGAATCGTCAGTAGACTGGATTATATTAGCATGTAAAGTGATTAGGTGGCTTCCTATCATCTTCTAGCTTAGATGTCCTTGTGAATGCGCCTATATTTGGGTCTGTAAAGTTCTTTTGTGCTTGATAATAATTTTTCACGAAGACGGTTTGTTTTTTTCTTCCTGTTCTTTGTTATACGCTTGGAGTTGGTTTGACTTGTGTTGTTTTCTCTCTTCTAGTTTGATCATTGTTGGTTTCGTGCATCAGTAGTTAAAAATTGCTTCTCAACTCAAAACTTATATTATTCAAATTTTTAGTTTTCTTGTGTCTATTTGATTTAGCTTTGCCATTGTTTTTGGTTGCTGGATGATCATAAAGGCCGTGTACTGCACCTGACACAAATGATCATTTACTGCTCTTTATTGTTCGGTGAGAAAGCTATTGTCTTTGTGATTAATGTCACCAATATTACTTCCAGATAAAGATGTTGCCTGGGCAGTGTTCAAGTACCTGGAATTCTTTATGTCAGATTTTTGACCAGTAGAGTCAATAGTGCCAACTTTTTTAGTTTTACTTATCGTATTTTTAAAACATCTCATCAATTTATACTAATTTATTTATTAGCTTTTTATTTTTATTTTTTTTTATAGTAATTTATTTATTAGCTAGACCTTATGATAATTCATCTTTAAGCACCTTATGGTGCCCATTAACCTTTTCCTAGTAACGTGGATACTAATTCTAAAAGGAAAATGTTAAAAATACTACAAATTGTTGTGACAATAAATATAATTAATAGATTTCAATCACTTTAAATTTTGAATCATCTCTTTTTAATTAATGACAAAAAGATGTTGAGAGAGCAACGTGAGTTGGGAAATGAATTTTGATTGGCCTAGTGGAGGGTGGTTGAGTATAAATCATTGATTGATTTTGTCCTATAACGTGTTGGTTACGTGATGGAGAATCACTGGTCATGCTTCAACTTTCTTCTATTGGACATTTTCCAACGTATGGTTGATTATAGATAAGAAACTTATCAAACTTATTTTGAAGATATTGCAACAGCATTGCCAAAAAGTAAGAAAAAGTGATGAAATAAAGGCTGTGGAATTGTCGGAGCTGTTTTGAGTGGTGGATGCAGCATTTGTTTTCTCAGCTACCAAATTTTAGTGGGGAGTCCAATCGTGCAAATGTATTGTCTGGCTTTGTGTTCTTGTCGGTTGTCCCCAGCTTCTTTGTCAGTTTGTTGATCAACATTCATTTCAATTATAAAGCAAATGGCTTTGTTCTTAAGTACAATTGAGTATACTTTGGTTTGGGCCTGGGTCTCAATGATTCTCGCCTACGTACTTCGTGGGTAAATGACTTGTGGCATGGATTGCTTTGAGGGTCAATTTTGATTTGAGCTTAGTAATCAGTCCCTTGTCGTGCCTCATATTTTTCAATCGGATAGTGATTGGGAATAATCAAAGTTTTGTACTCTAATTACCCCTTTTTTCTCCTTTCCCATCTCATAACCACCTTGGCCAAGTTACAGATTTGCTATGGTTCAAAAATCTGGGTCCGAGATCTTGCTTTCAATTATAAAAAACTAAAAGAAATTAACAATTGTATTTTAAAACATGGATCAAAAGATATCCCGATTAAAACCAACAACGTGTTTATACCAAGCTATGTTATCAACATATTTAACAACAAGCTTTCAATGTAGTGATGAAATTTTGATACATAATCTGCGTGTAGTTCATTTTTTCTTTTCTTTTTTTGGGATGGGAGAGGGATGCAAAAAAATATTTGAATAAGGAAAAATAAAATATTAAAATAAGAAAGTAAAAGAATAAAAATGAAAACGAGAAATATTGAAAGGATAGAAATGAAACTAGGAAAAGGACAAAAACATATAAACGAGACAAAGACACAAAAAGGAAAATGAGACAAATGAGAGAGTAAAGATGCAAAAGCAAAGAAGAAATTAATAATGAAGCAAAGTTAGCCTGCATAGTCCAAGATGTAGGAGAAAGTATAACATGCAATTATGAAGCCTCCCTCTTACAGCAGGTGGGGGATGTTAGGAAAAATTGAATAGATTTCAAGAAGTATAGCGGAAACATAACTACACATAACACAGATTTACGTGAAAAAATCTTTTTCTTTTGAGGGAAAAACTATAGGAAAAACTCTAAATAATTTTACTATATAAAATATAAATTAAAATACTCAAGCCAAACTTGAGTTCACAATAAATTAAAAATATTGCTTGAACAAAAAAAAAAACTTTTCTTTTTTTTCATTTACTTCTCTCTCTCTCTCTCTCTCGTTAAAGAAACACTGTCCTATCACTCTCTGGTAGGGGTGTGCATAGGTGAGGAGTTTTTTCAACCCAACCTACTATGGTGAGTTAAAAAAAATCCAATGCAACCCACGTGGATCGGGTTAGGTTAGGTTGGACCCATGTGTTGGACAATTTTTAATAATAATAATAATAATAATATTATTATTATTATTATTATTATTATTATTAATAAATTGAATATTAGAACAACACCATTACAAATAAGATCAAGTTTATAACTAAATAATCATGAACATAACACCAAACAAACACAACCTATATGAGGAGAACTTAGGATTTGAGTTTTATTTAGAAAGAGTGGCAAAAAGGTAAATAAAAAATTGTATAATATATATTTTTGATTTTTAAATATATATTAAATATAGGTGAGACGGGTCAGGTTAGATAGATTTATAAATCTTATGATCTGACCCATTGTTAAAAATAAATTCATAACTCAATCCAATCCACCAACCCTTAAAAACTAATCCAACCCGACAGGTTAGGTTGGATCGAGTCAATTTTAGCGAGTTGGCAAGTTCACTGCACACCCCTACTCCCTAGGACTTCACTACACCAAATGGCCAAATGGCCTTTCTTTTATTTTATTTTTTTTATCTTCATCTTTTCTTTCCTTTCTTCCTTCACATGCTTAAGTCATTCCTTCACACACCTAAGTCATGCCCCATAAATGAAAAGCTAACTTGACTTTGACTTAAAAGACTTGAGTGAGAGAAGCTCATTTAAGAGATTTCACATCCAAGTGTGAGCTGTATCTAATGGTGCAGTGCACCCAATAATCTCCTTCTTCCATTAATATTCATGTCGGTCAAGCCAACAATAGGCTCTACTTTATTCATACCTTTCATTTTCAAAGAATTTATTTCATATCAGATATCCTTAATCCAATTTCTTGGCTCTCCCTCATTAGAAGCCTAAATATTCTTGAAGCTAACTATTCATTGTACTCTAGTACACCTCCTCTTATGAGATTCAACAATCTCTAGTGGAGGATATTACTCCCCCTTCTTAAGACCTCCAAGATCTTTCATTTCATCAATATCCAATGTGGGCCTAGCATCATGATTTTCTTTCACATATCACTCCTCATTTGACGTACTCTTAGATAGAGAGAATTTTACTCTCTTGGTTGCAACACCATTAATTCCAACTTTCAACTATGGAAAATCTTTGACCACATTGAACTTCTTCCTACAACCCTTCTCATAAGTCTTGTACATACCACAACAAATACGCCCTCTTGCAACAACCAATGATCCTTTAGTGAATTTTCATCTTCCATTGCCAAGATGCTTACAATAACCAGCTCGATCCATAGCCAATGTAGATAACACGTTCATTCTTAAATCTTGAACATATCGCACATCCTTTAATATCATTGTACAACCAACATTTGTTTTGATTCACACATCACTAATTCCCACAATTCTTGAATAGTTAGAATTACCCATCTTCATAACACCAAAGTAGTCTACTTTATATGTGGTGAACATGTTGGGGTTTATGCCCTAAAATCCAATTTATTGACATGTCATAAATAATTAAATTGTTTAATTATATGAGACTATTTATAAATGAACTAATGGGAAATTATCATAGTTCTTGAGATACATTGTATGTGATTTAGTCACAGAAGATATAAATCACAAGTTCTTTGTAAACTCAAAATATAGTTCGTAATCGGTGATGAAATTGGGCATTTCATTTGCGAAGACTATAACACATCAACTAAGATGGTTTGTCTTGATCATGGAAGTGGAGACTTCTAGTTGATGTGTCTTAAGTGTTAAGACATGTTGAACTAGACTGCTGTGAGATTAATTATTCAATCAACAACTGTCACTTGAATGATTAATCTTATGACTTCTAATTTCATAGACTCTCAATTCTTAAAGGATAGTGAACCCAATCATGAAATGTAGGTTACTTTGATATATCAGGAGTAAGATCTAATATTCACGGACAAAACCTCAGTATGTTGGGCAACCACACGTAGTGTTAAGGGAATACATATTTTCAAGATGGAATCCATAATCTCTTATTATAGAGACAAGAAATATCCCTTTGAGATAAGTTTAATGAGAAATGGTTATTCAGGGTGCCCACTTTAGTAAGGAATTACTAAAGTTTATATTTATTGAAATTGGATTTCAGTAAATATGAATAACTAAAAGATTAAATTGGGTACTCAAGGATAAAATAGTTGTTTACAAAGTGACAGCTCATTATGACTTTGTTCACTATGGATATTTCATGAAGATGTCAAATGATATCATTAGAGTCTTGTGATATAATTTATTAATAAAGTCTAGAGTGCAATTATATTTATATAGTGGTATTAAATATAATTAATGGTAACTTTGGACTTGTTAATAGTTGACAAATAAGCCCAAGGTCCATTGGAGCTAGAGTCTTATTTATTCCCTTTGGTCCCATTTTAAGTCACAAACTAAAGCCCAATTGGACAGGTCTAAAAGGCTAACCCAATTAGATAATTAGTTTTTATTTAATAAAAATTATTAAATAAAGTAAATATCAAGGTAGTTAGAATGTACATATGATGAAAAAAAAAGAAAATAGTTTTTCTCTACAATGAGAAGAAGAAGAACTTTCTTTTGAGAATCAATGTACATAAAGACTAATTGAGAGACCACTCATCTTGGGCACTATGTGGAATTGGGATGTTGATTAGAGGTATTCTCAAATCTTGTTTTTGAATTTCACTGCATTAAGGTACGCTTTCTATTCTTTGTTCTAGAATTCAAGGTTACATGTTATCTCTCATGAATGAAGCAGATTCGTGTTTGTTGCTTCCGCTGTTTGTTTTGTATGAGATGCAAAACCAAATTTTCTAACAGAACAACCCTTTTGTAGGGATAACATGGTGGGAGGCTTCTAAATCAACAACCCACTCAATATTATTCTTAGAAACATGTTCATACTTTTGCTCTTGAAGAGAGAGTATCACAACATCCTTATCAAACACAACTATTGCAGTATTCTTCTCATTATCATTTTTTTCATCTTTATTCCAATGCCAAAAATTTCTTTTTATGTGCTCCTTTTTCCTACAATGGAAGCATTCTCTCATCTCCTAAAACTAAGATATACTTTTTGATTGTGACATGGTAACCCGATCATCAGGCTCTCCAGTTCTATTTATGCCTTTGTTCTCCATGACAAGAGCTTGATCTTGTGCACTGTTTACATCTACATCTCTCCCACGAACCTCCTTACTTAGAATTAAATCTCGAATATCATTATATTTGAGTTTTCTTTTCTATGCAGAATTGCTCACAACCATTCTCATGGCCTTCCAACTATTTGACAAAGACACCAAAACAATCAATGCACGAATCTTGTCATCAAAATCAATCTCCAATCTCCAATGACAATTAAAAATACATCTAGAGCAAGAAATGCTAACAATTAGGGTAATAAAGGAAGCCAAAAGAAGGCTAATTACATACACATGGTCTCTTTATGCATATTCCAAAAAACCTTTTTTCAAAAAGAAAGTTTGACATTCAAATGTGCAACGCATTATTTAGGTGCTTTCTTAGGGTATTTTGGGAATATTGATAGGGTTTTATGTCTCGATTGTTACAATATTAACCAATTTTTAGTCACAATATATTTTAGATCTGAATTGAATAATATCACATAAACATGACTCACATAAGACACCAAAATGATGACATAGGAAAACCAATGAAACAAACTATTTTCATAGTAAAAAACTTAGGGGGACTTAACCTAACAATCCTCAAGGTAGCAAAGCCACTAGAATAGAATGGAAGTTTATACATAATATTTAATCTTAAATCTAATTCTACTTCATATAGTAATTACTAACATGACCACATTTATCTCCAAGATTGATGGACTCTTTTATTTTTATTTATTGCACATGAACTCCCAGTTCATGACTTCGAGATCAACTCTTAAAGATTTCTCCAATAATTGTAGTCAACTAGTTGCTCACTAGATCTTTAGTATGCACCTAGGCTCCAGTTGATGTTTTAAGAGAACTTGGAAAATTCCAGATCTATTTTCAAAAACACTACCCTATTGTGTGTGTAAAAACATGCTCTAGTTGTATTTATAGTGTACTTAAGTTATACGAAAGCCTAAATCCAACGATTGAGAAAACAAGTTGTTTATCAATTTTGCCAAACTCTCAATTGGTCGAGACATGTAGTTTGACCAATTAAGATAAGTGAACTTCAACCTGTCGAGCAGCAGTTGAAAAGCAATGCAACAACAGTTTTTATAATTCTAAAAGAGCTTTTCAAAATAGCATTCCTCTCTTATCAAAATATCTCTCCAGGTGGTTTTTTAGTTCAAAATTTCTAACTCCTTTGTGTTTTAATTGGAAAAAATTATGCTTCAAGATTAAGAGGATTGGTCATTTAATCTCAAGAATTACTATACATCGAGATAAGTCCTCAAAATTTTTTAATCTTTGCATTTTATTCTTCAACTTGATTTATTTATTGTATTTAGTTTCTTCATTATTTTTTCTTTAATTCTAGAGAGTAACTTTGTGTTTGTAATTAGAATGAATGTAGAATTAGGGTTTATTGTCTCAAGGGTGGGTACGCGTAATCCATCCCTACGTATGCATCCTAGGGCAATGCATATGCACTCCTAGTCCCTGCGTATGCAATTGCCTCCTAAGAACCCAAAAATTCAATTTCATGTCTTTTTCTTTGTTTTCTGTTTAATAAGTTTGATTCATTTGTGATGCTAAATTGCTAATCTAAGGTATGTATCCTAACCTTTTTTGATTGATCAATGTTTTACTATTTCCAAGGTAGGATGTTTGAACTTTTAAACATGTGAGTAAGATCTTTTGAATAAAACATGAAATTTTTGGACACCCACCCATCAAATGATTAATCTTTGAGTCCATGTGTTATGATGTGCATGAAATATATATATATATATATATATATAATACACTTATATTTTATATCTAGTCTTACTTTTACGTTATTTTGTGACTGATTATAAATTATTTTTGTTTTATAGATAATAAAAACTTTACATGCAAAGTGTGTTGGGTTACATGTATGAGTGAAGTCTCACATTGAATAAAAATGAGAAGAATGAGTGGTTAATATAACATAATTGAGTACATACCCCTTGGACTTAGACTTTTTGGGTTAAAGTGTATCTCTATATGTTATATTAAATTATTAATTACTCAAAGAAGCTTCCCAAGGTGTCTATCCCCCCAACAAGTGGTATCAAAGCCCATGGTGGTGTGCAACGAAGGTGGTGAGATGTTCATGATCCTTACCCAGTGGAAACAGAGAAAGCCTAAATGGCCCACACACAAAGATCCTGGAGAAAAAAAAAAAAAGAAAAAGAAAGAAAAGAAAAGCCTAACAAAGGAATATTGCTAATGGTGCTAAATAATGGTGTGGTGCAAGGTTTCCATGGACATGGACGTGCGGAGTTCCCATGGATATGTGTGCGGGGTTGACGCGTGGTTCCTATGGATGGCGTACAAGAGACCAATGGATGATGGGTTGATGAAGTAAAAAGCCCATTAGACAAGGTGGAGTGAGTAGGACTTATTCATGTCCCACAGAGAGGTCTTGAAGCTCACAGAGAGGCAAAAACTCACACGTGAGGGGGAGATTGTTGAGTTACACGTGTGAGTGAAGTCCCACATTAAATTAAGATGAGAAGAATGAGTCGTTAATATAACATAATTGAGTACATACCCATTGGGTTTAGGCCTTTTAAGTTAAAGAGTGTCTCTATATGTTATATTAATTACTCAAGGAAGCTCCTCAAGGTGTTTATCTCCCAACAAAGTGGGGTTAAGCCAATTGCAAGCCAACTTGAAGAAACCTGGAAGGCATGAAGTAAAAGGAAAAAAGAAAAGAAAGAGAAGAATAAAAGAAACAAGAAGCCTGGGAGGCGTGGGAGAGCAAAAGAAAGAAAAAAGAAAAGCGAAGAAAGGAAAAATTAAAAGTTTTCAAGTAAGAGATGTACAGTGGGCTTGATTGCATGTTTCACGTAGGCCTTCTGATTTCTTCACCGAAACATGTATTGGGGAGTTTTTTTTTTTTTTTGGGCCATGTAGGGGTTTTAATACTAAGACCAGTAACATCAGGGGATGAAAAAAAAAAAAAAAAAAAAAGAAGAAGAAGAAGCTATTTTGCATTCTCAAATGGTTTGTTTGGGATCTGTTTATTTTGTTGAAATTGAAATTTTTTTGTTAAAAGTACTGTAGATAAAGGTAAAAGTTAGTTGGAATAGTACAGTGGGATCCATGAATAGTACCAAAAAGTGCAGTGAGACCTATGAATAGTAGTAAAAATAAGTTGAATAGTAAAATAAGTTAACAAAAATAATTTTGGCCAAACAGACACTTTATCTATTTTACCAACATATTTTACAAATCACCTTACATCCTGGTTTTTATTTTTACATACAACCCAATAAAATAATATAAACTACCTAGCAAAATAATAAAAAGTATTACTCTCTTTTTCCTCCCACTCTCTTTTTCTCTTCACACACAATCACAAGATTAAAATAATATATATATATATTTTTTCTTTACAGTAAGGTTGCATATATGCAACCTTAAAGCACTAGCATTAGAGTGTAAACACTCCCCAATTGCTATTTTACAACCCAAAACACCTAAAACCCACCCCATCCGGGTTTGTAAACTTAAAAAAATTTGCAATCTATGAACAGTATGAGCACTAGCATCTAAGGATGCAAAAAAAAAAAAAAAAAAAAAACAAAAGTCTATTTTACATCCTGAAAACCTACTTTATCTATTTTACCATCCCATTTTATAAGTTACCCAACATCTTAGTTTCTATTTTTACATACAACTCATTAAAATAATATAAACTATACCAATAAATAATATAAAATATTCAATTTCTCTCTCTTCTCTCTTTCCTCTCTACCTTTTTGGTTCTCATTTATGAGAACCAACTATTCACAGTTGGTATAAAAAAGTAAAAACCCACTCTCGGATATGGGTGGGTTTTGGCTTATTGGTTGCTAAAATAGCAAGTGAGGGGTTTTACACCCTCAATACTAGTGCTCTAAGGTTGCGTATGCAACTTTATTGTTCATAGGTTGTAAAGAAAAAAAAATTTTAATCTTGTGGTTGTGCGTGAAGAGAAAAAGAGAGTGGGAGGAGAGTGTTTTTTATTATTTTATTAAGTTTTTTATATTATTTTATTGGGTGCTATGTAAAAATAAAAATTGGAATGTAGGATGAGTTGTAAAATGAGTTGGTAAAATAGATAACATAGTGTTTGAGGATGAAAAATAGGTTTATTTTTTTTTATTTTTTTATTTTTTTGCATCCCTGGATGTGGGTTTTGGGTGCCCTGAGCTGTTATGTTTACATCCCTCAATACTAGTGCTCTAAGAGCATTCACATCAGTTCTTCTAAATTTTCTGTCTATTTTACACGAAAAACCTACTTTTTCTATTTTACACATCCATTTTTACAAAACACCCACATTAGTTTATCTATTCTATATATTTATTCAATAAAATATTCATTATTTTACTAATTTTTATTATTCACTCCCTCACTGCCCCTCTTTCTCACAGACCCACAACCACCATCACCACCCAGCCACCATCACCACCATCATCAGAAACCAAAGAAAAATCAGATCAACCCACAAATACCGATCAACCCACACGAAAAATCATCAGAAACCAAAGAAAAATCCGATCAACCCACACATACCGATCAACCCACATACCAATCAACCCACACATACCAATCAACCCACACGAAAAATCAGATTCAACATCAGATCAACCAACACTGATCAACCCACACAAAGAAAAACCAACGCCGATCAAAACGCCATCGTCTCCATGCCTCCACGCCTCAACACATACCTAGATCAACCCACAACCCAAATCAACCCAGACTAAGCAAACCCACACAAACCAAGACCAACCCACTCCATAAACTCAGATTAAACCACCATCGAGACCTCCCCACATCGCCGCCATCGATCATCGACCCAAACCCACACCGCCACCATCGAGACCATGCCACACGCCACGCTGTGACCCACAGCGCCGATCTCGTCACGCTGTGAACTCTGGTGGCATGCTTTGAACGAGAGAGAGAGATGTGAGAGAGGGAGAGAGAACTGAAGATGAAAGGATGGGGTGGGTTTTTTGTGAGAAAAAGAGAGAACGCACAGCGCCTGAGAGAGAGGGAGGTGAGAGTCAATGGAGAGGAGAGAGAAAAAACTATTAAAAAACTAAATACACATGCTACAGTGCCCGTGTAAATTTACATGGGTACTGTAGCTCATTGTAAAATTTAGAAGATTTTACACATTTTTAAACGGACTGATGTGGAGTGTTTTTTGGTTCAAAATGTGTAAAAGTGACCAAAATGTGTATTTTACACAGTTATACACAATTATACCAGAGCTGATGTGAATGCTCTAAGGCTTTAGGTTAGCAAAATGTGTGTATCATATAAATAGGAGAAAATAGAAAACTAAAAACAAGACGGATGTGGCTAAACATGTAACAGTGCTTGTACCGTACAAGTTCCTCTATTGTTTTCTCTATAGCTTTTTCTTTCTCCACGACGACGCTGTAACTATTTCTTTCTTTACTTTATTTGTTTGATTTAATGCATAGAATTATATTATTGCATTGTCTTTCAATTACCATAAATAGCTAAATTTTCAATTAAAGTTGAGGATGAAACATTGTTAAAAATTATTAGTATTAATTTATATGATTTAATTTTTTTCATAACAGTTGTTATCATGCAATGGGTTGAAAAAAATTAATGATCCTGAATATACGCTAATATAAATTAACAATGCCAATTCCAAAATCTTAATTATATGAATTAATAATGCGGATTCTAAAATTATGTCAAGTACCAGTCTTTGAACCGAGTGAATATGAGATATGAAGTAGAGGCTAATTTATTTGATGGTCGAGTTGTAGTTAGACCTTTGTGTAAGGATCAAAAAAGGAGTTATTAGACCTAAACCAAGTGGTAACTCCTCTTCTCACCTTAACCCTAAGTTAATGGCATATTCTCATATTTGGACGGATCCACATTGGACGGCAGCCACATGAGCCATTCAATTGGCATATGTGGTAGCATACATAGCTCATCTGCTCATGCCTTGGGGCACTCGTAGGCCGTAGCAATTGTCTGGATAGGATGTGATTGAAACTCATAACCAAAGAAGAAGCTTAGAACCAGAACAAGTATATCCTTATTACGGATAAGGTTAGCTTCACACTCACAACCAAATTGGTACCTTCTTCTTTGATGGTCCACTGAAAACCTTTCTGTGGTGAGTTGGAGGCATCAGAAACCTCAGTTATGGGGTTGGTTGAACCGAGGGAACTCCAAAAGAGCGTCGAAACTGTGATGACCCACTTGGATGAAGTGAAATAGAGACAAGAATGCTCTATTTGAAGACGACGAAAAATCAAAATGAGGGTTAAAGGTCGATGATGGATCAATCATCAATGGTTACTTTTATACCATGTGAAATATGATGATAAACTAGGAAAGAGAGACAATGATTTTTAACGTGGTTTGGCCATCAGAGCCCATGTCCAGAATCTATGTTATTTTGCTATCTCTGCATTGCTTTGTTGTTTTACATAGGTGCCTTTATATATGCAAGTTCTATGGACAAACATCCCTACATATGTCTAATCATATAGAGATAATTTGTTGATGAGTTGGCGGGACCTTCCATATTTGTTTGGTCCGCCTTCATTAAAATATCTTTGAATTAAACTCCTTGGCCATCCTTTTACCCTCATATCCATGACCTGTTTTATATGTTGCAGCTAAATGATAGCAAGTAAACTTGAACTAATAGGCTCTTAAAATTCAGTCTTCTACTCGAAATGCAGCAGCAAAAGGGTAACTTTTGGTGGGTTGATTTCTCACTGAAAATTTGGAAGCTCCATGCCAAATTCTCATCTTGCTGAGAAGACACAAGAAATTAAAAAACCAAAGGAAATAAAAAAGGAAACTCTTACAAGCAACAAAAATTCAAATGTTTTTGTCATTGCTGATTCATCTTAATTACTTAAACATTATTTAATTAATTTTAAGAGAGTAATGGTTCTTCCAAATCAACTTTACTATTCTTCTTCTCTGAAGATTCATTTATCAACACTTGCCCCATTTTTTCCTGATCATGCTGTAGCTTTGGAACGGCCTCTTGTTTGATCTCTTTAAGGTCTTCGGCTTTACCCCAAAGCACAACATATAAACCAATAATCACAGCAAAAGCACCTAGCAAGCTGAACCCAAAGCAATTTTAGGTTTTTGGTAAAAGGAAAATTTTGAATTTTAAAAAATAAGACAAAAACTGAGGAGAAGAAAATCAATGAAAACTTGGGTTAGAATTTACTTCTCCTTTACAAATAAATAGAATATAGGAACTTAAACTTTGAAAGATACTTCAAAATCCAAAGGATTGGTAATATGTTACCTTCCGGTATATAACTCTTCTTGTAGAAACACAGAAGCTATAATGGTTGTAATGACTGTGCATAGAGGATTGAACATTGCAGAAAAGAGCGGACCCCTTTGTGATATGCACCAGGTCTGAACAAAAAAGGTAACTGCAGATCCAATTCCCTATTCATATATAAGGAAAACCCGTTGAGTTATTTTGATAAAGAATTCATTTTTGTTGCAGTATATGTAATCAAAATGTATACAACATGCTGTTATATAATAATAAGAAACCTTTCAAGTAAGATGGAAAAGAGAAAGTTCATGAACAACTGACAACTTACGGCATATAAACAACATCCAAATTCCTCAACTGAATGCAAATACCATGCTTCCGGGCCATTCTCTATGAGCAATGCAAATATTGCTGATTGTATCATTGCCAAGAAAAGCATCCAAGTAGATGAATATATATGATCAGGAACGCATGCTGTAACTGGGACCTAGTTAGGTAGTTATAAATTTTAACCAATATTTAGTATCAAAAAAATAATACAAGCTGGGAGAATTTGATTAGTAAAATACCTGCATAATCACCCAAAATGACCAGAAACAACTGCTTCCAAAGAGAGAGAGACAACCCAACAGCCAATTATCACCTCCTGCTCCAAAGATAGATTTTGATGGTAGCAATTCCATGTTTAATAGCTTTGGCCCTTTGAGCAATGCCATTGAGATGGCTCCACCAACACAGACGGCTGTCCCTATTATCTTGGCACTACTTCTGAAGCTTCGTATATTAACTTTCTCCATTCTAGCCAATTTAGAGACTTTTTTTTAAAAAAAATGTAAAAGCTTCTATAGTTAAATATAATAAAAGGGGAAACATCCATTACAATGTTTAGGGTCACTCATTTTAAAGTTCCTCAAAAAAAAAAAAAAAAAAAAAAAAAAAAAAAAGAAAAAGGAGAAGGGTCAATCATTTTAAAACATAGTTCACCATGGCCTAGTTGGTTTCCAATTTTATTTATGTTATTTATGTTATTTATATCAGATTCTTGAATAGTTAGAATAATATTATCATACTTTAATCTAATATTATCATACCTAGATTATTGTAGGTGGTGGAACTCTAGTGGGAACCCCCACAATTATCATACCAGATTAAAGTTGTAACAAAAGATCAATCATAAGTTTAAGCTAATTGAGGTAAGATAAATATGATTTAGTTTTTGTTGAAGTGTACCAGATCATTCTGTTCTTTTGTAATAAGTATTCAAAACAGATATGTTAGATAGCTTGATTTGAACAAGGTTTTAAGATTTCATAAAAATGGGATCAACTTAAAGTATATGCTTTAACCAAAATAACTATTTTTTTATACCAATGTATTGGGTTTTTCTTATAGAGTCTGTTTGGATGTGGGATAGAAAAGTGGGAAGATAAAAGATAGTAAGATAAAAAAGTGGGGGATTGAAAAGATTTTAGGTTTTTATTTATTTATTTTTATGTGTATTTGATTGAAGGGGTGGAAAAGTGGAGAATTAGAAATTTTTTTGTTTAATTGAGAAGAAAAATTAGAGAATGAAAAATGATGTTTATATAAATTTAGTTTCATGGCTTTATTATTATTATTATTATTATTATTATTATTATAATATAATTTAATAGTTTATAAGGAAATAAAAAAGTTTACAAGAGAGAGAGAGGAAACCAAGGTTGAAGGGAGGAGAAGGACAGATGGATAATTTTCCATCTTATGCCCACTTTCTTTCTCATTTTCTTCCCAGTTTGGGAAGAAAACTCAATCTTCACAAAAGATGAGCTTGGTTAGAAAATAATTTTCTTTTTCATTTTTCATCTCTCTAACTAAATACATGCACTCACTATTTTCTCTCTCCCATTTTCTACTCCTCTTGTTTTCATTCCAAGCAAAAAAGGACTAATGATAGATAGTAATAGTACTATTTTATGCATGTGCATTGACATGTTGCTATTAAGAGTTCAGTTGGGTATGTGCATTTACCCTAAAATGGCTGCCATTACAAAGGTGATTGCAGGGATCAGATTGACCATGGCACTTGCCGCTGTTGAAGAGGCCAAGTACAGGCCTTCAAAATAGGCGTTCTGATTTGCTGTCACCCTATGAATAAAATTAAGCATTAACCTCACAACCATATGTAATTAAATCAAGAATTTAAATTTCTAGAGAACTCTACCCAATAAGAGATGTCACAAATATTAAAGAAAAGCTCCTTATTCCCAAGGAGATCCGACCAGAATTCCTCCTGCCAAGTGCCAACAGAATGAAGTATGAGATCAAGAGAGAGAGAGAGAGAGAGAGAGAGAGAGAGAGAGAGAGATAGTTTCAGGATCACCTTCTTCTAAAACAAGCTATAGGAGCCATGATCAATGTGGCTATGACTTGCCTGTAGACCACAAACACCCTGGGGCTCATACCTTGAACTAAAGCAACTCTAGTAAAGAGAGCAAACCCTGCATAAATGAATTGTAGCCCAATCATAGCCAGTGCAGGCTTGTAACAGTCGAACTCACCCATACTTTGCTTGTCAAAATACTATGGCAATTCAACTATATAACATTCAAAGCACTTCTTTAAAACCCTTTGTATTGCAACAATCATGAAAGCACACACGCGACACACATGGACTGACATGATTTGATAATACTATTTTACTATTATCTTGCAAATTAAGTAAAGAAAGAGACTTTTCTCAAAAAAAAAAAAAAAAAAGTAAAGAAAGAGACAAAACGGACCAACAAAATAGTAATGCAATTATACACTATAATCCAGAGAGCTGCTTCCTCTTTTAATGTATAAAATAATAATTAAAAATTGCACAGTCTGACGTGGTGAGATTAGGTCCATAAGGATAGGGTTTCGAAGATACTTTTGATATCACAACTCACAAGGATTGGCACTGACCTGTCTCAAAGTTTTTCTGCGGGTGCTCCAAATGATTTGATATATCGAGCTTGTTTATATATTACTCCTCTATCTTTTCATTTGTCAATGTTCATTTTTTCTTGTTTTAAGTGCGCGTTTGCACGCTTCCAAACGCACGTTTTGCGTTTCAGTTTTTTTTAGCCGAAATGTTTTTTTTTTTTTTAGGAACAGTGCAAAGTATGCACTATTTATGAAGTTATAAATTTCACTTTTTAGTAAGTTTTTTTTTATTAAAAATAGGCCTCACATTACTATTTACATAATTAAAAATTATTTTGTTATAGTATTTTTCAGTTTTTAACTGTATCCAAATGAACCCTAGTATCCGTTTGGATTTATGTTGCGTTTCCTGCATCTGGCGTTTCCTGCGCTTTCCTTTTTTTTTCTTTTTTTTTTTTTGCAGCACGTGTTTCAGGGGGACAAACGGCTATTGTTCATGAACAGTAGCAGTATATTTCTGACTTTTCAACCACTTTTCATTAGTTTGTGGGTCTGTGCACTGTTCACGAGACCCACAAACTTCAATTTTCAGCAACTTTTTCATTAAAAACCCACGGTACAGTGTTTTCAGTTTTCAATTTCAGCAAAATAAGTTCTATCCAAACGGATTCTTAGATAAATGTTATGAATACCATTTTGGAATTTGTTTCGGTTTGTTTAGTAGAATGGAATATTTTAATATATATTATCAATTAAAAAAAAGTAAATAACTAAATATCAAATAATACAACTGTAGGAGCAAAGAGCCAAAATCATACAATGGGCCTTGGACCTCATACGGGAAGATCAACCACGTCCGAGGAGAAGACGTGGGTGCTAAAAGGGCTCCTAGCCCAGTTCTCATGGGCCTAAAGATGTTTAAAGGGCGGTCCGAGGAGAAATGTCTCCTCGGACATAACAAATATGGCTCAAACATGCACTCTGCCTACTAGAAGGACCCACCCCAATGGACATTAGTAACAAGGATGAGTCCCCCAGACCCGTGGCAAAGAAGGAAACGTAAGATGTCCAAGGAGAGGCTGCAACTGCCACATTAAATGCGTTGCAGCTACTTTTCTGGCCGCATTAATGTGGAGAGGACCTGTGAACAGTGTTGCCTTGACTACCACAACTCATAGAAAGATGGAGGGGGTGTCCGATGGGACAAGCACTCAAGTGAGGGTCCAGATAATCAACAAGTGTAAGGCCCTGATGGCTTCAAGAAGACTATATAAGAAAGGGAGTCCTCATGAGGAAGGAGAGGGAGAAATAGAGAGGTAGAACAGAGGAACAATACAAGTAACCATAGTCTTTGAACAGGGACTCGCATACATTCATCTCATCTCCTCGGACTAAGAATCTATGGGCATTAAGAGGATTTGCTTACTTTTAATTGTTGTATAGCCTAACTTTAGCCAGTGTACACTTCGTTAAGGCCCAGTTCTATAGCCCATTCTCTACAAATTCATTATTTCTGAGCTCCTTGGACCAGAACCCCATACCTGTTGGGCCTGGGCCCCAAATTGTGACCCTACAATTGGCGCTGTCTGTGGGAAGAACTTGTGCCTCAGCAAGTACAACCGTTAGAAATGAAAGGATCAGGTTTGCGCCAAATGGGACTTACAGACTCCCAACAGCAGGACAACTTTCTTAACCTCGAACAGGAAAGAGATCAAGACAAGCGACGAGAGGGTAGCGTAAATACCTCCCACATGAGCAAAAGCCGTTCGAAAGGGAAAGGTCATGCATCCCAAAAGCGAGACGATAATAGGGCTCTACAACAAGAAATCAACGACCTGAAGAGGAAGTTGCGCCGAGCACAGCGAAGGCGTCCTTCCCCCAATCCGGACACCAACGATGAAGAGGACAACGAATACAAGAAAAGGTCAAGAACCCCACCAAGTGAAACCTTCTCCTATGAGGAAGAGCAACCTCATAAACGCAGCCACAAAAGTCCGTCCTACAAGGGCCTAGCAAATGACGCTATGAGCAAAGCCTTAGACCGAATCTCCCAGTCACCTACAAGGGCCCGAAGACCTGACGGCATACGACTCCCCTTTAGTAAGTTTCGAAGGGAAAATCGTTATTCCGAGAGGCCAGATTAGACTGTCCATATAAATTGGCTCGGACATAGTGGATGTGGACTTCATAGTGGTGGATGCATATTCGCCCTACACCGCCATTGTAGCTAGACCTTGGCTTCATGCCCTAGGGGCTGTTTCCTCTACCTTGCACCAAAGGGTGAAGTACCCGTCGGAGGGTCGAGTCAAAGAAATAGTAGGAGATCAAGCCATGGCTTAGTAATGCACAGTATCCGCCGTCTCACGGAGGCCAAGTGCCGAGCCCCCAACCCCTATCGAGAATCCCTTATAGCAGTTAACGACCCCAGCCACGATTGGTGGGGGATTAGCCGAGAAGGCTAGTTGTGAGGACTTGGAAAAGGTTCTTGTGGGCAGTGATCCAGAGAGATTCTTTCAGGTCGGCTCAGAGCTACCACCCCAAGAGAAAGAAGAGCTAATTGATTTCCTTAGGAAAAATATGGATGTGTTTGCATGGGACGCCTACGAGGCCCCGGGGGTCGATCCAAACTTCATATGCCATCATCTTAATGTTAACTCGACTATTCCACCCAAGAAACAACCCTCTTAGCACCCATCAAAAGAGCATGCTGATGCGGTCAAGGAGGAGGTGATGAAACTTAAGAGAGCAAGGGCTATCAAAGAGGTCTTCTACCCTGAATGGCTGGCCAATACAGTCGTGGTAAAGAAGAAGAGTGAGAAATGGCGAGTTTGCGTGGACTTCACGGACCTGAATAAAGCCTGTTCGAAAGACCCCTTCCCCATGCCTAGGATAGATCGGCTGGTGGACTCAACCACAAGACATCCTCAAATGAGCTTTTTAGATGTCTTTCAAGGATATCATCAAATACCCCTGGCTACAAATGACCAAGAAAAGATAGCTTTTGTCACTCCTATTGGAAACTACCACTATAAAGTGATGCCTTTCGGTTTGAAGAATGTCGGCTCCACCTATCAGAGGATAATGACCAGGATATTTGAGCTGCAAATGGGCAAGAGCATCGAAGTCTATATAGATGACATGGTAGTAAAGAGTAAATTTGTGTCCGAGCATGTGAGGGACCTCGAAGATATCTTTGAAGTCCTGAAAAGACACAGGCTACGCCTGAATGCATCTAAGTGTTCATTCGGAGTGGGATCAAGAAAGTTCTTGGGCTACATGGTGACCCACAGGGCATCGAAGTCAACCTCGACCAAATTAGAGCTATCCACAGCATGCAGCCTCCTCGAAACCTCAAGGAGGTCCAAAAGCACACTGGCATGATCGCTGCTTTGAACTGCTTTATCTCTCATTCGGCGGATAGGTTTAGGCCTTTCTTTCTCTTGTTAAACAAGTGGAAAGGGTTCGAGTGGACTGAAGAATGCGCCTTGGCCTTCCAGTAGCTCAAAGAGTATTTGTCTCGGTCGCTAGTCATGTCTAGTCTTGAAGCCGACGAGGTTTTATTCGCCTACATCGTCGTGGCCCCCCACGCAGTGAGTTTGGTGCTGATCCGAATGGACAACAGCGTACAATGACTTGTCTACTACGTGAGCAAGTCATTGCACGAGGCTGAAATCCGTTACCTCCCCCTGGAAAAGGCCATCCTGGCAATCGTTCAATCCACGCGGAAACTCCCCCACTATTTTCAGGCACAGTCGTCGTTTTAACCCAACTCCCGCTTAGGTCTATACTCTGAAGTGCCGATTACACAGGGAGAATTGCTAAGTGGGGTACCATTCTTGGCGCCTTCGACATCAAGTACATGCTTCGCAATGCCGTGAAGGGCCAAATCCTTGCAGATCTGGTGGCTGAGTTTGCTAAACCCTCACCAGAAGAAGGGGGAGGAATGCCAAGCATGGATGAAAAACTAGTTGGCACAGTCTCTTCGCAGGGGTCCACCTGTTGGAAGGCATACGTCGACGGTGCAGTAAATCAAAGGGGCTCTGGGGTGGGACTCGTCTTGATTTCTCTCGAGGGAATTACCATTGAAAAATCGCTAAGGCTAGGTTTTTCGGCCACGAACAACGAGGCAGAGTACGAAGCCCTGTTGGAAGGAATATCTATGGTCCAGAAGTTGGGCGGAAAATCCATAAACATGTTCTCAGACTCCAGACTTGTTGTAGGTTAAGTAAATGGTGAATTGGAGGCAAGGGATGGAAGAATGCAAGAGTACCTGGTCCAAGCTAAATGCTCGTGGTCGTGTTTTAACTCTTTTAGCCTACTACACGTATCTAGAAGCGGAAACACCCATGCCGATTCTCTTGCCACGCTGGCCATCTCCTCGGCTCAATGTTTACCTCGGGTTATACTGGTGGAAGATCTACACAGGCTCTCGGTGGAGAAGGCCAAGTTGATGCATGTCCATAGCGTCAGAGTGGGGCTTAGTTGGATGGACCCTTTAATATTGTTTTTGAAGGAGGATGTCTTACTTGAAGAGAAGTGCGAGGCCGACAAGATTAGAAGAAAGGCTTCTCGATTCTGGCTGTCTGAGGACTTGAAACTATATAAGCGCTCATTTTCAGGACCGTACTTGTTATGCGTACACCTTGACGCCACAGAGCTTATCCTAGAGGAATTGCACGAAAGAATTTATGGGAGCCATACAGGGGGCAGGTCTTTATCCCATAGAGCCATAACCCAAGGTTACTGGTGGCCGAGCATGCAAAAAAAGGCGCACGAATACGTGAAGAAGTGCCACCAATGCTAGAGGTTCGCCTCAAATATACATCAACCAGGTAGGACCCTCAATCCGCTGTCCAGCCCTTGTCCATTCGCACAGTGGGGCTTAGATATTGTCGGACCATTTCCAAAAGCAACAGGGAACAAGAGATATCTGCTCGTCGGCACTAATTATTTCACCAAATGGGTCGAGGCCGAACCACTTGCAAATATCAGAGACGTGGATGCAAATATGTTTGTCTGGAAAAGTATTGTCACCAGGTTCGGGGTCCTTCATACCCTAATCTCGGACAATGGCTTTCAGTTCGATAGTAAAACTTTTAGAAGGTACTACAGCGAGTTGGGAATTGCCAATAGATACTCCACACCGGCTTACCCCCAGGGGAATAGGCAAGCCGAAGTCGTTAACAAGGTTATAGTAAACAGGCTGAAGAAGAGGCTAGACGATGCAAAGGAAAGATGGGTGGAAGAGCTGTCACACGTCCTGTGGACGTATCGAACCACCCCCCGTAGATCAACAGGGGGTACTAAAGCTTTCAGAAGGTACTACAGCGAGTTGGGAATTGCCAATAGATACTCCACACCGGCTTACCCCTAGGGGAATGGGCAAGCCGAAGTCGTTAACAAGATTATAGTAAACAGGCTGAAGAAGAGGCTAGACGATGCAAAGGGAAGATGGGTGGAAGAGTTGTCACGCGTCCTGTGGACGTATCGAACCACCCCCTGTAGATCAACAGGGGAGATTCCTTTCTTGATGACCTATGGGGCCGAGGCTGTCATTCCACTGGAAACAAACTTTCCGACACTGAAAACTAGCTCATTTTGCCCTAACGGCAACAATGAGCTGCTGGAAAGGAGTTTAGACCTTATCGAGGAAAGAAGGGAGAGGGCAGCGGTCCAACTCACCTACTACCAACACAAGCTTAAATAAGGTTATGACGCCAAGGTAAAGCTAAGGCCACTAGCACCTGGAGACCTGGTGTTAAGAAAATTTTTGGGCAATGCAAAAAACTCCGCATGGGGAAAGCTCGGACCAAATTGGGAAGGGCCATATCAAATCACTTCGGTGGCTGGCATAGGGACCTACTTTTTGGAAGATTTGGATGGGCATGTAGTACCACGTCCTTGGAATGTAAACAACCTGAGAAGGTACTATTATTAATGAAAGTTCCTACTCTTGATATACCCTTCAGTTGCAAAAGCCTTTTTGTTACTTACTACGCATCTTTATCTGAGTATTAAACAGAACTCAAGTCCTACATGGCTCATCGGATCACAGGTTTGGGGGAAATTAATTACCATGCAATTTTATTTAAGTGTTAAATAGAATCCAAGTCCTTCGTGGCTCCTCGGATCACAAGTTTGGGGGAAATTAGTCACTCAAAATGGCGAAAAATCATAGGAGAAGAGTCTTATTCTCTCATTCATACTTAGCTGTATTACTTAAACTGCGAATAATGGATTATCATCGGAAATCTAGTAACACAGTCGAAATTTATTCACAACGAAGACAAAAGTTGAAGCAGTAAAATAAAGTTCAAAGAAGAAATTATATAATTCATTAAGCTCCAAGATGTATCATCTTACAAACATTAACAAAAACTAAGGAAATGGAGAACAGAACAAAACAACTACAAGAGAAACCCTACACTAATGTCCTAGACTTTATCTTGGGTTGAGCTCTTTGCAGGACCCTTAGCCTCGGGACGATCACCTCCTGCTGTAGGTTTGGGTCCGACATCCTTGGCTTGCGCGACAACGTCTCTTATTGTGAAGGCGTTCTCAGGTGACTTATCTTTAGCTGGTGGCTATGCCTCTTCTTCTTCACCTTTCCCTTCAGGAGTGATGGAATTGGGAGTAGTGGTCGGGGCGGAAGGGAGCTCCTCAGGAGGATCCGAACTAGGAATCTCACGAATATCCTCAGGGAAAAAGATATTCTCGATCCTCTTAAGTTCGGAGTCCACATGAACTGCTGCCCAGTCCACGGCTACTCCCCAGGACTCGGTAACGTAGTCCCTGCAAACTCCAACCACCTCCTCGGTCAGCCTGACTTCAATGTCCTTCACCCCGCGCTCATAAGAGGCTGCCACCGTAGCCTCAACCGCCTCCCTGGCCAGACGAGCCGCCTCCTTCGCCTGTAGCAGCTGCGCCTTAAGGCCTGAGACCATTTGCTTCTTGGTCGCAAGGTTTATTTATGATAAATGAAGTTGCTGGTGCATGTCCTCGACCTGCTTCGTTGTGGTCTTAAGGCTTGCCTCAGCACTGTCTCGGGCCTTGAATGTCTCTTTGATCTTCTCGCTTAAGCGATCTTTTTCCAGTTTAAGGGCACCCGCAGCCTTCTCCGTAGCAAAGCGGGACTGAACCTCAGTGTTCACATCTTCCCGAGAATTCTTCGCCCACTCCTCGGCCATGAAGATTTGTTGGGTGACCTGAACAGGAATAACAGAAGAATCATTAAAACAAAAACGACAGATAGACAAGCACGAAATAAGGAACCTGAACAAGGGAGAGTCTTCATCTTACCATGGCAAGGTCTCTCTTTAATGACATGAAGAGGTCCAGTTGCTTGGTGGCTCGGAGCCCGTCCATGTCACGAGGAAAAAGGAGGGGCTGCTGTAGGGCCTTGGCAAGGTAAAACGCCTGCCCCCTCTGGGACTCCCAAAGGGTTGCATCCCACAGGATGGGGGCGCCGTCCAACTCTAGGCGGGGAGACCAAGTGCGTTGCTCCCTCCTAATGGCAGCCTCCTCTCGACTGTCGATGGACTTCGTCCTCTTGTCCTTGGGCTCCTTGCCTTTTTTCTGGTTCTTGGCCTTTTAGGGGCCGACCTCACCTTCCTTCAGTTCTTCCACTGGCCTTTTTCGCCTCAAGTTGGGAATGTGTTGTAATGCGGGGTCAGTGAAAGGAAGAGGAGGAGGAGGGAGTTTAGCTAGAATCTGCTTCTTAGGGGCATCCTTGGAGGATTGCCCTTTGTTCCTATTGGAAGTAGCCCCCTCAGACTGGATCTCGGCTTCAAGTCCATACCCTCCTCTTCAATTTCTTGGCTCGTGTCAATCCGAGCAACCACTAATCCAAAAGAGTGAGCCGCCGAGAAGCGATCAAGATCCGAGCCGGAATCTAAAAGCTCTACGGGCCTTGTTGATACTTCGCCTTCCTCGTTGAAGCGGAAGTGATCGATTTCAGCTTCGAGGGACGAATGCGAGGAGTCAATTCCCTCCCCTAGAACGACTACCTCTTGGAGAACGCACTGAGTGGGCGGTTGGATTGGTAGTAGGTCTCTCCGAGCAAGGAAGCTCGACTTAGAAACGTCAACACGGGCTAATAGGGGACTCCCAGCCCTTATCGCCTGACCCACGTCCATGAAAGCATGAGAGAGAGAGGCTCGTAGTCCAAGATGAGGTGAGTGGCACGCAATTGCCCATCCTCGCTCACAAAGATCTCGGACCGTAAGAGGTAGTTGAGAGCTTGGACGTTGACCAAACTTATCCTCGGAGTAGTGTGTGCTTTGTTTGCAAAATATCCAAAGGGAGGTTTATGTCAGTCCGAGAAGGCAAATAATCAAAACCGAGACCAAAACAAGTGAAAGGAAAACTCAAAACTAAGATCCCCACCGGGGGACTTGATCCTAGAGTGCCCCACCTGGTGCTCCTGCCCTAACTGGGCAGCAAAGGCCGTCGTGCCATCCTCCGGAAACTATCAAATAATCGTCCTTCAAGCCTTTGTTGGACTTTGGAAGGCAAGATATCAGCCTCACCTCGTCGGACCTGGATTTCAGGTAATACAACTCATTAAGACAATGACACTCGTACAAGTGAACTACATTGTGCCATGAGAGGCCGAGGTTCATCTATTCGTTTAGAGCGTCTACGCACCCTAGGATTCAGAACATGTTAGCGGTGCATTGGTGGGGGGCCAACCTATGGCCATGCAAGTAATCCCTAGTTATCCTCCCCATGGGAATTGTCATTCCTCTTTCTATGAAAGCGATCATAAGAATGACGACCTGCCCCATTTCTCTCTTGGTTATAATTTGGTCCGAGGAGCAATATTTTAGACCCACCCACTCCTTGCGGGATACGGTATTTGGCCCTAAAACCTTCCATGCCGGCCGGAGAATCTACTAGGTTCTGAAACTTACCCATCCTATTAACCCTAGGTGACACAGGAAAGGGTTTGCTAATGAAAGGAAACCGAGGAGAGCAACAAAGAAGAAGAGTTAGGGAATATGGGGAAATGAACACTTACGAGAAGCACGAATTCTAGATCTCCTGAGCTTTCAAAGGATCCGCCAGGAATCCTTACAGAAATGGCTATGGACTTTTGAGTGTTTTGCGAGAGAAAGTGTTGAAGTGTTTTGGAACGCTTGAGTGCCTTTTCTAAAAAAGGGAAGTAATCTCCCTTAGAAGCCTTATATAGCAAGGAAAAAATAAACGGGATTACTCCCGCCCAAAGAATTGGAGGAGCATCTATCGTTGATTAAGTGCCCCACCGTTGAATGCGAGGGAACATAGAGTCGCCTAGTGCAATTAATGACGCCTTGTGGGCTACGAAACGCTAGTAGCAATAATGAGGCATGTGAGACTGTACCCCCACACGCGTGAATCAAAGAATTGTGACAATTTATCCAATAAATATTAAAATCCCACCTTTTCTCCTCAAATAAGAGGGAAAAACCGGAATTTTGAGGGGCTATTGTAGGGGTAAAGGCCCAAAATCATACAATGCACCTTGGGCCCCATACGGGAAGATCAACCACATCCGAGGAGAAGACGTGGGTGCCAAAAGGGTTCCCAGCCCAGTTCTCATGGGCCAGAAGATGTTTAAAGGGCGGTCCGTGGAGCAATGTCTCCTCGAACATAACGAATATGGCTCAAACATGCATTCTGCCTACTAGAATGACCCACTCCAACAGACATTAGTAACAAGGATAAGTCCCCCAGACCCATGGCAAAGAAGGAAACGTAAGATGTCTAAGGAGAGGCTCCAGCTACCACATTAAATGCGTTGCAGCTACTTTTCTGGCCGCATTAATGTGGAGAGGACTTGTGAACAGTGCTGCCTTGACTACCACAACTCACAGAAAGATAGAGGGGGTGTCCGATGGGACAAACACTTAAGTGAGGGTCCAGATAATCAACAAGTGTAAGACCCTGATGGCTTCAAGAAGACTATATAAGAAAGGGAGTCCTCATGAGGAAGGAGAGGGAGAAAAAGAGAGGTAGAACAGAGGAACAATACAAGTAACCATAGTCTTTGAACAGGGACCCGCATACATTCATCTCATCTCCTCGGACTAAGAATCTATGGGCATTAAGAGGATTTGCTTACTTTTAATTGTTGTATAGCCCAACTTTAGCCAGTGTACACTTCGTTAAGGCCCAGTTCTATAACCTACTCTCTACAAATTCATTGTTTCTGAGCTCTTTGGACCAGAACCCCATACTTGTTAGGCCTAGACCCCAAATTGTGACCCTACAACAACTTATTTATTTTTAAGTCTGAACATTAATATCACATCCCAAAATTTATAACAATTAGGGCACGTTTGGTATACTGTAATAATTATTATATGGGAATAAGAATAAGTATTACAAGGAATACATTAACTTGGAATGTAATAAGTATTACTATTTATTAGTTTGGTGACCATTTAGGAATAGAATCCTGAATATGCATCCACAATTTAATTGAATATAAAAAGATGGTGTAATTAAATCATTTTTAAGTCAAATTTCCTAAAATATACTTATTTTAGAGTGTTTAAAATAGAGTTAATAATTAACAAGAAGGAAAATTTTTTTTCTTTCCTTTTGAAGATGTGGCAACTAATGGCTTTTTAGGAAATTTCTTTTAAAAGTTATTACATAAGGTGAAAGAATAGATATTAAGTACTTTTGATAAAGAATATTTATTCCTCATTTTGAAGAATAGCTATTCGTAAGGAATAACTATTCATTATAATAAAAACATAACCAAATAACCGAATAGTTATATTATAGGAATATCTATTACATTACAGTGTCTATTATAATCTACCAAGCATGCCCTTACTTTGGATTGGCTGCTTGTAGCATGTGGCTAAACATTTTATATTGTGGAAAAACGTGGGTCTCCACATGCACATGCATCCATGCAGACTATTTTTGTAGGGCATTGGTGAGGGATATGTCATATTAATTTGTTTTGAATGTATAGTGATATATATTGCAACTAAACCACATGTGCCATCAGGGACGAACCCAAGATTTTAAGTTGGGGGGGGGGGGGTCGGAGATAATCGAAAAAAAAAATTTCAAATACGCATCCATATAGTATTAATAAACTATCAACCAAGACAAATACCCAAAAATCATTGTTTCTTAATATATTAAGATACAATCATCTACTAACAAAAACAAAAGACACGAAACATTATTGTTTCTTTATACAATCATCTATGAAAAGGGAACTCGACGCTCTTTCAAATCTTCAAAATCATCTATGATTGAATCCAAACTAAATGTCGAAACTATATCCTTTTTAATGTATAACATCAAAGAGTTCGACAAAAAATCATTTTCCATTTTGTCTCAGAGGTTAGTTTTGACAACTTTTATAGCTGAAAATGCTCGCTCTGTAGTAGCAGTAGAAACTGGAAGAGTAAGCACAAGTCTCACTATTCTATAAACAAGTTTGTAGTGTTCTAAATTTCTAGTTCTCACTAACCATTGAGACAACTCAGATAAACTTTTCAATTCCTTGAACTCTGGATCCTAGACTACATTATACTCAAAATGATAAAACTTCTTCTCCAACACTTGTTTGTCATAATCTGTGAAATCTTGTGGATAGAAATTCTCTACCAACAAACAAAGATCACTACTTCTGAAAGATTTTAATGCCTCTCGAGGTTTTAAAACTGAGCTAAGCCTAAGTAACTCCATTGCATCTTCATTAAACCGATAATTTAGTTCCTGTAGTTAAGAATCTATTGTAGCATAAAAAATATTTACTCGATAATGATGCTCAATTGTAACGCTATCTTGCTGATTACGAGCTTGACCTCGCCTTGGAACATAACGAGCATTCATATCCAGGACATCAATGCAATGCTTCTCACAAAATGATATCACAGTGGTGAGTAAGCCATCCCATCCATCATCTCTAAATTTTTGGATAAATGCTTTAGTAATGAAACTAAATGCATGGCATTTAAAATGTCTTGAGATTGGCTTTGCAAAGCTTGACAAAGTTTATCAGTGATCTCCATAGTTTCCTTCTCAAGATGCAAGATGAAGACAAATTCAAATGAAGTTAAACCCTCATAAGCTGACTCTGCTTCTGCCCGATGTTCTCCATCAACTGCATCATCAATTATATTTTGTAAAACTTCAACAGTTGAAGTAAACATCCTTAATAAGCTATAAACTGATATAAAATGTGAACTCCAACGTGTTTCAACAGGTCGTTGTAAAGTGCCAATTTGATTAAGTCCACTTCCAGTCTCAAGGTCTTCAAGATCAATCAAACGTTCTATTTCATTAGCATTGACAACTTTCAATTGATCATTGTGCTTGTATGAAGCATTAACAGTTTTGATCAGAAAAAGCAATGCAAGAAAAAAATGACTAATGGCATTAACTTGTTTTGATGCTTTTACTAATGCCAATTGTAAGCGATGTGCAAAACAATGGATGTAGTAAGCATATGGGCAATCATTCAAAATCAAAGCTTGTAATCCATTCCACATACCTTGCATGTTGCTTGCTCCATCATATCCTTGCCCTCGAATATTTTGTATATCTAAGCAATGTTGAGATAACAAAGAATATATCTCCTTCTTTAGAGTCAAAGCCGTAGTGTCAGCAACATGAATAAGCCCAAAAAAACGTTCTTTGACAAAGCCTTTTACATCAACATATCTAAAAACCACAGCCATTTGCTCTTTCATGGACTCATCACGAGCTTCATCAACCATTATGCAAAACTTTGCATCACCAATTTCTTCCCGAATGACCTTCTTCACTTTGACTGAGAAAACATGTAGAATTTCCTTTTGAATCCTTAGTGATGTGTAGGTTGCATTTTTGGGAGCTTTTTTCTATTATTTCAGCAACTTTCTCATTCCAAAAAGTCACAATACCCAATGATTCAAAAAAGTTTCCACGATTTAATGAATTACAACTTTCATCTAGACCTCTAAAAGCTATAGCTTGAAAGGCAAGATATCGAACAATAAAAACTATGGCCTTCAATTGCAACTGATTATTTACAATTTGTTCAGTAGTGAAATGATTAACTACCCTTTGTAAATGCTGCCGTTGGTTCATCAAATCCGTGCACTTTTGCTCGGCAACTCTATGAGCTGAGTTAGGATCTTTTCCTATATGACTTTGAAAACAACAATCTTTGCCCCCAACCTTTTTCCAATTTCTAAATCCACCAACAGTGAATGTATTTTGTCCCACAACCCAAGGATTATTAAAGACAAAGCAGGGTAGACAATAAGCTGCATCTGTCGTAGGAGAATATTTAAGCCATGTTGAATGATATCCATACCAAGAAGCTTGAAAGCTACGATTGCACTTTCCACTTTTTTTGTATGTCTTTAGAGGAAGTTGGTGCAGACCTTTTTTAATGTAAGCCCGTCGAATTTCATCACGTTGATTAACATGATATTTCCATATTTTTTTGCGTGTTCCGGGATCATAATCCAAAGAATTAAGATCGACTCTTTGAAATTGTGTTTGAGAAATTGGAACATCAACATTTTCCGGAATTGGGAAATGCACATTTTCTAGAATTGGAACATCCTACACATTTTCTAGAATTGGAGCATCCACATTTTCTAGAATTGGAATAGCAACATTAGTTGTTGGCAATCTCACGTTGACTTCGGAAGAATTTGAACATTTTCTTTTGAAAAAATCAAGCATTGTAGTTGATTTTTTCATGATCTACAAATAAAATAAGAATCACCGTTATTTTCTTAAATTTGTGTGACAATTTTCTATAATATATGATTTGTTTTTTTCTTTTTGTGTTTGGTCTGCCTTTATTTATGTCTTTGTGTTTGGTTTGCCTTTATTTATGTTTTTGGATTGTCTCATCTTTTTGACACTGACCCACTAACCTAATGAATCCCACTACTGACACTATAAATTTATTCCCTGCACTACTAACAAAAACTTTTCTTTTAACTTTACCTTTTGTTTTTTCTGTCACTTGCCCATTGCCCAACTCCGCTTGTCCCTATTATGCCCAACTACCAGTCAACAAAGAAAAAACTAATCTTTACAAACTATACTCTCTCTCTCTCTCTCTCTCTCTCTCTTAGCTATATAAACAAGAGAAAGAGTCACAAACACAAAGTGACAGAGTCACAAAGCCAAAAAGCCAAAAAAAAAAAAAAAAATCACAGGCAGCAGCACAGAGTCAAATTCTCAGTCAATTCACAAGGCACAACACAAGTCCACAAGGCACAACTGGCACAACACAAGCACAATTTCTACTTTCTATGAATCTCATATTCTCAGATTACAAAGTCACAAACATTTTATTAAATTTTGAAGGAAAAGATAAGAGTAATTACCGGTGGCAGTGACAGATCGAGCAACAAAGTTGGGCTGGGCAGATTGAGCAACCGGCGGCGGCAAGTGGGTCTCGCACTCTCGCCGGCGTGGGTACTAGGTAGCAACTAGCAAGATCAAGATGGGCTCGCAAGCGTCACGGCGTCATGGACTCACGGCGTGGACGTGGGCAGCGATGTCGTCGGCATGGGTAAGTGGGTCACTGGGTCTCTCTCACTCTCTGTCTCGCCTCTCTATCCTCTGTCTCACCTCACTCTTACTTTCCTTTCTTTTCTTTTCTTTTTTTCTTTTTTTTCCTTGGTTTTTTTTGCTTTCTCCGTTCGGTGTTGGACTACTGACCACTAAGAACTGAGTTTTGTTTTTTTTTTTTTTAATAGATTTACCTGGGTCATAGGTTGCTCGACTGGCCGGATGATGGGCTGGGGGTTTATGATTTTTGGGAGGGGGCCCAAGCCCTTTTTTTTTAGAGATGAGTTTTGTTTTTTTTTTTTAATAGATTTACCTGGGTCATGGGCTGGGGGGTTCATGATTTTTGGGAGGGGGGGCCCAAGCCCTTTTTTTTTTGGTTTTCTGAAAATTTTACTTGCTCAAAATTTTTTTTTTTGGGCCCGGCCCCCCTTTGGGCTCAACGTGGTCCGTCCCTGCCATTGTATATTTATCAATAAGCTTTCACTGTGTAGGTGGGTGAGAGTGAGACAACGAAATCAGGAACCGCATTAAGGATTATAATGTAGAGGTTGGAAGGGTTAGGGATCACCTCTGATTAGCCTGAAAAAGAAAAGTAGCCTACTTATTAGGCCATGAGACTCATAAGTGGAGTTTTTCGGCGCACCTCAATTAAAAAATACAACATTGGTAGACTTAGAAAAATTGAAAAGTTTTTACCCAAAAAAAAGAAAAAGAAAAATCTTCTCTCTCACGCATTGGTAGAGAGCTATTTTTTAAAGTAAGATAACATGCTTAACACTTGAGTTTTAACGTTAACGTCCTAGAATTTTAACGTAGTTTAGGTAAGCCTGATCTGGTTTACTTAAATCTCCCTCATGTGATTGACCTTTTGCCTCTCTTTAGCAGCTTTTTGTGTTTTTGTTTCTTCTCTCTGTGCTCTCGTGTTTGTTCATCTTCACATATTTCCTTGCTTATAGCTCCAGTTTTTTTTTTTTTTTTTTTGGGGGGGGGAGATTATAGCACCTTATGCATTGCTCTCATAGTAAGTTCTCTCACTCGTTTATACTTGGTATAAATAATTTTCTTTTTCTTTTAATTTTTTATCTTATAAGAATTAGGATTATTAATAATTTTCTTATATGCATTTGATGGGTCTAAACTGTGTGTCTATATATATATATATATATATATATATATATATATTGTTTATTAAAAAAATAATTATGTGGTTTTTGTTTGTTTTTAAGGTCAGCAGTGGCAATTATCATACTAAAACTAATCGTAAATCAGTTTGAAAATTGAATTTTTAAGATGAGAATTCCTTTGTGACAGTTGAACTGCTAGAACCTATATCATCAATAGATAGCAATGATGAATTTCATGCTAATGTAGAAGGAGAAGTGATTATGAAATTAGGAATGGAATTTGAGACTGAGAAAGAAGTGTATGACTTCAAAAACAATTATGCACGTGTGGTCGGATTTAATATTAGGTGAAGTAAGGGGCATAAAGATGGCTTAGGTAAATGGTTAGGTAGAGTGTTTTTTGTTGTTATTGCCAAGGCATATAAAGAAATGACAAAAGAGATATCAACGTGAAATGCCATCATCTGGAAACAAGATGTTGTTGTTTGGCTTAAATGAAAATTAGTCATAGATCTAGTGAAAAAGATTGTGATGTAAAATTTGTGACAAATCATTCACATGTTTTAGCTCAAGGAAGCAAGCAAGTTAGATGTCTTCTTTGATTTATTTAACCAAGGTAACAAAATATGGGTTTGTTGTGTTTAAATTTTACAATGTAAAAAAAAAAAAAAAAAAATACTAATTCTTTATAAACATAAATGCACTTTTAGTCCCTACATTTTGATTTTTTTCCATTTTAGTTTCTACATTTTATTTTTACCACTTTTAGGGTCCGTTTGGATACAGCTGAAAACTGAAAACTGAAACTGAAAACTGAAAAACACTGTAGCGAAATAATTTTTAAATGTGTGAATAGTATCGTGGGACCCATTTTTAATGAAAAAGTTACTGAAAAGTGAAATTTGTGGGTCCGTGAACAGTACACGATGTGCTGTGATTGGTCCAAAAAAATTTGAAAAGTCAAAGTTTGCGGCTACTGTTCATTGAACAGTACATGAACAGTAGCCGCAAACCCAAAACGCGTGAAAAAAAAAAAAAAAAAAAAAAAAAAAAAAATGAAAAACGCAGACGCAGGATTGGGCGAAAACGCCCAATCCAAACGCACTCTTAGTCTCTAAACCAATTAACGCATTCCATTTTAGTCCTTTCCGTTAACCCACCAACGTCAATTGCTTAGATGACAAACTGATGCTGACGTGGTCAATTAAAAAATAATAAAAAATTTTAATTAGCATTTAAAAATATGTCATGTCAGCTTTTAAACATAAAAAAAAAAATTATTAATCAATTTTAACTAAATAAAAAAAGAAAAAACATAATTAAAAACAATAAAACACATCAATTCAAATCTAATTCATTTTAAATAATAACACACAAGAACGTAATCACATATTTAAACATCAACACAGTATCATAAAGCACAAATCCAGAACCAAACACAAACTCAAAATTAAAAACACAAAAAACACAATAACAAACTAAATCTTTCCTCTCATCTGTGCCAAGGATCCAAAAATAAAACCTGAAGACCCCAACAAGAAGACCAAGAAAGAAAGGTTCCAGCCCAAAAATGCAAAAAATTCTTTGCTTTTTTTCATAAACTAGAAACCACAACGGCATAAATTTCAACCAAAAGCCCCCCAAAATGTCATTCCAATTCCCACTTACCCAACACAACAACAACGGCCAAGCATGTTAAACCTGAAATCCCCAAAAATCCCAGACCAAAACAGGAACACAGATTCATACGCACCCAGAAACAACATCACACATACACACATCAGACTTCAAACTTATTTTGGAACAAAACCCAAAACAAAAATCCTCTTTTTCTTAAAACCCCCAAACCTGAATACCAAATCTCTAGAACCACTACAACAAACCTAGGGCCGCCAACAAACCAAATCTAAACCCACCTACAAAGTCGATCTAAAACACAAGACCACCCACAAAGCCGATCTGAAGCCCACCCATAAAGCCAATCTGAAACCCAGGACCACCCACAAAGCCGATCTGACCCAGGACCACCCAAAGCCGATCTTGAGAGAGAGAAAGAGGGAGAGAGAGAGGCTTCACCATGAGAGGAATTAAGAGGGAGGCTGAGTTCCGTGGTGGAACAGGGAGGCTGTGCCTCGTTTTGGATCATAGAGAAAGAAGCCGAGGTCTAGAGAGAGATGGACTCAGATCAGGTTTTGGGTCTCAAGTGTTCAAAGTGTGTGAGATTTAGTTTGGGTGGTAGAGAGATTGGAGGTGGAAGAAGCTCCGGCCATGGTGGCCTTGCAGCTTCGACACAAGAGGAAAGATTTAGTTTGTTATTTGTGTTTTTAAATTTGAGTTTGTGTTTGGTTCTGGGTTAATGCTGATTGTGTTCTTGTGTGATCTTGTTCAAAATGAATTAGATCTGAATTGATGTGTTTTATTGTTTTTAATTATGTTTTTTCTTTTTTTCTTTAGTTAAAATTGATTAATAAATTTTTTTATATTTAAAAGTTGACATGGCATATTTTTAAATGTTAATTAAAATTTTTTATTATTTTTTAATTGGTCACCTCTGCATCAGTTTGTCACCTAAGTAATTTTCGTTGGTGGGTTAATAGAAATAACTAAAATGGAACGTGTTAATTGATTTAGGGAGTAAAAGTGATAAAAATAAAATTTAGAGACTAAAATGAAAAAAAGTCAAAATATAAGAATTAAAATGCATTTACGCCTTCTTTAAATTACTTATATGATAATTTTTTTTTAACAATATGGCAGCCGCCTCGTGATGGTAGCTCAAGGAATCAATTATTGCCGCAAATTACAATGGTAAACTTTTAAATTTCAATTATGCATTTTTTTTATTGTAATATTACTCTTAAATTTTGTTGTATCACCTCATAACTGGTTCGCTGTATTATTTGTTATTCCTTTCATTGTGAGATGTATCAAGAAGATAGCATCGCAAACTAAAAGATAGCTTTATTGAATGGTTGAACTTGATACAAGTAATTAGATGAAAGTAGATATTTTTATTGCTTTCATTTTATTGATTTATGATTGGTTAATATGTAGGCACAATTAATGGAAATGAGAAATCAAAGGAATGATGAAGATATTAAATAATAAAGAAAGAAGTATGCTGATCCCCATGGACCATCAGATCAAACATCTACAATAGTGTAGTTAAAAATTTAGCTATTTGGTACCACAGAAAGTTACTTTATCTATTTTACCTATTCACATATTGCAGTAGTGGATCTATTTTAGCTTTTAACATAATAAAATAATATATCCATTACAATAAAATAATATATCTACTACAATAAACAATAATCACAACCACTCGCAACCACTATTGCTGCCACTACCGTTGCCGCCATCAACTCTTCCATCGCCACCGCAATTGCTACCATTGCCACTACCGCCGCCATTGACTCTTCCACCACCACCGACTCTTCCGTTGCCGTCGCCACCGCCACCACTACCAACTCTTCCGTCGCCACCGTCACATGATAGCAAATAATCGTCTAGTGTTAACAAGTAATTTTTTTTAACTCCAAAAGTTGAATCAGAAACTGACATAAGAGTATTTTGAGATGTTCTCAAAAGTTGTGGATCTATTTTACCTATTCACATATTGCAGTAGTGGATCTATTTTAGCTTTTAACATAATAAAATAATATATCCACTACAATAAAATAATATATCTACTACAATAAACAATAATCACAACCACTCGCAACCACTATTGCTGCCACTACCGTTGCCGCCATCAACTCTTCCATCGCCACCGCAATTGCTACCATTGCCACTACCGCCGCCATTGACTCTTCCACCACCACCGACTCTTCCGTTGTCGTCGCCACCGCCACCACTACCAACTCTTCCGTCGCCACCGTCACATGATAGCAAATAATCGTCTAGTGTTAACAAGTAATTTTTTTTAACTCCAAAAGTTGAAGAATCAGAAACTGACACAAGAGTATTTTGAGATGTTCTCAAAAGTTGTGAGTCAATTTCTATATCCTCATTCATGATACCCATATAAAATGTTAGGTCTCTATGTGACTCCATAAAATTAGAAAGAAAAAAAAAATGTAAACTTCCTTGTACACAGAAAATTCCCAAACTAACATTTATATCAAAACTTAAAATACCTAGAATTATAACAATAGAACATGATTATTCATAAATACTTAATTTGACATGTAGCTTAATCCCACTGATAAAGAAAACAACAAATTCATTTTTGAGCATCTCAAAACCAAATAAACAATTTCTCATTAAAATGATCACAAGAAATCCTTTTTGTGTGCTTCTGTTTCTAGTTTTGTGCAATAGAACATAAAATTAGGACAAAAACTTCTATTACAAGAAAACCACACAACAAATTCCTGCAAACAGAAAATTCCCAATACATTCCAATACAAATACATTATGTCCATTCATAGATGCTTTGAATCAAAACGAATGGATGCTCTGAGATCAAATGACAAAACTTTTCATTGAGCAAGAATAGCAAAAAAATTATTGCATCTAAAATAATAAACTGAAAGAACAAGAAAAAGAAATCATTGACCACATTGCTAGTTATCTCAGTTTTGTCTCTTGAACCCCCAAGCTAAAATGGAAATAAGGGACACCCGTTCCAGCAGAGAACAGAATATCCATCCTTTTCTTTGATGTTATACCCAAATCAAAAATCCTAAGCATGTAGATGAAGAAGATAGAGATAACTAACCTGAAGTGGATTGGCAGAAGAGAAGTGCTCGATGAAGAAGATAGAGATAACTAACTTGAAGTGGATTGGCAGAAGAGAAGTGCTTGGCGGCGTGGGTCTGAGGCGGATTGGTGGTGTGGGTCTGAGGCTGACCAGCGGCTTAGGAGTTCGACTAAATGGGTCGATTGGTGGGTTGAAGACGTCGAGCTTTGGTGGCGATGACGTTGAGGATCGAGGGTTGGCGGCGGTGAAACAGGGAGGTGAGAGTTTGAGAGAGTGAGCTTGAGAGAAAGTGAGACAGAGAAATGAGAGCTTCAGAATGAGTTGAGAGTGATACTAAGAGAAAGACACAGTGAGAATAAAAGAATATATTTTAATTCAGTTGGAGAATAAATTTTTTTTTTTTTTTATAGCTCTCAGCTACAGTGCACAGCCATACATAGCTGTGCATTGTAGCAATGAAGGTAAAATCTTTACCTTTAGCTCCATTGCTATAATGTGGATTTTTGTGTTTTGGTAGAGCTAAAATAGTTATATAGCTATTTAGCTCCACTGCTGTGAGTGCTCTCATGCTTGGTACCCAACCCCAAATTTGCAAAATCCCAACCTCATAACAGGCACTGTAGCTGATCTCATTGACCAAAACACTCACTCTGGGAAAACTGATTTGGTTAGATCTTTGTACCCTTACCCTATAAGCTTAGAGATTCTTAGCACCCCCATTTCCAAAATAGGTGCTGTTATAGATAATCTCTTGTGGAAATTCTCAAACTTTCTCAAACTCAGGGGAGTATGAAGTCCAAAAAGTTTATGAAGTCCAAAAAGTTTATGAAGTCCTTTTGGAGGATGCTAACCATTCAACCACAGTAACATCTAGACCCCATAGTATTCCTAATGTTGTATGGAAACTCATTTGGAAGGTTAGGTTGCCTTTAAAAATCTGTAACTTGGATTTGCCAACTTTCCTCACTTTGAAGAGGAGGGGAATCCTAACTACTGCTCTATGCCCCTTTTGTGATAGTGAAGAGGAGTCATCTAGTCACCTTTTCCTCCAATGTAACTTTGCTAGAGCTTGCTAGTATGGCTCCCAACTAGCCATCCATACCTCTACTCTAGTTTCTATGACAGTTCAGCAATGGCTCACCGCTTCTATTGTCAGACACAAAAGGATGGATGAGGATAGCATGAAATTTTTACAATTGATGTTCATCACTCTCTGGACAATTTGGAATCATAGGAACAGAGTGGTTCATGAAGGAGTTAAACCTGACCCAATGAATATCATTTTAACTACTCAAAACTTGTTTTGCAAGTACCAAGAGGCCTTTGATAAACACCTCAATACTGGAAATAGGTCTTATAGGCAAAGAAGTGTGTCTTAAGGAGTTGATGGTCAATGGCGCATTGTTCTCAAGATATTTGGTTTTAGAAAGAAAAGAAGGAAAAGGAGTGCCTTTGCTTACGAGGCTCAGAATGCTCATGGGGCTACTGTGTTTAGTGGTTGCAATAGCAGTGCAGCACGATCAGCTTATGGAGCTTTGCTTGAAGGATTAGGAGAAGCAGTAGTTCGAGCTAAAAGACTTCACTTCAACCAGATTTTGGTTTTGAGCAGTAGTAAACATCTAGTCTAGTTGTTCAACAAGGGTGGGATTCCAAGTTGGAAAGAAAAAACATTGGTTGTTGATATTCTGTCTTTGAAACATCAGGGTCTAAGTTTTTCTTTCCTTTGGGTTCCAAGTTTTGTGCTTGGTAATGTAAATATTTTGGCTGATGTGGCTTCCAGTGTTCCAATACACTATAATTGGTCTCAGCCTTCAATTGTGTAAAGCTCCTTTTTTCCGGTTGAGAGAGAGAGAGAGAGAGAGAGAGAGAGAGAGAAGTATGCTTGTTTGTAAGACTTTAGGATTTAGCTTACCTCCAATACTTTTTTAACTAAAGGTGTTCTTTTATTTTATATATACAATAGCAAGTGATAGTGAGTTTTAATATCCACATTTTATTTAGTTAGTAGGTGATGTAACAGTTTCTCATTAAAATAAAAGGAGATTTCAATTAAAAAAGTACTGGAAATAAGCCAAACCTAGGACTTTATTGGCCAAGCTCCAAGTCTATAGAGATCGTGCATTGAATTGTTAGAAAATTTGAGAGATGTTGACTTCATTTTGCAGCAGTGTGCTTTTCCTGTGGTACCCTTTTGTTAGATCATGTTAGTAAGATGGCTACTTGGACTTACTATTTGGTGGAGGTGCAACATTTTTTTGTTTGTTTGTGTTATTAGTAAGGCTGGGATCAACTAAAGTAACTCCCTCCTTTTTATTCCTTGATACCATTGCAGAAATAACAAGTACAATGTCATGAAGTTCTTTCACAGAGAGAATTAACAAAAGACTTTGAGGGTTTATATTGAAGTCTTTCCTGCTACATTGCACATGGCCATCATTGAATGAATAATTAGTAAAGCTACTGTGGCACTTGCCTGATTTTGTTCAAGGAGTCTCTTGTTTCTATTAAACCATATCACCCATAGAGTAATGAGTATGAGTTGTGAGAAATTGTTCCCATTTAAAGATTCACTCATGGGATTGAGAATCATGCTTGCCATCCATTTATGGAGGGGCTGGCCTTGTATAAAATCATATCTGAGATTGATTACTAAATTCCACCATAATACATGTTATGGAACATGACACATTTTATCACAAGAGCTTCTCCTTCGATTTAGTTCACATTTGATCGAAATGCTTCTATGGAGGAGCTTCTCTTCCATGCTTAATAACTAGGCAAAAAATTAACATGAATATCCTTTTTTTCTAAATTCTTTTAAGAATTTCAGCAAACATGTAAAATACAAAATCTAGCAACCCCAAATGTTTACTAAATACAACCTTTACAACAAAGGGACTTTTTTTCTCTCCACACTTTTCCTAATAAAACAGAAATCAAATATCATCATCACCATAGACACTATCCCTGACCTGAAAAAAAAAAAAAAAAAAAAAAAAAAACAGTTCCTGGGTATTAGAAAAAGAATAGCCGCGGGTCCAAGAAATTGAAACATAAATTTCCACTGATACATTGCACAATTTCATTATAAAAGTTAACTTTGTGTGCGTGGACCAGCAGGCAAAAAAGTAAAATGTGGACGAACCAATTGAAGATTCAAATCATTTCCAAGTTACAATCTCGAGAGCTATAAGAGCATTTTCATCAGGTGTGTCAAATGCCAAATATTTTGCATTTGACACACCAAACACCACTATTCAAGCCTCATGAGGTGTTCTAAATGTGTCAAAAATTTGAAACATGTTATAGTATCGTCTCAAATATGAGACGGTGCAGACATCAATGCCAAAATTTTTTATTATTTGTTTATTCACTGGGTTTTCTCTCTCATATATTCACTCCGACTTTCTCTCTCTCTTTTCTCTCATCTTCGTTATTTTCTCTCATCTGAGTTCATTCTTTTCTCTTTGCATCTGAGTTCGTTCTTTTCTCTCTTGTCGATCTCGTCGGAGCTACCAATCTTGTCGCTGATCTCGTCAGAGCCATAGTCATCCTCCACAACTCCCTCTTCACTCTCATTCTCTTCCTCTCTCATCCTCAAGCCACCTGAAGCCGATCTCGCCTAAAGCCACCTCAAGCCGCTGAAACCGATCTCGCCTGAAGTTGCCTGAAGCCGATCTCGCCGCCTGAGTTGTGGGTTTGTTTGATTTGGGATGGGTTTTGAGGTTTGTGAATGTGGTGGGTTGTGGGTTAGTTGTGGCAGTGGTACTGTGGTTGTGGCGGTAATTTGGTGGTTGTGGTGGTAATTATTGGGTAGTTATGGTGGTTATTTTTGGGGTTGTTGTGGATTTTTTTTTTTTTTTTTAAGATGCCATTAGTGGATGTGGGTTTGTGCCGGTAGTGGCTATCGGTGTTGTTGCGGCAGTGGTTGTTGGTGGCCTTTGTTGCAGCAGTGGTGGAGGAGTTGTTACTGTTGTTGTTGTTGGAGGAGTTTAATATATTATTTTAATGTATAGAATGGAAGAATAAAACATCTAATAAATGAGATGTTGTAAAATGACATGGTAAAATAATAAAGTATGCTTGTGGTGTGTCAAAATGACATTTTTTATAGAAGAGCTACTGAGAATGCTCTAAAGAATTCTTATCCTTCTTCTAATTCTTTACCAAACTTATTGTCACCAAACTAAATCAATTCCATCACTTTTCCATATACGATCTAAAAGAATCAACAATTTTCAATTTTCGACATTCTAAAGAACATGATTTCAAGAAAATTTCATAACAAAAGCATAAATCTCAACTCTTGAGAGGGGTGTTAATTTATAGGTTATTGTTCATGCGAATTGATGAGTTAAAGAACATCGTGACAACATGTCATCCTTTGAGAGAGAGAGAGAGAGAGAGAGAGAGAGAGAGAGAGAGAGAGAGAGAGAGAGAGAGAGAGAGAGAGAGAGAGAGAGAGAGAGAGTTTGAAAAATGAAATGTGATGATTAAATGTACTCAATAATTCATAATAATATTATGGGTTAGGCTTAGAATCAATGTCCAATAGTACTAGATCTGTTGAGATAATGACATATATCCACTTTTAGACATGTGTCACCATCTGAGCAGGTCTAGTACACTAATACACTGGACCTAAAACAAGTCCTAATATTATTACGTGGATGGTGACATGAAACAAGAAGTTCATGCCTATCCCAAATTCAAATTTCTTTGTCTAGTCTTAATATTTCTTTTATTTCACAATTTAATGTTACAAAATTCTTTCCTTCAAGTTTTATCTATCAATAGTTGCACAAACATGTTCTTCGATGCTAATCGATGCACCATTGCATGTGAAGGTATTTTCTTTTTTTCTTTCTTCTCTTTTTTTATTTTTTATTTTTTATTTTTTTATATTTACTTACATATCCCACTCTCATCAATATTGAATGCTTTATCAGTCAAAAGGGGTTTCTCCAAATCAATTTTCCAACTTGTTTTCTCTGTAGTATCAACTTCCGAGGTCTTCACGGTACTTGCCTCATCAGTCTGGAAATTTGCGTTTTCTTTGATTTCAACAAGGTCTTTGGCTTTGCCCCATAGCACGGCATATAAACCAATAATCACACTAACTCCACCAATTAAGCTGAAAAAATCCACATTGGTCTATTTTAGATATCTAAAGTTAACTTATCAAAGCATTGATAAATTGCCAAGAAAACACATTCAATTGCCCAAAAAATATGAATGAAAAATCCAAGTTGTCATAATAATTGTTGTAAAGTGCACTAACATCAGGTGTGCTAAATGCTAAATTTTTAGTATTTAATACACCAAACACTAAAAGCCCACCTATATAAAGGGTCATTATTGAGTATTCCTGGAGTATCATAAATGCGTACTTTCTTCTTTCAAATAACTATAAATCCCACTAAATACATTTATGGTAAGACCCACAATTTATGTGAGAGGATGAGTACGCATTTATAGTACTCTTGGATATATCAATTGCCAAAAAAATTTGGCACACTACCGTACAAATAGAATGGCATAAATATTTTGTTAATAGGAAATGCTAACGAGTGCCTTTAGGGCACTCGTTAATAATTCATTTAAAGAAAGTTTTTATGAGAAATGAAAAAAAAGTAATTAATATTTTAACAACTTTTTTCATCTCCCATAAAAATGGTATCAAAATTTTCCTAAAATGGATTATTAACGAGTGCCCTAATGGCACTCATTAGCATGACCCTTTGTTAATTTTGTATTCAAAGTTCTCTCCTCATGATTGTAGGAATTAATTAATATTTATTTAAACTTTCTCTCTCCCATATGTATTCATTGCTTTTGAGAACAAAAAAGAAAAGAAAAAAAACAAAGAAAGGATATAAAAAGAATCAAAAGAATAAAAAAATATATTTCTCTAAATAAAATAGCTTTTTAATGTATCAAAATAGCATATTTTTAAAACGCATGATGTTAGTGCTCTAAGATAACATAATTTTGTTAAAGTCTCATCTCGATCAAAACAGAATGGAATATAGGGATTTTCTGGTTAAATAAAAATTAGTTTTAATTAAAAAGATATTCCAGTTTTGCAAAGTTGAGACAATGTTACCTTCCGGTATAGATCTTCTCATGAAGAAACGCAGCAGCCAATATGGTCACAATAACTGTGCACAGAGGATTGAACATTGCAGAAAAGAGTGGACCCCTTCTTGATATGATCCATGCTTGAACGAAGAATGAAAGCCCAGATCCTATACATCCCTACTCATATGATATTCCAGTTTCAACTATTAAGATCATGTCAATTTTTAATTCAATTAATTATCATCTTAAATGAGCAATTAAAATGAACATTTTATTGAAAACCACGTACTGAAAAATGTTCTTAGCATTTGATTAAATAAAAAACTACTTACTGTAAATAAAATACATGCAACTTCAAGAAGTGAATGTATATTCCATGCATTTGGGTCTCGCTCTATAAATAGTGTAAGGATCGCTGATTGTATTGTGGCTGAGAAACACATCCAAGCTGATAAAGATAGGTGGTCAGAATAGCTTTCTGAAACTAGAACCTGGTTAAATTAAATTATAGCTTTTTAGTGATCTAGATCTAGTATTGTTATCAGATCATTAAAAGGGAAATATAGATCTATCGATACCTGTAAAATCAGCCATAGTGCCCAGCAACAACAACTTGCAAAGAGAAATAGACAACCCAGCAGCCAATTTTCTGGTTGTAATTCAGCATTAAGCAGCTTTGGCCCCTTAAGCAATGCCATGAACATTGCTCCACTGACACACAGGATTGTCCCTAATATCTTGGCAATAGTTCTCATGCTTCCAAAATTCAACTTCTCCAATCTAATTATCAAATACAGAAAATAAACTTGTAAAAACTTTGGAAATAAATAGGGTTTATTTTAACTGTCCACCCTAAACTATAACTTCATTTGCAATGTTCTTCCTAAATAAATTACAAATTGTTGCAATTGAATCTCTTATCAAGGTTTTTTCTTTCTTAAGATACAATAGAATTTTATTTTATAGCAATCACTTCAAGATAATTTCTCTTTATTATTAGGCCATGACATCAATTTTTTTTTTTTTTTTTTTTTTTTATGAGAGGCTTGAACCTCAAATATCTTATTCAATGAAAAAAATATTTTATCGGTTAAGCTAACTGAAACCCACGTCCTGTTCTCCAAATAATTTTCAAATTAAATAAAAAATAAAGGACAAATAGTGGAGAATTGCACTAATCTATCAAAATTACTATATAATTATAACTTAATTTGAAACCTACAATATCACACTAAGGCTCCATTTGGTTGGGATGAAAATAGGAGGGATGAAAAAGGGAGAGAGAAAAATAGGGGAGAAAATGTTGTTTTCCCTTATTTGGTTCAAGAGAGAAAATAAGAAGGAAAGAAAACAATGTGGAAGAAAATCACTCTGGGCTACAAATTTTTATCCTCTCCATTTGGGAGGAAAACTAAGGAAATAAAAGGAGAAAAGATGCTCCAAATATTGAATTACTCATTTACTCCCTCAAAGTTGCTATCCAAGTCAAGTGAGTTATGATTACTTAATTAGCTTTTGGGTAGAGGACATCCTATATTATTTGTGCTAGTCTTGGATCAATGGGTAGAGGATTAGTATTTTATGAAACCCAATCAACGTATTTTCTTTTTTAATTTGTGTTTGGGTTTTTTTTTTTTTTTTTTTTAAATGAGAAATAATGTGCAACTAAAAAAATTAGAGTTTTATACTTATAAATGTATTTTATATATTTGTGGGAAATATAATAAAAAAATTATAATATTTTAATAGTTTTATCTAATAGGGATATAAGAGTAAATTTATCTAAATTAAATTTTCCATCCTCTCTTTTTTCTTTTCAAACAAATAATTGTGTTTTTCTTCTCTCCACTTTTCCATCCTCCCAACCAAACACATATGAGAAAAAATTAAATTTCTTCCATTCTCTTACTTTTCTATCTCTTTCCAATTTTCTATCTTCTCGCTTTTTCACTCATCCAACCAAACAGACCTTAATATTTTTTAATTTTGATATTTTTTTAATCATTGAAATGTTTATTGCATATTAGTCAATTAAATAGGGGTCTAAGAAAAACATAATTAAACAAGTGCATTAATTGCAAATTTTCAAATTTTATAATGAACATTAATGTAAATGACCATATATATAATACTATAACCAGAGTGAATAGCTACAATTAACCCAAAAACTGAGCACTGAACTAATTACAGAACACAATAAAGTTAATAAATTTACCCAAGAATAGATGCGAGTACAAAGGTAACTGCGGGGACAAGATTGCTCATCGCACTTGAAACTGATGTTGATGCTAAGTATAGGCCCTCAAAATAGAGGTTCTGATTCAATGTTACACTGCAGTGGGGGGAGAAGGTAAAGAATCTTAGTAGGTCCCAATAAATAATTTAAGTAATTTAGAAAAATATAGATAAAAACTTAATTAAGGAAGGAAACAAATTCAGATAGAAATCTACCCAATAAGAGCGTTCAAAAATATCAAAGAGAAGCTTCTCAAGTTCAAAGAACACTTAATATTGGAGTTTCTCCTGCCAACAAAAAGCCATATTAATCATACGTTTCATTCATTAATTTGTGTAACAAAAAATGAATAGATCTCATGTCTATAAGGTCTACACCAATACGAGAGGGGCATTGCATACAACAATTATACAAGATGAGAGAGAGAGAGAGAGAGAGAGAGATAATATCACCTTGAGATATAAACTATTGGTGTCATAACCAAAGTTGCTATGGCTTGCCTGTAAACTACAAATACCCTTGGACTCATTCCTTGTACCAGAACTATTCTAGTGAAGAGAGAAATACATGCATAAGAAAATTGCAACCCCACCATAGCCATTGCAGGCTTGTGCTCGTCGAAACCACCCATAGCTACACGGGGATGCAAAAGAATTTTCCTCGGATATTCTAGTGTGACTCTGTGACACACCAATGTATAAGATATGCATAGAAAAAGAGTGGTTTATTTATAGTTGGTATAGAAAGTATGTGAGTTGTGACACACTTTCCTAGGAATGACAGATTTTGGCCAGTGCATGTTTATGTGAATCATGACAGGTATAAACTATAATAGAATGTTTATATACACAAAAGTTTTGACAGAAAGTTTAACATACGTGGCATATTGCTAGTAGTAAGTAAAAATATATATTAGTAATAAGCCTAAATAAAAACCAATGAAAGTTTGCTAACTCACCAAGTATGGAGATAATTCTAAATGTTTATTTTTAAAAAAACTCAATTCCAATTATAAAAACAGGCAAGCCATAGTTACCAGAACTAGAAGTATTGAGATAATTCTAAATGTTTAATTTTTGTATAAATTTAATCGTTGTTATAAAAAAAATAAAAAAAGATGGGGGGGGGGGGAGCTTGGCCATGGATGATGTTAGTATATTAAACATATTAGCTCAATAGTATAGGCCGAAACTCATTCTATTTTATATGCAAGATAAGTCTTATACTTATACTAGAAGTTTAGGATTTGTCATCTTATATATACCCATGTTATGTTCATTATAATACAGAATTTGAACTGCATTCTTATATAATAAAGAAGTAACCTAAGAGTTTCTTCTATGAATGTAGGCCGTTAGGGTAACTCTCGTGTTCTTGTATTATTTATTTTATGCTTCCATTTCCACATTTATTCTAACACATTCAACTTAGTATATTAATGCTAATATTTAATAGATGAGTCTAGGTCGAACTATCAACAACTCAATCCAGTCTTGAAATATACATATATATATATAGATTGGGAGTTAAGTTAATTGAAAACTTTTCATTCAAAAATTATTATCTTATGAAATTATGTATTTTATCTTAGGAAAATAGACAAAGAAAAAAAGAAGTTTATATTCAATATCAAAATTGGAGCTTTGCTGTTTTAAAGTTTTATTTATTTATTTATTTATCAAGGAGATGAAGATGAAATCATTGAAATGTGATGTCAGCCTTGCTGTTCTAATTAGTTGGCATAATGATTAATTGGTTTGGGAACTTTACTCATAATGATGGATAAATCTTAAAAAATGTCTGTCCTCTCCATGTTCCATTCGCATTTTTTATTTTTTATTGTTTGCCTTACTGGTAAAAGTTAGATATAATAATCTTTAGAAGTTAGGGTCTTTCAACTTTCAATTGGATCCACTGAAAAAGAATCATATAATGGTACAAATGCCAACCAAACCATATGGGCTATAGCTGACTCTTTTTGCTGAATGCTGGCTGACTCAGCTGACTAAAAACTGTGAATTCTTTTCCATATATGCATGCATATGGTTGTATTTATAAATTATGGCAATTTTCTGGCACCGTCCACGCCTCGTGTGTAATGACTATACACATATACATATATACAAACATCAGAAGAAATGATTTCAAGGTGAGATTTGATGCCTGTGATGATAGTTCAAAAATAATTAGGGTCCGTTTGGATTGAGCTTATTGTTGCTGAAACTGAAAACTGAAAACTGAAAACACTGTAGCAAAATAATTTTTAAATGTGTAAATAGTGTCGTGGGACCTATGAATAGTGCATGAACAGTGCATAAACAGTGCATGAATAGTATTTTTTGTCCTCTGCACAGTGCTTTTACTGTTCACGTGCAGAGAAAAAAAAAAAAAAAAAAAAAAGGTAGGAAAACGTAGAGCTGAAACGCAAGTTTCAGCTCTACCCAAACGGGCACTTAATGTTCACACTCAATTTTTGTCATAATGTAAAATAATGGCCAACTTGTACCAATGAAGTCTGTCACTTTGTCCCTTATTGTCAGAAGAAAGTGTCGGTTTGGTACCATTCATTTTAAGAAATATTACATCTAAGTATCTAACTAAGTTTTGTTGCGAAATTGTTTTGAAAACATTGTAGATATAATATTACTCATGTATTTTTTAGGTTGTCTAAAATGAGGTTATTTATTTATTTATTATTATTTGTAAAAGCTATACCCAAAAAAAGTAAAGTTTAAACATGGTGTTTGATTTAGAGTTTGTAATCCATTCTCAAATTCAAGATCATTTGTACAAAAAAGAAAAAAAAAAAAAGAATATGTAATTTTGATGGGCCTTCAATAGCCCTTTCGATTGACATTCAATTGACCTTTGATCAATCAAAAAGCAATCAAAAATTGCAAATCAATTTTTGCTAATGTGTTTTAATTGAAGTTGGATTTGTTTTTAATCCTACTTGCTTCGCCTATATGAAGGCCCTTTAGGGACGACTTTAAAGTTGGAGAGGCAAAAAGCCTTGTGCTATTCATATCAATTTCATCGGAATAGGATTATTCATACTTTAGTCTTCAAACTTTGTTTGTCCATGCTCTTTGACATAGTTAACATAGCCTTGGGCTGTTCTTCATCGATGGTTCAATGGTGCATATATATCGAGCTGGATTTTCTGTAGCATAAGCTTGGGCTTCATTGATTTAACAGGATTTTCGGCCCCATGAGATTTTTTTTTTTTTTTTTTTAAATTCGACTCATGTATGGGGTAGGCCCATCTTGTAAAAGCTGGCTGGTGGGTTCATAAACATCAAAGGGCAGTGGATTAAAATTAAATAGGCCTAACTCATCCGGATGCTGAGGTGGGCCTAAGGGCTTTTAGGTTATAAGGCTAGGGCTCTCTCTCTCTCAATGTTTCCGAAAATATTTTTTTTTGATTTTGGAACGTGTGAAAATGCAAATCAAAATAGAAGCCCAAAAAACGTTTTTAAAAATGTTATATACTTAACAAACCACCACAAATAAACTTTACTCCACAAATGTTTTTTAAACTCATTTTAAATGTCACAACCAAATACAAGAAAAAAAAAAGGTTTTTGAAACATAAATCTTTTTTAAGAAAACATTTTTTATCCAACACAACAAAACTTAAGGTATTAGATAATTTCAATTAATAAATTTCTCTTTAAATTCATTTGATGAGATAGGGGATACTTGAGACCCCGCCCCACAAATTAAATAAATAAAGTACCAAAGGCTTTCGGGGCTTACACCTCTTCGAAAGAATTGAAACCCCCCCCCCCCCCCCCCCACAAAAAAAAGAAATTTATTTTGTATTTACGTTATATTTTGTATGAAAATCAAATTTTTGTTTAGTAGTAATACATTGTACATATCTCTTGTTTTATATATATATACTATTAATAATAGGATTTTTTGTTTGAGTTTCATCATTTTGCATAATAAAATATTCTCACACAAATTCTTAAACTCTTTAAAATACCTATATCTTTTAGTTAAATAATTTTAAATTTAAAAACACAAACCGGTTAAAAGAGTAATTTACTATTTTTAAAAAAGTTCCTTAAGTTTTAAGCTTTCAAACTTTTATTAATTCTCACGTAGATAAAGATTTTAAAAATTAAAACACTATCTTTACCTTACTTTTAAAGATTATTTCACTAAATCCAAAAAAAAAAAAAAAAGTCTAATTGCAAGCATAAAACGCGTATAATGAGTCTAATATATATATATATATATATATAGTAATTCAACTAGTTGGTATTTATCCTAAAAATAAAAAATAAAAAACTAGTTGGTATCTTCACCCTCAACAGGAGTTTTCATGTGCCCAACCACTGCTTTCCAAGGTGAACTTTAATGGCACTATGTTTAAAAATGTAGACCAAGCGAATATGAGGTTGTTATTAGGGATGACATGGGGTAAGTTATTGCTTCACTATCTTAAAATATTACTCTACCGCTCTCAATCGTGGAAATTGAAGCTCTGGCAGCTATTCAAGCTCTTGATTTTTGTTGGGAAATTGGTATTGACTCAAGGAGATGATTCAGAGATAATAATCAACTCTTTCAGGAATGAAGCTACTTCTATGTCCGCTTTTGGTCATCTAATTTGAAAGGCTAATTTTAATGTAGAGACCTTTGATAGTATTTTTTTTTCCTCATGTTTGGCCAGAAGGTAATTTTGTAGTTTATAACCTTACTAAACATACTTTACATGTCACAGGTTTTCATTTTTTGGTTTGGATGGAAGAGCCGACTTAGTTTTGGTTAGTTAATAAAATTCACAGCTTTTTTTTTTTTTTTTTTTTAAAAAAAAAAAAAAATTGTTTGGTATCTTCTGGTGTGTCTAAAAAGATATTCAAAAACTGATTCGTGTCTTAACTTGATAATAAGAGCAATTATCATGAAGTTGATATCATAGGTTGGAATCTTTATTATTTAAAAAAAAAAAAAAAAAAAAAAAAAAAAAAAACAAAGACATTCATGATATATACATATATTCCAGCACATTTTATCCAGAATCATTATCACCAAAAATAAAAATAAAAATCAAACCAGATAACCATTTGGTTGATCTAGAGGCTACGGTTTCTCATCTAGATCAACACGTAATAGCGTGTCTTTAAAGTGGGACTTAAAATTACGAGGTTCACAAATTAAACCAGCAATTGGGAGAGACACATAACGTTCTACGTTACATATATTAATATATTTCTCTTTAGGTCTTCTAGTTTGAATTTTCTGTCAATATCGCAGTATTATGCAAAATCAATTCTCACCGGTATAATTTGGTATATTTTGGATACTACCCAGCCAAGAACCATGTTTTTGAATTGTCAACTCTCACTGGTATAATTTGGATACTACTCAGCCATGAACCATGTTTTTGATTGTCAATTTTGTGCAGGTCGGTTCTCTATTAAAAAAAAAGTTGAGCATTTAATAAATCGCTACGAACCAAAATCTTGACCAGATATATTAGGAACCTAACACCCAAATACAAGTTGAGCTTGATTGAAATTAATTAAATTTGGTGCGAATTAAACGATTGACAAGGGAAACAATTGGTTCGTACAACTTAAAAGTTGGACCACGTGGCAACTACTTGAGGTGACAATTGTGATTAAGCTCTGGTTGTACAAAATGGTTAGTAGGTGGACGACGACTAATACCCACTCATCCGTGTGGACAACCATTGTGTGTTCGTCTTCATCACTCGGCAGCCCATGGGAAGGGACATATATCAATATCATGCTCTTTTTTACATTTTCTTTTAATTAATTGATCTTTTGGCTTTTTACTTTAAATCTTATATTGGGTTCCAGTTAGTTCAACTGGTAAAGTCTCTGATAGTTGTATAAGAGATTTAGGATTTAATCCCCGCCTACACCAAAAACTAATTGGTGTCTTGGTCTAATAATAAAGAGCTATCATCAGAAGCGGACACCATAGGTTGAAACTCTTTCAAAAAAAAAAAAAAGTTTATATCTTATACTCTATACTTTGTTTGGCTGAAGTTGAGGAAAGATAAAAGAAAATGTTTAATGCATTAACAACCTCTTCGTCTTTATTTTCTGATAAATGCCACACAAACTTGCCACATATGTTTAGTCTATTAACAACCTCTTCGTCTTTATTTTCTGAAAAATGCCACACAAACCTGCCACATATGTTTAGTCTATTAACAACCTTTTCGTCTTTATCTTTTGATAAATGCCACACAAACTTGCCATATATGTCTCGTCTTTATTTTCTGATAAATGCCACACAAACTTGCCACATATGTTTAGTCTATTAACAACCTTTTCATCTTTATCTTTTGATAAATACCACACAAACTTGTCACATATGTTTAATCTATCTAATAAAATAATGTTACGTTATTTTTCGTGACAACTCTTAACATTCGTGCTTCTCTTCATGTCCACTCAAATTGGGCGAAAAAGAAGAGGTAGACCGGACCTGATGTATTTACTTCAGCTTCTCTCCTTTTCTTCTCTCTCATATGAACCAAACGAGTTTCTCAAAAAAAAAAATAAAATAAAATAAAAAAATGAACCAAACGATGGAAATAAAATATCTTGCTTTCAATTTCTTTCTCTTCCCTTCCCTTCCGCCCATTCAAAACACAGCGTTAAAACCATATTTCAATTCAAGCCATAAACTTATTTATGGAGATATTACTAATGAAAAATATTTAGCTAAATGACGCCATGTGATTATTGGAACACGAATAACCATTACATAGAGATTTGCTCTATCAAGTAAGGGAAATTCAATGGAATTCATAATTGTTTCAATTTTTTTTTACCTTCTTTATTTTTATTGTTTCCCCTAAAGCCACATATTCAAATTCTGTAGTTAAATTATTAAATTTACTATTTTTCAATAACTTAAACTTTTAAAAAAATTGGTAATTTAACAAAATATTAAAAGATATAACGTTGTTTTCTTTATTAAAAAAGATTTTTATTCACAGTCTCACGCCTATGAGTTTATAATTAAAATGCTAACAAAATGACATTTTGTGATTATTTCAACATATATCTATTACATAGGAATATTATTTCAACTTTAGCCATGCGATGTTGTTTTCTTTGACATTTCTATTAAATTACTTTTCAACAATATATGAGTGAGGTTTAAAATTATTAGTTTTTACAATTCTATTTTCTTACAAGTGGGGGGCAGGAAATCCGAATCGAAATTTTCTATATAAGAAAGACCATGAAATACTATTGAATTATAAAGGTTCTTGAATATTTTAATACTTATTGAGTCCAAAGAATGATGTCATTCACCGACGTTTAAATAGATTGTGCAATTTTATGTCTATTTTGGTTGTTTTAAAAGCAAACCAAAAGGTAGGCGGGGAGAGGAAAATTCTTTATGAAAACATGATTTGCTATTTTTCAAAGCACTCAACTATTAAGCATTTTCGATAATAGGCCATGATAAATTTAAAAAAAAAATTAAAAATTAAACATCTTGTAAATTGAGAATATTAGAGAAAAACAAAACCCGGAAAGCATAATGTCACCCCAATCGCACTCAAGCCCATTTTTTTGTCAAGCCAAAGTCAAATTGCGAAAGTGAACGAGGAAACTTTTCGACATGAACATGTGATATGGAGGTGAATATATATATATATATGTTGCGGATTTTGTATTCAAATGTGGCTGCAATGTTTGTGGACGAGTAATCGGCTAAAAGTAGAATCTTTGGAATAGCTTTCTTTTAGGTTACCTTATTATTATTTGTTTATGTACAATTTTTTTAAGTTTAAAAAAAAAAATACAATTGTAACTTTGACTAGATGCTATTTTGGCCCCAATTTTAAAATTTGCACGATTTTAACTCAAATTTTTTTATTTGTTTAAGGATAATTACGAGTTTTTTACTATTTTTTTTAACCACTTGATGATCAAATTACTTTCTATAGGATATTTATATTTGTTACATTCCAACTTGTTTTTAAATTTAGTGTTAATTAATTCCTTTACAAAAAGTGTTGTAATTTTTGGTTATTTACTTTGTAATGTGTTTGGGTGTAGAATGGGTTGAAAGACTGAAGGTTTTGATCACTGTGCTTGTGTTCGGGTCATTACTGTGTTGGCAAATTTGTGTCAAAAATTTCCAATGTATTTGCAAATTTCCATGTATACAATTGTTTCAATAGAATTGTTTCTTTTTCTTTTTTGATAAGAATTAGGTATTGTTTCAATGGTATTAATTGTTGGTCACATTATTTTAATGGTATTGTTGTACACACTTGTCACCATTGTGGTATTATTGGCATCACATTAGGTCAAATTGTTCTTTTCGTGGGCAAGAATCAAAAGATGTGACTAAATCTTCCCACAAGAAGCCTAGATGTCATAAGTTTAATCATGTCTGTTATCATTGTGGTATTGTCATTGGGCACATTTTTTCTCGAAATTTTTTAATTACCTTGTTACAAGGTTTTCACTTCCTGAACAAATATATGTTGTTTGTCTCTAAATTCAATTGTAGTTATATTTATTCTTTTTTATTTCATCCATATATGATTTAATTTTGGATTGAATCTTGTGATTATGAATTGAATCAATCTAGTAAAATTTGGTAGTTCAAACAGTTAGGGTCTAATGTCTAAACCGATTTTTTTTTCATAACTAATAGTTTTTTTTACAAGATAATTTATTTAAATTATCTAAACCGATTTTTTTTTTTCATAACTAATATTTTTTTTTACAAGATAATTTATTTAAATTTCAAAATCCATAATCATCTTTAGGATTTATCCAATACGTACTCTTCATTATATTCTTGTCTTAAAATTTAAACTTATGTGATTTTGACATATAAACCAAACAAAATTAACTACTAATAATCACATGGATTAAATTAACCATAGTTTGCAAAAAAGTATTTAACCATTAAATATTAATGTGGATTGAACTCTTGATTAGTTGATTTTCGTGAACTCTAATGTATTTTGGAATTAATTCATGTTGAAATTACTTTTTATCTTTTCATGATTAAAATTACAATTTTACTCTTGATTGACTCTTGTTGCTAAATGAAGTATCTACAATGAAAAGGGAAAAAAAAAAAAAGAAGAATTCATTTTTAATATGGTTTGGTACTTTAGGCCGTCCACAATTTGTTATTTTTTTTACAGGAAAACTTTGGTACAAGAAAAGAGTTTATATACATGAATTTTAGTATTTTACATATAAAGTTCTATTAACCTTTCAGCCTTGCAATTATTTCTATGGTTAAAATCTCTTCTCTCTCAACTATCGAATTATAAAAATAATAACAAAAACATATTATGGTTAAATGCTAGAATGATATTTAAATTAATGACCATTAATTGCACTTTGGATGATGGAATCATGGATGTAGAAATGCTTTCCTTAACAACTCAATGAAAACAATTTTTCATAAGGAATCGTTAGTTTGTAACATCATGCCCATCTAATATATCTAACATATCTCTTCAACTAACCAATCAGTTGTCGACGTGTCGTATTTATTTTCTATCTAACTTGAAGCACATTTTTCATAAGCAGAGATCACGTATTGTAATTGTTACCTAATTTAATACTACGTGCTCTCAATATCACGCAACTAGTGTTTGGTTGATAATAATAATATCTTGTAAGCTGCCTGAGCTGGCGAATCTTAACTTGTTTCGTATGAGAAAGTCAAACATATGAAATCGGCTTAAGTTCTTTGAACGGGTTGCTTCTACTAGTATTTTCCGTCACGAAAAAGGTCTCGGTCTCGCGTATGTGGTCACCAACTCTGCCCACTTAAACCCAAATTCTTCTGTAAACTATTTAGACGAAAGGAAATGTTAACGAGTGCCCTTAGGGCACTAGGTAATAATCATTTTAAAGAAAGTTTTTATTGGAAATAAAAAAAAATAATTAATATTTTGACAGTTTTTTTCATTTCCCATAAAAGTGGTATCAAAACTTTCCTAAAATTGATTATTAATGAGTGTCCTAAGGACACTCGTTAGCATGACCCATGAATGGAAGAAGCACAATTTTTATTTTGTAATAAAATACTAAGAAAGCAATTTGAAGTAAAATCTTTTTTTTATTTATTATTATTATTATTATTAAATTAAGTGGTTCATATAACTAAAAATGAAAGTAACTCATATATACATCTCGAATAGAAATTTTATGTTCCACTTTTTATGTTTATTTCATGTTTCACCAGTTGTAATATGTCATATGTTATGTGTCAAATTTTTTTTTAAAGCTTTGGTTATTTTATAAGGAAAGTAATAATTAAAAAAAAAAAATGCATAGCAAGTTGTGATTAATAGAGTATAAAGTAAAACATAATAAGTAGGAAAAATTAGAGGGTTTGTATTCCTCATATACCCTTCTCTCTTTCTCAATAAACTCTTTCCATTATTGACTAAAAAATAAAATACTTTCGGTCTTCCTATTAAAAGTCTCTTTGTCTAAAAGCATATTTCACTATTTTGACATACTGTTACAAACACAATCAAACCACCATTTCCTTTCATTTTTGCGCTTACAATAACTTTGGCGGGATTCAAACTCATATTCATCCCGTGTGGAGATTGGGTAGTGCCATTGGCCACAAAGCTCTTGTCAATAATTTTTCACATCAAGGATCTGTTTTAAGATCTGCTTATTTTGCTGAAACTAAAAACTTTTTACTGAATGTACTGTAGATAAATATAAGAATTAGCTGAAATAGTACAGTGGGATCCATGAATAGTACCAAAAAGTGCAATGAAGTCCATGAATAGTAGCAAAAATAAGCTAAATAGTAAAATAAGTTGGCTTTTTAATTTGAAACCAAACGCACACCAAGTGTATATAAAACACAATAGATAAGAATAAAAAAGAAACAAACTTATTTATCTTAAATGAAACATATGGTAATAAATTTAAGGATAACAGAGAGAGAGAGAGAGAGAGAGAGAGAGAGAGAGAGAGAGAGAGAGAGAGAGAGAGAGAGAGAGAGAGAGAGAGAAGAGAGAGAGAGAGAGAGAGAGAGAGAGAGAGAGAGAGAGAGAGAGGTGAAAATCTATATTATTAATTTGGTTTTAGGTGAATGGTTATTTTCTTCTAAAGATTGAGGCTATTAGGTGATTTTTTCTGTTAAATGAATGTGCAATAATAGTGACTTTGATAAATCAAATTCTATTGTTTTACATTTTAATTATTCTAGTCATATTATATAGTGTTATATGGTAGATAGTGTTTCCTTTATTTATAAATGATTATTAGAATATATAAAATAAAATAAAAAACTTTAAAAAAAAATAGAAAAATCAATTGAATCTTATTGTGGATCTCTTGTTTAATTTGTTAGAAGCAATTATAGAGAAAATATAGCAAAAAAAAGTAGACTAAATCATTACAAATTCATTAAAATATCTGTTAGAAAATAATGAAATAATACAACAAAATAAATAATGAAAATAATTACAATGATGTTCAAATATATAACATGTTTAACATTTCTTAATGAAGAACATAAAAATGATATAAGAACATTAATGATTCACTTGATTATAATGCTATTATATAAGAAAATTAAAATGATGCTCAAATATATGGCCTATATATAGCGATATCCTTAGCGAAGAAGATGAAAAAAAAAATTTATAGTAATATAAAAATACGAATGATTTACCTTATTATAGTCTTATAAAGAAAACAAAAATTTCCTGATTAGAATTATTGTATCAAACCTCAAATTATATCGAGCTAACCCTAACTCTGCTATTTTTTCAATCTAAGCTTATTCCCTAAACATTATATGATACTCGTACCAATTTATATAGCCTGGCTCTCACTTGCATTACTTTGGTGCAAGGGCCACGCAATTGACCAACAATATATAGGGTTTGTTTGGAATTTGCTTATTTTGTTGAAACTGAAAACCTTTTGCTGAAAGTAGTGTAGATAAAGGTAAAAATTAACTAAAATAGAATAATGGGATCTATGAATAATACCAAAAAGTGCAGTGAGACCCATGAATAGTAACAAAAATAAGCTGAATAGTAAAATAAATTTGCAAAATTAATCATGCCAAACAGACACATAGTTTGTTCTAGAAATCATTCCAAAAAGAAAGACACGATTTAACTTTCCAACAAGCAAAATTTGGGGACATGAATTGTATGGCATCTCTTTAGACACCGACCATGCCCTTGTATTTAAGAATTATTAATAATTGATATGGACTCCATTGAGCATTACCATCACAAAAGTAGCTCCCATGAATTGGGGCACCATGTACTCGTTATCATGTACTATCATCCTTGCAACAAATGTCAAAACCCCTAACAATATTGACCTACTTTCCTTTATTAATTTTGAATTTAAAGCTTTTTGTGCATAGAATGTGTGTGCGTACACACACACATATAATCTCTTTTATTTATTATATAAGAAGGTGTTGTATAGTTTAATCTTTATTATATTGTCTATGATTCTATCCAATATAAATCAATCATAACCAAGGTTATTGATTCCGTACCGTACCGGTCAGTACGGCCGAAATATACCGTACCGGCCAGCAATTCGGTATGCTCGACCCCCCTGTTTCGTACCGGAAAAAATACCGGCCGTACCGGCATCGTACCGGTGAAATCCGGCTGTACCGGCTGGTAATTGGATACCGGACCGAAACATGAAATATACCTTTTATTTTTATTTTTTTAGTTGATGTTAAAGTTTAAAACTATGAATTATTTGTTCTTAATTGAAGTAATGTTTTATGGTAAACATGAATTTTTGAGGTATTGTTTTATGGTAAATAGAGATTTTGTGTGTGTATGTGTGTGTGTGTGTGTGTATACATATATTAAATATATAAAATAGCGGTAAACCCGAAACGGTACACCGGTATTGACCGGTATCCGAAATATATCGTACCGGTGGCCAAACCGGTACGACCTCCAGTACGGTATTGACATCCTTGGTCATAACAGATTGAACTGGTATATTGCTTTCAAAAAAAAAAAAGGATCAGCAAAATAAATTGATTAACGTTAGATTGTCCACTTCTAAGAAAGGGTACTAAAAACTTCAGTATAGCATTCCAATGCATTGATGAAGATATGAACACATCTCTAAGTTGTATCTTAATATTTATATTGAATATTGATGAATATGGTGCGATACGGACATATATTCAAACTATATCTTAATGTTTGCATTGAATGCGTGACAAAATTATGTCCCGATGCTTATAATTGATGAATGCGGTAACACACGTCCAATTTATATCTTACTGTCTTTCAAAAAAAAAAAATTATATTGATGATGCCGAAAATACGACCAGTAAGCCGCACAGTCCTCGCGCACTACAAATGGCACCTGCACAATGAGAAGAAAGGACCTAGCAGAGAGTACCGGTGTGGTACCGGCCAAACACCCTCCGAAGGTCAAGTCAGAATTATTCTCATTGCTCTAGAGTGTTAGAGAGGGTCAATTATGCGTACCTTGGTTTGTGAGGGATCATGGTTTTTATAGTAGTAGGGCTTGCCTCCTTTTCCTTGGAGTAGAAGTCTTTTCCTTATAGGAGTCTCCTTGGGCGTATTTTGCGGGATTCTTTCCATATAGGAGTCCTTAGGTTTCATGAAGCGTGGGAAGCAAGTTATTTACTTATACACGCAAACGTGGTGATCAAGCATTCAATGACAGACGCCGTCAGTCTATGTTGTTTCGTCAGATTCAACACTATCAGTTTCAGGATGTCCAGCTTTATGGTATTCTACGTGGAGTTCCTTCACATCATATCGCCGTCAGCTCTTTAGAAATGCTGACGGCAAAGTGGAGTTCCTTCACACCATGTAGAAATGCTGACGGCAAAGTAGAGTGTTAGAGAGGGTCAATTATGCGTACCTTGGTTTGTGAGGGATCATGGTTTTTATAGTAGTAGGGCTTGCCTCCTTTTCCTTGGAGTAGAAGTCTTTTCCTTATAGGAGTCTCCTTGGGCGTATTTTGCGGGATTCTTTCCATATAGGAGTCCTTAGGTTTCATGAAGTATGGGAAGCAAGTTATTTACTTATACACGCAAACGTGGTGATCAAGCATTCAATGACAGACGCCGTCAGTCTATGTTGTTCCGTCAGATTCAACACTATCAATTTCAGGATGTCCAGCTTTATGGTATTCTACGTGGAGTTCCTTCACATCATATCGCCGTCAGCTCTTTAGAAATGCTGACGGCAAAGTGGAGTTCCTTCACACTATATCGCTGTCAGCTCTTTAGAAATGCTGACGGTGAAACGTGTCCCGTCACCCTTGTCCTTTACTTATTTTATCCTCATCACTTGCCCCCTACTCCATACCTCCGTCAGTCTTTTTACTGACGGGTCATGGAGTTTATTTTCCAAAGAGGCAGGGATATTGTATGGGTCTGTGTATTTAATGCTTTGGACAAGCGGCCCGTTTCTATTGGCTCTACTTCTGACAAGGTGTCGCTTCATCTTCCGCGCCTTTTTTTCCATATATAAACAGCATCTCCCCCTCATTTTCCACTATTTCAACCCTGCTGATCTTTTGGAGAGAGAGACCGTCGCCCACTTTTCGCCAGCTTTTACTTCCGTCAGCTTATCCGTCGCTGTCTTTAGAGCCATCCAGAAGGCCACCATTTTAGTAAGTTTTCATCTCCTCTCTTCTTTCTTCTTTTTTTATTTTTGCCTCATTGGTGAGGACGTCAGTCTAGGTACTTAGATTGAATCCGTCACTTGTAGGTAGTCAGATGTCAAGTGACGCATCTTGTGAGGAGTCGTCAGTCCACGAAGGAGCGGGCTACGATGAGGCCTTTGGTTCTGGAAATGAGTCAGAGGACTCTTTAATTCCGTCAGAGAGAGAGACGTCAGCCCAATCTCCTGACGGCGATGAGAGTTTCGCTAAGGGAGATAAGGACGAGGAAAGAGAGGATGGAAACGACGGGAATGAAATGGATGTTGACGGAGACGATAGTGACGGGGATGAGGGATCTAGTGAAGGAACCTTGGAGGGTCCCGGAGATAACCATCCCTTCATTCTCCCTGAGGATTGGGCCGTTAACAAATTTTTGCCTAGGATGAGTGATAAGGTTTTTAGGGAGTTGCGTATTCGTTACCAAATCCCAGACCACATCCCAATCCGTCTCCCTAGCGAGAATGAGAGGTGTTACTCCGGGAGGACCACTGACGTTGCCATGTATGATGCCATGTTCGCTGCGGGCCTGAGGTTGCCTTTGACGGCTCTACACCGTCAACTTGCTGACTTCCTGGGCATATCCGTCACCCAAATTGCCCCAAACGTCTGGAGGACTTTCATAGGAGCTGAAATCCTGTGGGGCAGTTTTAGTGGAGGACATCGTCAGCTTACATTAGGCGAATTTTTTTATTATTATAGGCCCCATCATATTTCCTCGTCTAAGGGGACATATCACTTCAATGCCAGGGAAAAAGAGTTACGGCTTGTGTCAGACATGCTAGATTCCAATAGGAACTGGAAGAATAAGTATTTTTTCGTTGAGGGGACGGATTGGGTTTGCCGTCAGGAGGAGTGGGCGACGATGCCCCGCGGTTATTTTGACAACACCTGGGCCTTTGTCAGGGACTCAGGTTGATCCCGTCAACTATGTTCCTTCTGTTTTTTTTTTTTTTTTTTTTGAAGTGACTCTACTAACACTTGCTTTTGTTTCTTTCAACCTATACCCGTCCGCACATAACTGACGAGCAAGAGGAGTTCATTCAATGGATTCTGGAAATCCCTTTGGAAGACCGTAAGTGCAGGGATTTGATCACCCTTGACACCCTTCACTTATACTGTGGGGGTCCAGAACCGTCAGCGGCGGCTCGAAAGTTGGAAGAGTTTTCACGTCGACGTGAGTATACTTTTATTTTCCCCATCAGTTTCATTCCTCCGTCTCTTGCCCTAACAGTCTTTTTTGTGTTGTAGAGATGGAATCCTCGAAGTAAAGGATAAAGGCTGCCGCAGCTCGTCAGAAGGAGGAGAGGAAGGCTAAGGAGGCCGGGGGGGAGGCCTCGTCAACCCCTAAGGCTGTCGCTAAGGTGACGAAGAGGAAACCCGACGGGAGTGACAGCTGTCCCTCAAAAAAGGCTGCCGTCACTCCTGGAGACGAACCACTAAAGGAGAAATCCCCTCCGAAGCCTAGCCATGGTGCGGGCAAGAGGGTGATGACTTCGACTGGTCCCGTCAATGAGGGTCCTTGTCGCCTCCTGACCCATAAGGACTATGCCGTCGGGGAGGTTGGATCCCTAATAAAACCGACGGACATAGAACTTGCGACCAGGTGGAGACGGAGGATTTAGGGGCGTCAACCATCTTCGATCTCACCAAGATATGTTTATTACATTTTTGGTTGAACAAGCTTTATTTTGCTTTGGTATACTTTTTGACTACCGGATATGATCTTTTAGGCCTTGGTGCGCATCAAGGCCCTTCACGACCGTTGTGTGGCGAAGGAGGGGGTCGTCACTCGAGTTCGTAAATATAACACGAACCTGTTGAATCAGCAAGCTCAGTACAAGGAAGTTGTCCGTACTCTTAACCAGGAGCTGAAGGAAGTTAAGGAGAAGCTGACGGAGGTCAGCTGTCAGAATGACAAGCTCCAAGGAGAGGTGACGGCTCCGGGCGAAAAGTTACAGACGGCAAGGGCTGACGCGATCAGAGACTTTGAAGCGTCGCAGTCTTTTACTGACTCATGTGCCAAATATTATGGCACTAGGTTCGATGATTGCCTTCGGCAGGTTGCGTCGGCCTTCCTGGAGTTGGAGGACTTGTCTAGGATTACCATGGATGATGGAGATGACGGCTTTCCTCAGCCTAACCCTACTCCGGAGCATGACGGTAGTGTAGTCCTAGCTCAGCCAGCTGCTAACCCTGCTGCTTCTGGTTCTCCAGCCGTGATTGTGGATATTGAAGACCACCAAGCTAACGGCAACCCTGCTGATGTTCCTGCTGCTTAGTTTTTATTTTACATTTTAGCCGTTTACAAAATAGTTGCTTTTTAAACATTTGGCAAACAGTTGTAGTTTTAAACAATGTTTAAGTGCCCTTTTGGTTTTCTTCGGGCTTTTGTTTATATACAGTTGTGTATGCGTTTATTTCCGTTGCTTTTATATCTCTTTATTGATGATGGCCCTAGACGAAATTTTGGTAAAAATTCCCGTCTGTTTGGGAACCCGTCAGTTCTTTGAACCGTTGGAAGACTCCGTCGGTATGACACCGTGCCTAGTCTTCTTACCTTATTTGTTCTACGGGTTTCCTATTGGATTTTCGGCCTTGTTTGTTATTTTCCAAGCCCCGTCAGCTTGGTGACCATCCAGTTTTCTGTTCCGTTTGCTGGAGCCCGTCGGTTTTCAGCTTTGTTGGTTGGTCGCACCGTTTAATGGTCGTCAATCTCTTAAGACCGTCAGCTTTTTTAGCTTTTGGCCTTGATGACTGTCATCTTTGTAGGTCTTTTGGTTTGAGGGCCTTGTCCAGATGATGATAGCTTCATCTATGGGATCGTCAGGTTTCTGGCCTTAGCTTTTGCTGACCTTGTCATCTTAGTGGGTCCGTTGGTTTTAGGACCCCGTCCACATGATGACTGCATCATCTATGGGACCGTTAGCTTTTTGGCCTTAGCTTTGCTGACCTTCTTTATGGGTCTGTTGGTTTTCAGGACCCCGTCCTCATGATGATAGCTTCATCTTATGGGACCATCAGCTTTTTAGTCCGTGTGTTATGGACTTGGTCGTTTGGTTTGTTCACTTTTGCGAACTTAGTTGCCCATTCTGTGGACTCTAAGCCGTAGGTTTCTAAAATAGATACATCAGCAATTTTGAATAAACTCCTCTTATTGCCATGCATTTGTAAATAAAAGTAATTAAAACCAAATCCTGCCCTTTGGGCTTAAAACAAAAGGTATTGTTACAAAAAACTAAAGTAAATGATAATTCTGAGGAATGAGACTAAAGTTTGCTGGAATGTAAAATAAAAAAGAGTTGATCTTTATGCTGCCGCTCCTACTGATACTTTCGTAGGTGCTCAGTGTTCTATGGGTGTGGCAGTTTCTTTCCTTCCAACGTCTCCAGATGGTATGTGCCTTTCCTTCGCCACGATGTAACTCTGTAAAGTCCTTCCCAATTGGGGCCGAATTTCCCTTGGGTAGGGTCCTTAGTGGCGCCCATGACCTTTCTAAGAATAAGGTCTCCAATTTGGAAGTCTCTATGTCGGACCCGAGAGTTGTAGTGTTTGGCCATGCGGTCCTGGTACCTAGCGAGCCTTTGTTTTGCTACTGCTCTGATCTCGTCCACTAGGTCGAGCTGTAGTCGCATAGCCTCGTCGTTTTTGTTCTCATCATGGTTATGCACCCTGTAGCTTGTGAGTCCAACTTCGACCGGGATGACTGCTTCGCCTCCATACGTCAGTCGGAACGGTGTCTCTCCTGTGGGTGTTCTTGCCGTCATCCTGTAAGCCCATAGTATACTTGGCAATTCTTTGAGCCATATACCCTTTGCTCCCTCGAGCCGAGTCTTGATAATCTTGAGCAAGGATCAGTTCGTAACTTTGACCTGGCCATTAGCTCAAGGGTGGGCGGGGGAGGAGTAGTGGTTCTTTATTCCTAATTGTGAGCAAAAATCCCTGAAGGGGTCGTTGTCGAATTGCCTCCCGTTGTCCAAGACAAAGACTCTAGGAATGCCAAACCTGCATATGATGCATCTCCAGACAAAGTTTCGCACGTTCTTCTCTGTAATTGTGGCCAAAGCTTCAGCTTCCACCCATTTCGTGAAATAGTCAATGCCCACTACCAGGAATTTCAGCTGTTGTGCGGCTGTAGGGAATGGTCCCATAATGTCTAATCCCCATTGTGCGAATGGCTATGGGGCCGTCATCGAGGTCAGCTCTTCGGTTGGTTGTCTAATAATATTGCTGAACCTTTGGCATTTGTCGCAGGCCCTGACATAGGCTTCGGTGTCCTTCTGCATGGTGGGCCAATAGTACCCCGCTCGCACAAGCTTGTGTACCAATGATCTAGACCCTAAATGGTTTCCGCAGATTCCTTCATGTACTTCTCTCATGACGTAGTCTGCCTCTTCCGTACCCAAGCATCTCAAATATAGTCGAGAGAAGCTTCTTTTGTACAGGACGTCTTTTATTAGGACGAATCTCGCCGCCTGGACCTTAAGTTTACTTGCGGCTTCCTTTTCGTCTGGTAAGACCCCATCTTTCAGGTATGAAACTAACGACATTGTCCAGCTACTGTCGGAGCATATTTCCTGCATGTTGCTGAGATCTATTAGCGTAGAAAGCTGTACGAAAGAGAGTACATTACCAGGGATGACCATTTGTTCTGCTGAAGCGGCCTTTGCAAGGCGGTCGGCTCACTCGTTTTCTCCTCTGGGAATTTGGACGACTTTGGCTTCTAGGTCATCCACTCTCGCCCTTACTTCATCAAGGTACTTCTTCATCTTTTCGCCCTTGCACTCGTAGTCTCCATTTATTTGGTTAGTGATGACTTGAGAGTCGCAGTAGATGACTACCTTCGCAGCTCCTGCTGCTTTGACGAGGTCGAGCCCTGCTATCAGCGCTTCATACTCTGATTCATTGTTGGTGGCAGGGAAGTCGAGACGGACCATACATTCAATGGTGTCTCCTTCGGGCGATAGTAGCACAATGCTGGCCCCTCCGGCTTGTCTGTTGGACGACCCGTCCGTATATATGCTCCATTGAGGGGACTCTGCTGCCCCCTTGTCTTCGTTATGAATGAATTCAGCTATGAAGTCGGCGACGATTTGTCCCTTGATGGCGGTCCGCGGGTAGTACTGAATATCAAATTCGTTCAGTTCTATAGCCCATAACGCCAATCGACTCGCAGCCTCGGGATTGCTCATTGCCCGCCGTAAAGGCTTGTCAGTTAGGATGTTTACTGTATGAGCTTGGAAGTACGGTTTGAGCTTGCGGGCTATCGTAACTAATGCAAAAGCAAGTTTTTCCATGGGCGGGTATCTTTCTTCAGCACCGCGAAGCGCTCGGCTTTCGTAGTACACGGGCTTTTGTACTTTCTCTTCTTCTCTGACCAAAGTAGCGCTAACGGTTGCGGGGGAGACGGCTAGATAGAGAAAAAGCTCTTCTCCTGGCTACAACGGGCTCAGCAATGGTGGGGAGGAGAGGTAAGCCTTCAATTCCTCGAATGCTTGCTGGCATTCGTCAGTCCACTCGAAGGATTTCTTCAATGTTCGGAAGAAGGGCAAACACTTGTCCGTTGCCCTTGACACGAACCTATTTAGTGCCGCTATCTTTCCGTTGAGGCTTTGCACCTCCTTCACATTTCTTGGTGGTGCCATATCCATAATGGCCCGGATCTTGTCCGGGTTTGCCTCGATTCCCTTCTAAAACACCATGAATCCTAAAAATTTTCCTGTCGTTACTCCAAAGGCACATTTTCCTGGATTGAGCTTTATGTTGTAGGAGCGAAGTGTGTCGAATGTTTCTTTGAGATCTCCTAGATGATCTTCCTCCCTCCGGCTTTTTACTAGCATGTCGTCCACGTAGACCTGGACATTCCTCCCAATCTGTTATGCGAACATTTTGTTCATAAGTCTTTGGTACGTGGCGCCTGCGTTCTTCAGGCCGAAGGGCATCACTTTGTAACAGAAGAGGTCTTGGCTAGTTACGAACGATGTTTTTTCCTGATCAGCTTCATGCATTCGGATTTGGTTGTACCTTGAGAAAGCGTCCATAAAGCTCAGCAACTGGTGTCGGGCCGTTGAGTCTACTAGGACATCGACCATTGGGAGAGGGTAACTATCCTTAGGGCAGGCCTTGTTAAGGTCGGTGAAGTCTACACACATCCGCCATTTCTCGTTCGCTTTTTTGACCATTACCACATTTGCTAGCTAGTCGGGATAGTACACTTCCCTGATGAAGTTTGCTTCCTGCAGCTTTCAGACTTCTTCTGCTATGACCCGGTCTCGCTCGGGGGCGAACACTCTCTTCTTTTGTTGGATAGGTGGAAAGGCGGGCGATACGTTCAATCGGTGCACCATGACTGAAGGATCTATCCCCGGCATATCTTTATGACCTCAGGTGAATACATCTCGATTGCCTCTGAGGAAGGTAATGAGTTCCTGACGGATAGCGGGGTGAGCGAGTGTTCCAATTTTGGTCGTTCGGCCAAGATCAGAACTGTCAAGGGGTATCTCTTCTAACCTTTTTACTGGCTCCGTTACCGTCCGGTGCTCTTCTATGCTTAAAGCCTGAACCTGATCTTCCATTTCCATCATGGCCACGTAGCATTCACGCGCGGCCATCTGACTTCCACGTAGCTCCCCTACTCCGTAGTCGGTTGGGAACTTAATCATCAGATGGTAGGTGGAAGTTACTGCCTTCCACGAATTGAGCGTGGGTCGTCCGATGATAGCGTTGTAGGCAGACGAGCAATCGACCACCAACAATGTCACGTCCTTGACTATCTGCTGAGGGTAATCACCTACTATTACGGACAATGTCACCGCACCCAGGGGGAATACTCGGCTCCCTCCGAAGCCAACGAGCGGGGCATTTGTCGGAACCAACCGCTCCCTGTCGATCCTCATCTGCTGGAATGCTAGGTAGTATAAAATATCTGCTGAACTGCTGTTGTCGACCAGTACTCGGTGCATGTTGTATTCTTCCACCCGCAAGCTGACGACTATCGCATCGTCATGTGGATGGTGAAGGCGTCGTGTGTCTTCTTCTGAGAACCTAATTATGGGGCCTTCTCTTCGTGCTATCTTCGGCACGACTCCCATCAGCTGAACATTTTGTACCATCCGAAGGTAGGTCTTGCGGGCCTTCTTGGATGACCCGACGTCAGTCGTTCCTCCTACGATCATCCTTATGTCCCCTATCGGGGGCCTCGGTCGCTTGTTATCCCGTCGAGGGTGTTGGTCTTGTGCGGGAGGATCCACCTTCTCCTTGCTAACAAATCTCTGCAGTTTTCCTTGTCTGATAAGGGCCTCAATCTGCTGCTTGAGGTCATAGCAATCAGCCGTATCGTGACCATGGTCACGGTGGAAACGGCAATACTTATCCCTGGAACGTTTATTGGGATCACTCTTTAGCTTTCCTGGGAATGTCAGCGCCTCCTCGTCCTTGATCTGCATAAGGACTTGATCTATCGGGGCTGTCAACGGAGTGAAGTTCGTGAACCTTCCTCCCAAGGGCTTAGGGCGCCTCTCGTCCCTTCGGTCTCCTGTTCTCGTCTTTTTTCGGCCTTGGTCCTGCCGAGTGCCTTCTTGCCTTTCTCTTTTCCTGGGCCTCTCTTCTCGGGCTAAGAACGCGTCTTCAGCGTTCATATACTTTGTGGCACGATAAAGTACTTTTGACATGGTTTTTAGGTCGTTTTTGTATAGGAAGAACAAAAACTTACCCTTCTTCAAGCCATTCGTGAATGCCGCAACAAATATCTTATCGTCGGCTTCGTCGATCGAGAGCGCCTCCTTGTTGAATCGGGATATATAGGCTCTTAGAGTTTCATCCTCTCGCTGCTTCATGCTCATCAAGCAAGCCGTAGACTTCTTGTATCGATGGCCTCCAATGAAGTGTGTGGTAAACTGAACACTGAGCTCTTTGAAGGTGCTGATGGAGTTTGGTGTCAGTCAGCTGAACCAAATTCTCGCTGCGCCCTTCAGCGTTGTAGGGAAAGCCCTACACATGATGGCGTCCGCTACTCCTTGAAGGTGCATTAGGGTCTTGAAGGTCTCTAGGTGGTCTAGTGGGTCCCTGACTCCGTCATAACTGTCTATCTGCGGCATGCGGAACTTACTCGGTAAAGGGTAGGAGTTGACGGTGGCGGTGAACGGCGAGTCAGTTCGGTTGACAAGGTCGTCAAGGTCACTTGATACTCGCCCCTTGAGAGTGTTCATCATAACCTCCATTTGTTCCTTCATGGCCTGCATCTCCGCGATAACAAGTGGCGGAGTGGTTTCTGCGAGGGAAGGGATGCTTATGTTCTATCGTTCTGGTTTGCTCGGGACGTTGTTGGCTTGGGGTCCCTCCTGATTTCTTTTGTCGGCACTGGTTCCTTCTTGATCTGCTCCTTGGTTGTCTGGTGCAGCGTTCTTTTGGCGCAATTGCTCTTCTAAGTCGTGGTTTTGTCGAGTGAGGCGTTCCACGACTGCGGCGAGAGTCTTGACTTGCTTCTCGAGGGCGGTCGTGGGTGGTTCTTCTTCTTGAATGTCGTTAGTGGTTGCCATTGAGCGGGTGAGCACCATGCGACTTTTCTGCAGGAAGCGGTAATATGACTTTACACTACACGTTTCCCACAGACGGCGCCAACTGATGATGCCGAAAATACCACCAGTAAGCTGCACAGTCCTCGCGCACTACAAATGGCACCTGCACAATGAGAAGAAATGACCTAGCAAAGAGTACCGGTGTGGTACCGGCCAAACACCCTCTGAAAGTCAAGTCAGAATTATTCTCACTGCTCTAGAGTGCTAGAGAGGATCAATTATGCGTACCTTGGTTTGTGAGGGATCATGGTTTTTATAGTAATAGGGCTTGTTTCCTTTTCCTTGGAGTAGAAGTTTTTTCCTTATAGGAGTCTTCTTGGGCGTATTTTGCAGGATTCTTTCCATATAGGAGTCCTTAGGTTTCATGAAACGTGGGGAGCAAATTATTTACTTATACACGCAAACGTGGTGATCAAGCATTCAATGACAGACGTCGTTAGTCTATGTTGTTTCGTCAGATTCAGCACCGTCAGTTTCAGGATGTCCAGCTTTATGGTATTCTACGTGGAGTTCCTTCACATCATATCGCCGTCAGCTCTTTAGAAATGCTGACGGCAAAGTGGAGTTCCTTCACACCATATCGCCGTCAGCTCTTTAAAAATACTGACGGCGAAACATGTCCCATCACCCTTGTCCTTTACTTATTTTATCCTCATCATATATCTTACTGTTTGCATTGGACACATGTCTTTTTTATTTGATTTGATTTGATTTGAATTGGACCCATGTCGTCACGATACTTTTTTTTTTTTTTTTGATAGGATATGTCATGATACTTTAAATTACCGGAATGTGGAACCAATTTTTTCGTTGAGGTGGGTGGGAGGTGGAGGGTGGGGGGTGGGGGGGAGTGATTAATAAAAAAAGTACTGGTACTTACATTTATTTATTGTTAATGTGTACAACATCATAATAACCTGCATGTAGAGCTATAAAATCTGGACAAGTTTCTTCTAGTCAAATATAGCAACCCACACTTCATGAACAAAATCTTTCTTTTCTAAAATTCTGGCTACTCATGAGTTTCGTGTTACTCTATACAGTCAAGTAGCCCATTTGCGAAGCTATTTGTTGAATACTTGTTTAGCCTCATCAAGCAAAAATGTCCATATAGACATATACCTTGTTTATATATCAGCACTGTTTAGCCGATTAACACGTCCCGTATATATACCAATTAATTTCACATGCAACTCTGCTACAGTAATAACTTTATCTCATAATTGCACTTATAATTAATGTACCGGACATAAAACCATGATAATCACGCAAGACAACTCATTAACCATGCTGCTTTTGTGTTTTGGCTTTTAACAGACCCCGCCACATTAATGACAAAATGTGCTATTAAATTATGACAAACATTTTTATAAGATATATGTGCCAATTGTTTATTTATTTAATATATTTTACATATATTTTTTATTAAGTATGTTTTTTTATAAATATATTAATTTATTATATTAAACATCAGCATTTCTACCGGTAACACAATTATTAAATGGGTAATAATGATATACCAATGGACAGCACGAGAAGGGAAGGGTTTTTTTTTTTTTTTTTTTTTTTTTTTTTTTTTTTTTGAGAAGTGAAGTAAAGACGAGAGACTGATTTGAACTCTACCCTCCAGACCAGAAAGAGAAAAAAAAAAAAAAGTTTCAAAAACTTTTGATAAATGTCCCAAAAGTTTAAGTTGTTACAAAATGGGGAATTTAAACCAAACACGTAAGATTTTTAATTTTGTAAATGAAAGGTAGTTAGAGTGGAAACAAGTTCAAACTCTAATCAATGTGCTCTGATATTGTGGGTCCGAGAGGTCTGCAATCCGGCCCAAACTCTATCTGGGCCCAGGGCCCGTGCCGAGGAGGTATCTTGCCGAGGACGAATGATCAATGGCCGGGATAGCAAGGGGAACGGCTGAGAACTTACCCTGTCCTCGGCATTCCAGAGTTTCAATGGGAAGACCAACATCATGGTGGAGGCAATCCCCAAACAGCCCCCTCAAGGGGATGTGAACGGAATGGGGCCTATAGGGAAGCAGGGTGTGAAATTGGACCAAGGAAAATGCGTCCCCTCTTCAGTAAATGCACCTGTCAATACCCAGAACTGATTAATGAGAAAAGACGTTTGGACGGTGTAAACTTCGATCCATGCAACTAATAGAAAGTTAGACGGGACGGTTGATGAGATGGATACAGAAATAAGCTCCTGCCTGACCTACAAGTGGAGGGTCAGGATCAACCAAGACGGACTATATAATAAAAAGGAAGGTGCACCAACCAAGGGGCTGGGAAAAATGGCCAAAAACCAGAGCCTCCCAGCCCACCTCCAGGAGAAAGACTCCAGGGGTGAAGGAAACATAACTATATACGAACACCCCGAAAAACCCACCGCCTGGTGACTAAGGCCTAACCTTTCAAACCCACGCTCTACAAATGATATTGTTTGGGCTCTTTTTACGTGCGAACCCGACACTGTTACGGTCCGCCACAAATCGTGTCCTTACAGATATAATGATAAATTACCAATTGCCCAAAAAACATAAATTATTAAGGATTTAAATCCTCTAAATTTTCTAGGATATTCTACCAATTGATTTTTTTAAATCCTAATCACTCTTTTATGATTTTAGGGTTTAGATTCTGCCATGTCACCATTCCACTAACAATACTTTTAAAATAATAAAATAATGTTGCAAACAAAACAATTAAGATTATTGTTAGTGAAATTCTGATATGGCAAAATTTAGACCATTAAATCATAAATGAATGATTAAGATTTAAGGAAATATATTTAATAAAATACCCTAGAAAATATAGAGAATCTAAATGAAACCTAAATTTTAACATTTAACCACAATTTGACAAATAAATCTATTAAGTTATTGAGATATGGACATGGGCCGACACAAAAGGCACGTTTACATACAAAGGCATGGCAGTGGGAAGGAGAGAATTAGCTCCTGGCTCCACCCCTATATAAATTTTTTTCTTTTTCTCTTTTTCAGTTTTATCTTTTTATATATATACTAGTTTCTAAGTATGCGAGCGCGTGCTCAAGGGTTCTTTTATATTTTTGGGTAAAGATTAATAATTTGTATCTATTATAATTTAGAAATATTTTTTTTTTCAAAAAAAAATAAAAATGATAAATTTTAGAGATAAATAGCAACTATAATTTCTTTTTTGAAGGGAAAAAAATCTTAAATTTTAGGAGTTCTTTTTTTTTTTTTTAAATGAATTTTGTTATTTGACATTTATAAAGTTACCCTTCATTAATGAAGGTATTTTTGAACCATATAAAAGTTCAGTTGAAATAAGAAAATCCTTTTATATATAGCATATATACTACTATTTAAGAGACTTCCCCTGTTTGGACTGGATTTTTTTTTTTTTTTGTTCCAAAATACCCCTACAGCTTACGTTTAAGTAGGGACAAAACTTGGTAAAATTGCTTCTTTAACTCCCACTAAAACATTGCCTACAAAAGAGGACCAATCTCCTGATGGTTTTCAAATTACTTTATCCATTTATAAATAAAAAATTATAATTAAAACAAACACATGTTTCCGGTACTGATAAATATAAAAATAAAAACACACACACACATCTGCCGTTATTGCAAAAAAAAAAAAAAAACAAAAAAAATTATATATATATTGTACACCCACATTTTAGACACATACAACTCCAAACTTCTAACCAACCATTTTAAATATTCCCATTATCATTATGCAATTATTAAGCAGTTATGATGTTGCTGCTCCAAAAAAAAAAAAAGCAATTATGATGTTTTCAAATTACTTCCCATCTCCAACTCTCTAACATATATCACGTTGCTTTTTTTTTTTTTTTTGGGATGTGTATAGTTCTCCCTATATATTCCAGACTATCTAAAGAGTTCACATTGGCCATGGTCAATAATATTTCAAATCATTGGCTTCTTTCTCCTTCGGGTCTGTATTAGTTTATTTTATATATTTTTTTGTTTTTATGTAATTAATAATGTGCTTCATATATTGTAATTGTTTTATTAATTTTATAATCACTATGAAATTAGAGGGTGGGTGTGAGAGACTTACTCTGGCTATGATATAAGTCAATAATGGCGTTATCCTTAGAATGAGCATGTAATTGAGTAACTTATCTCTATGGTGCTTCAAGTCTTTTCTCTTTCATAATGTTTGTTTTCTGCTAAATTATCTTTATCTTTTATCTTTTTTATAATTCTTTTGTTACCACTGTATAGACTTTCATTACTAATTAACATAACAAAGCATCGTATTAAAGTTACCTAATATATGCATTAGATGAAGATGACATTGCTAGTTTTATTTTTGTGCTGCAGTTGGTTATATGATTTTATTCCAAGGTCACAAATTCCATGTCTTTGATTATTAATAAAGTCAAAAATTGCCAAAATCAAAAGATGAAAAAAGAGATATAAAGTAAAGTCAAAGAACTTTCTCTAAGAAAAAGAAAAAGAAAGTCAAAGAAAGGAAAATAAAATGAAAAAAAAAACAATAGACAAAATAATCGTATCTATGACAATTTAATAACTGTTTTGTCTCATACCCTTTTCCTTTTGTATTTATCTATCTCTCTCAAAAAATTATTGTTTTGTTTCTTTCTCTGGGTAGAAGTAAAATTTAGATACAACCCATTGGGTTGATTATCAGTTATTCAAAGCGAATTGGTGTTTACACCCTCACAAAAAACAAATGGCTAAAATACAAGTTGTACCCTCTAAATTTGATATAAATTCATTTTAGTTATCTGATTTTACTTTCATTCAAAGGAGTCCTATACATTACAAATTTATTCAATTCAAGTGTTCCATCCAATTTCGATAAAATATATCCATTAAAAATATTTTTCTTACATTAAAAAAATCTATAAAATTAATAAAAATATTTTATAGATTTTTTATGTGATAATTTTTTTTAAAAAAAAATTCTTTTTTATTAATTAATTGCATAATTAATATATGACAATTTTTTAATGGAATTGGATGAAAAACTTGAATTGAATAATTTTAAAACTTAGATGAATTTTTTTTTTTTAGGGTAGAAAACTTAGATGACTTAATTGAATGAAAGTAAAGTTAGAGACTTGAAATAAATTTCAATTTAACTTTACTTTCATTCAATTGAGTCATATATGTTTATGGAAAAAGTTAGTGAATACCCTAATGATATTGGTTTCAAAAATATTTTTAGAGTCTATTAAAAAAAAAAAATAGAAACTTTTTATTATTGAAAAAAAAAAAAACCGACTTTTTTTTTTTATAACTTTTTTCTATTTCTTCCTTGAAAGTTGTATCAAATATCCTTTATATATACACACACACTCAATCAACATCATTAAAAATATAACGCATTCCCAAAAAAAAGTCGTGGGCTCTAGCCCATATTGCAATCAATTCCATAATTTGGTTTGTCGAAGTGGCATCGGACCGTACGTTCCAGCCAACATGATCGAAGGCAATTTTTAAGGATTTAGCCATTTAGGCTAATCAAATCAGAACAATAAGTTCATAAGAAAAAAAAATCAGAACAATAACTAAGTCACTTATCACATTAAGTTAGCAGTTGGGACATGGGAGAATGAGTGCCTTAAAAAGGAAGAAATAAAAAAAAGCAGATAGGAACTTGGGAAAGTGAGGATCATGTGGTCGCTGGTGGCTCCAGAAATTTGTTTTAGAGTATTCATTATGAAACTTTTTTTTTTTTTTTTTTTTTTGGGGAAGGATTCATTATGAAACTTGAATTATACAAAAATCTAATAAAAAGAGAATTTAATATATTGACAAAAAAAAAAAAAAAAACACGCAAATACATAAAGACTTATAATTTTCTTCTACAAGTTTTCTTATTTTGACATTCTCAAAAATAAAAAATAAAAATTTCTTATTTTGAAATCATTGCATAATAATCTCATTATTAATGCTGCAAGTTACATCTCTTTCAAAATTTTAGTTTATTAAAACTTTTCTTGGGCTTTTTCTTTTTCTTTTCAAAGGCCTTATATACTGTTAAGGGGACCAAAGTTTTTGACAAACTTTGGCTACAAACTTAGTTATAGCGTAAAGTTATAACTCTCACTAAACAAATTAATATAACTATATATTTTGAAAATCTAACAGTTGAATTACATGTTCTCTATGTTTTTAAATCATAAGTCAAATTTTATGACAATCAGATATTATTTACTATTCGATTCATAAACTTATTTCCTATATGTATAATTTTATACTACAAAACTTGAAATTTAAATATTTGATTGAAGACATAACTATTGATCTTTAATCTTATCAAAATTTTGCAAATATGAAGGATATAAGAAGAAAATGTAATCAAATGATGGATTTGTCAAAATTCATATTCAATAATATATATATTAGGTGGTCCCATGTGCCCACCTTGGCTTCAATGTGGAGCCACCCCTTAGCCCCTACATGCCATGCTAATACTGTTGTATTAACCAATAAAACACTAATTGGATTATCTTTTCCTAACACAATTAAGTTCAACCATATAACTTATTGGCTAATGCAGCCACAATTTAATTTAATTAAGGAATCAAAGTTATAGCACTTGATGAGCATGAAATGTTAAATCATAAGGACCTTGTTTTTTTTTTTTTTTAGTGAGTTTTGAGAAAAATGAGAGTTAAAATTTCATGATACTATACTTAAGTTGCATGTTCATTGCATTAATATCATGCTTGTGAAGTCTTAGGTTGAGCTGCACTCCACATTGCATTTTTCTACAAATTCTGTGCATTTTCGATAAAACCCTTAACTCACTTTTGATCATTTGAAAATTTTATAAGCCAATTTTTGAAAGTTTATGTTTTCTCGATCAACCATTGGTCGATTGAGAGTAAGCTCGACTAAATGTCGAGTCACTCTTGTTCAATTAAGGCTATCCAGTAAAAATTCCCTAGCCTTCTCTTTTCTAGATTGAGTCTCGACCAATCCTCAATTAATCAAGACATGGGATTTAAGTTTCAAAACTTCAAATTTCTAGGTCATTTGAACATTTTTCTTTCCTAACTCTCTCTCTCTCAACTTCTCCCGAATTTGATGCTTAAAGTAATGAGTGTTCCTAAAAACTTTGGGGAAGAATGCTTAGGAGAAAATAGAATGAAATAATCATTTTCTCTTATTCGTTCTAAAAAGGATAATAGAGGCGCTTCACATCCACTTCATTAAAATGAATGTGTGTTCCTCTAACAAAGTAACAATTGGGAAAAATGCTTAGGAAAGAAGGAAAGAGAAAGTCTTTCTTCAAAACATTTTCACAATACTTTCATAACAAATCATAATTGGTAGTGTGTTATTGGTTATTATGAGTGAGCAAAAAAATAATTTATGTTGTGAATTCAAATTTGAACCAATAACAATTTACCACTTATGATTTTTTGTGAAAGTGTTATAGACATCACATTTCTCAAAAATGAAATTGATTGATTATTCTTAAAATGATCCCTTTCAATACACCCCATTCCATTGTCCCCCATCCCCCTTTAAACGGACTAGTTTCATATTGATATCCACCTATAATCAAAATAATAAAATTTAGTCCTCAGCATTCTCTCATATTTCAAAATGGTTCTCATCATTTGAGACATTTTATTTTAGTCCTTATACTTTTAAGTTGTGTAAAAAATGTCACTACTTTGACTATTGCTTTGATTTTCTCTAACTCCAAACATACATAAAAGCCAAAAAGAAACAGTATTTGAATAACCATTCTTCTCTCTCCTTTATTGCTATCAAATCACTAAAATTTCATTAAACAATCTCAACTCAAAATCAAATTAAGAATTAACAGCAAAGAAGTTTTGACACAATAATAAAGCTTTAGGATTGGAAGAAAACATTTCAAAGAATATGGACCATTTTGAAATATAGAAAAAGGTTGATGACTAAATTTGCAATCAAACCTAAACTATTATTTATTTAATAAAAATAAGAATATACATTGAATTTACAAATTTATATAATTACACATTATCTTTGACCGTTTTGATTCAATTGAAATTTATTGAATAACAAAAAATTTCAATAAGCCTCAAAAAATTATTTTAGTCAAAATTTCCATTGAGGGACTCTTATTTATCAGAAAGCTTACGCTATATAGTCAAAACTTTAAATGAGACTATGTGTTTGAATTAGCATTTTATTTATTGTTAGGACATATGTGATTCACTTGTTAGGAACATATGTTACTATTTTATGTAATTGGCTAATTCTTTGACAAAACGCACTTTACTTGTAATTGAATAGATCTAGAATGTGTTTAATACTTAAAAAAACTGTGCTTCAAGATCAAGTGTTAAAGTCATGCAAGTCTGTCCAAGAAACAAGCTGAAGAAGTGTTGTTCATTAAAACTCGACAGCTAGCTATCTATCAAGACCTATAGAGCTATTGAAGCCTATGGCTCGACAGCAGCTCAACAGAAAGGGTAACTGTCGAGATTTATGAAAAACAAAATTTCAGTTTTGTTTTAACTCAAATCCGTGTTTATATGTTAGAGCTTTCTTTTCTTACAATCCTAGACATATAAAAGGATTATTTTAAGGGCCATCAAAGTGTTCGCAAGTTGCACAAGTGTTGAGCAAAGTTTTTTCAAGCAAATTGTGACCAGAGACAGAATTTGCCCTAGTTCATCATTCTTGTGAAGAAGTTGTTGTGTTTGTGCACCGTAGGGTTTTGTGACCAAGCATCTTCTTGATCTTCATCATTGAGATGAACTGAAAAACTTTGTAGCCAACAAATTTCTCTAGTTGGTGATTGAAGTTGCATACTGAGATCCGTGCAATTGGTTAGTCACGTATTGGAAGCCGTGCATCGAAAGGAGAAATTGTCACTACAAAACAAGTCCAATTAGGTATTGGAGTAAAGGTTCAACTGTAGGTTGATATAAAGTACTGGGATTCCTTTATTTGTAACTGCTTGTTATGATAATAGTGGAATTTCGAGAGTGGTGACCTTAAAATTACCCGGTGGGGTTTTTGCCGTGTTGGTTTTCCTCATTCGTAAACAAATCACCGTGTCAAATTTATTTTCCGCTGCATACTTAGTTTATTGGTGATTTGTTTGTACTACCATGTGTTTGCATGTTAATTAACTTAATCAATTTGCTTGGCTAAATTAATTGGTTAATTTATCACAAGGAGTCAATTCGTTTTTTGGCCTATCAAGTGGTATCAGAGCAGACACACTCTAATTAGGGTTAATCTTTGCTATGTTGATCCATTGACCCCTGTTTGTCATGGATAGAGAATAGTCATTAATTATACCTCCTTTATTTGATGGCACTAACTATGCATACTGGAAAGTACGCATAAGAGCTTTCTTGCAGTCTCTAGATGAGAAGGTGTGGCAAGCTGTAGAGATTGTCTGGACCAAGCCAAAGGAAGCGCTAACTGATTGGGATGATGCCAAGATCAAGGCGGCAAACTTCAACAATGGGGCATTGAATGCTTTATTCAGTGCAGTCAATAATGAGGAGTTCAAGAAGATATCCTCTATTGAAACTGCTAAGGAGGCATGGACCATTCTCCAGACAACCTATAAGGGAACCAAGGCTGTCAAAGATTTAAAACTTCAAACGCTCACTACAAGCTTTGAAGAAATCAAGATGGAGGAGGATGAGTCATTCGATGATTTTTATGCCAAGTTCAAGGACATAGTAAACTTAGCCTTCAATCTTGGGGAAACCATTCCTGAACCTAAGATTGTGAGGAAAGTGCTTAGATCTCTACTCGAGAGATTCCATGCAAAGATCATAGCAATTGAGGAATCAAAAGATATTGACAATATTCCTTTGACAGAGTTGGTTGGCAATCTACAGACCTACGAGCTAGGGTTAACTAGAATTGGCAAATCAGGTAAAGGCAAGAGCATGGCATTGAAGGCCAAGAGCAGTGACACAGATGAGTCTTCAGATGATGAAAAATTCTAAGATGAAGTCCTACATCACTAGGCAATTCAAGAAGTTCATGAAGTATGCTAATGGAAAGGGCTTCAACAAAGACCGTAGGCAATCCAGTTCTTCTCAATTCAAGAGCTTAGACAAAGGGAAGAAAGATGCTAGGGATGGCGGTTAGTACACTATTCCCGTAGGACCTAAGTTCTTTGGGTGTCAAGGTTTCGGTCACATGAAACAGGAGTGTCCTACATATCTCAAAAGCATTGGGAAAAGCAAGGCACTTGCTGCTACTTTGAACGACACTGAGCTTGAGGATGATTTCGACAATAAGGATGATGGAATCCTGAATGCCTTCATTGCCACTGTCAATCCTACTGATGGGATTGTTGAAGATGTGGATGAAGAAGAGGAATTGGTGGAGTCCAAGATGGATGATCAAGATGATATCCATACAGCCTGTGAGAAATTATACAAGTTTTCTAAGAAACATGAGAAACTTTATAGGCTAACCACCAAGAAGCTTAGTCATGTGGAACTTGATCGTGAAGAGCTTTTCACAAATTTTGATGAGGCCAATCAGATTATTGGAGTACTAAGGTTCGAGAACAATTTCTTGGCTGAGAAGACCAAGAAGCTTGAAGCAGAGCTATTTCAAGTCAGAGCTCAATTGGAGAGGACTTCAAGTGTAAAGTTTGATGAGATGCTCAGTCTTTAGAAATCTATTTCTGATTGAACAGGTTTAGGGTATGGTCTCTCTTCTTCTAATATTGCCTCTACTAGTTCTACTGTTTTTGTTCCTCCTACTAATAATGTTGAAATTAAGAACAATGATGTTAAAACTGATTTAGCTAGTGAGAATATAGACAAAGGTAAATCTATCTTAGGAGCACCCCCTAAGCAAGATAAGAAAGAAGATAAAAACCCTAGGGCTAAGAAGGCTAACTCTCAAAAGCCTAAATAGAAGAAGCAGCATCTATGTCATCATTGTGGAGTTTCCGGTCATACTAAACCAAATTGCTATAAGTGGTTAGCCACTCAACAGAGCAACGACATGATAGCATCTGGAAGCCAGAATCAACTTCAATCCTCTCTTGCTCCCCTTGAAAATCTTCTCAAAGCCCTCATGTTCCTTTTGAACTTGAACGGTTTTAATTCTTCCCCCTTACTGCTGGTTCAAAGATTTAATAAAAAAAAAGGTTTTTCTAGGGTGTGGAAGGAAAATGGCTCCAAATGATTTTTTCACTTTTCTCTTTCTCTCTTCTTGTTTTTGTGTGTGCATTACTTGTGTGTTTTACTTTCATGTTTTGAGTCAGTCTAGTTTTATGCTTTACTTTGTTTAACACATTTTTGTTTTCTTTCAGTTTTGTTTATTTTGTTTTTGATATAAAAATTAAAAAAAAAATTGAAAAACTAGAAAAATACAAAAACAGTGTGTGTTTTGTGTACATTGGTACTTTTGTACTTTGGATAGCCATTGAAATAAAGTTTTCTAAATTTTGTATCTTTTATAACTTAGATGAGTATCTCTATGCACAACTAAACAAGTGAGTTTTGTGGCTCATGTTTATGATGAGTAAGATTAAGTAATCTCTTGTACTTAACACTTATATCACTTTTTTTTTACGGAAATGACTAGAAATCCTAAGAGAAATGTATAAATAACCATCTCACCACTGTTGCCCACCAATCATGAAATGACATTTGTGTGCTTTGGCATAACAAAATTGGAATGTTAAAAGCTTAACATAATTGGGTATTTCTTTTCTATCTCTTATATGTCCATGCATGATTTGCTTAAAAAGAAAACTATGCAAAGAAAAACAAAAAGTAAAAAGAACAAAATGCTTTAAATATGATTGCAAGCGTGTATTCTACGAGATGTGGGAGTTATAGGATGTACCTTGAAGGTGATAGTCTCCATCAAACAGTTATGATTATGTGTGAGTTAAAGTGATTTTCTCATATCTCAAATCGTCATAACATGTATACACTTATGCAATCTTGCGATGTTTTTCACACACAATACGCAATATTCTTTGCTACTCTTGATACATGCGCAGGTACAATGTGATTGGCCATCACAAGGTATACATGTGTTAATGTATGCTCACTAAATTGTCTTAACTTGTTTTTGAAATATAAAATTTTATATTTGTTAGACTTGTTTAGTGTGTGTGTGCTTAAAATTTGTTGTTGAGAGATGATTTTGAGAGCTTAAAATGTTGATTGGATCCTTGGTTGAGTTGCATGGTTGATTGCATTCATTTTTTTTTTTTTTTTTTTTTTTTTTTTTTTTTTTTTTTTTTTTTTCTTTTTCCTTCTTGAAAAATTGATTTTAAGCAATCTCGACACCTCCTCGACACCTAGTTATCTGTCGAGCTCTTAAGCTGTTTGTTATTGCAATTTTGACAGACCTTCAACAGCTAGGTGGATCGATCAAGAAAGTTCCTGGATCCTCGATAGCTTCTCGACAGCTGGTGGATCGATCGAGCTTCTGTTCTTGTGTCTTTGCCTTATACCTCGACACCTTCTCGATAGCTGCATCTGTCGACGTTGTTTTTCTCGACACCTTCCTCAACAGATGGCTCGACACCTCTTGACACCTCCATCTATCGAGCTTTACTGAACCTTTATATATAGGTTCTGTGCGATCCGGCGTTCATTTCTCTCAATCTCTCTCTTAATACCTTTGTGTTCTCTCCTCCCTAAACACTTTTTCTCACTCCAAACCTTAATTCCAAGTGTTCTTCAAGCTTTCTCAAGTTTTTTTTCTTCACTTGGTATGTTTCTTATCTCTCTTTTATATGCATTTCATGTTTTGAAACCTAGGTTTTGGGGTTTTTGAAAATTTTTGGGGTTTTTCAAAATTAATGAGTTATTGTTGAAATTTTGGGATGGGTTTTTTGATTAAATGAGTTTAAAATCTCATGCATTGCATCACACATGCATTATAACTATATTTTCATGCATTTAGATGTGTGATATATATGTTAAATTGATTGTGTGCTGGTAGGATTGGATTGGGCTGAGCCCATAATGCAATTTCGTTTGCATGTCACATGTTCATGCATTCCCCATGCATACGTACTCTTTTTTCAAAATACTTGCTATTTGAAATGTGTTGGGACTTTTCTGATTGTTTTTTTTTTTTCTCTCCCTCTCTTTTCAGTTTATGTTAGTCGTGTCTATGGCACCTAAGTGTAAGTCAGCTCCGTCCTAGAACCCTTTGCGTTCTAGGGCATCGTCTTCGTCTTCGTCTTCGTCTTCTGATCCTACTCCTTCTCATATTTGGTTTCGTGATGAGAATGCTCGAAAGGACTTCTTAGAGAACTTTTATTGACGAGGCGTTCATTCGGAACGCCGAGTCATTTTGGCGGACTTCGCTGGCACTGACCTACCCGATGTCATTCACAGTCGGGGTTGGGAGTCACTGTATGACGTCCCAGTCACATGTCCTTCCGTGCTGATTCAGGAGTTTTACTCCAACATGCATGGATTCGATTCTTCAGTACCTCTCTTTTCTACTAGCATTCGAGGTATGCCCATTGTTGTCACATCGCAGCTTGTTGCAGATGTGCTTCGTGTCCCTAGGGTAGAGCATCCTGACTACCCCGGATGTGAGCGTCTGAGGACTGTGTCCAAAGACAAGATGATCTCTGCTTTCTGCGAGTGCCCTTCTAATTGGGGTGATCGTCAGTTTACACCATGTAAGGCCTTTGCTAAAGGTCCTAGATTCATAAACATGGTGATGACTTTTGTTTTACACTCATTCTCTCATTACAACTCTATCACAGAGCCTCATGCTCGATTTTTGTTGTCTTTTCTTGTGCATCTCACTATTAATTTTCCTTCACATTTTATTCTCTCTCTTATAATGTGTATAGGGATACAGCTACCCATGATAAGCTTATTTTCCCTTCGGCTATCACGTGGATTTTATGCCATTTTTCTGTTCCTTTTCCCTTTTCCAACCATTTCTTTGTCATGTGTGCCATAGACACCGCTACCGTTAAACGTAGTGAGGCGCAGTTTCGGTCATAGCAGTTGGATTTAGCAGCTCCTCCCTCCCATTGGGCTCCATCTCGTTCTTTTCCATCCACATCCACTCCCTCCTCTTCTAAGAGCGATGTGTCACTTGGAGACATCATGGCGCAACTGCAGCGCATGGATGCTCGCCTTAATACACTCTCTACAGAGTTGTATCAGGTGAACGTTCGTGTCGATTGTATTGCACAGCGGCAGGTAATCATGGGTGGCTTTTCTCCTGAGGCTTCTCCTTCACCTCCTCCAGTGGCTTTTGATTTTGAGGATGAGGATGATGATGATGGTGATGACAATGATGCTTCTGATGATGATGATGATGATGATGAAGATACTAACTTTACCGATGAGATGTCTACTTGACACTCTTACCCTTTGTCATTTGTGACAAAAATGAGAAGTAGTTTTAGATATGAGAGTAGTCTTTATGCGTTTGCATGTTAATTAACTTAATTAATTCACTTGGCTAAATTAATTGGTTAATTTATCACAAGGGGTCAATTCGTTTTTTGGCCTATCATTTATTTATTTTTTATTAGCCTTTTTACATTATTTTATTACCTTATATAAACCTTTTAAAACTTTATGTTCTCTCCATTTACTACTATACTTCTACCCATTTTTTGTAAATTAGTTGCTAACTCATACGATGTACGGAATAGTTAACAAATGTTATATATATATATATATATTCACTTTTTTCAATGCTACAATTAGTTAAAACCAAATGATAATCAAATATATACTTGATAAAAGGAGGTAAAGAGATAATTTGAAATAAATACAAAGTTAGTTATTCAAAAATAAATTATAAATAACAGCAAAAAGAAATAAAATCAAAATTAAAGAATTAAAATAATACAAAAACCAATTGGACAAAGAGAGAGAGAGGACCTGTTAAACGAAATCAGATATCTATGGCCTGAAACTTTACTTGAGAATGCATAATCCAATCTATTCCAAACCTATTGTAACTGAAATTTCAACTAAATTTATTGTCTAATATGAATCACATAAACAACCCAATTTCAAGGGCAAAGCTTGGTCCAAAAATCAGCTGAGAACATACAATTCAAAAGAAATCAATACTTATATTAATTAACCTAAAATTAGGGTACCATTAAATAACGTCAATAATTATTTATTAGGAATGCAGTAATTGCTGCATAATGGGTTATGTGTCAACAAAAAAAAAGCAACATGTGTCTAAGGGTCATATGCAATACATGATCAGATGGATCAAATCTATTCCAAACCTATTGTGACTGAAATTTCAACTAAAAATTTTGTCAAATATGAATCACATAAACAACCCAATTTCAAGGGCAAAGCTTGGTCCAAAAATTGCCTAAGTACATACAATCCAAAAGAAATCTATACTTATATTAATTATCCTAAAATTAGGATTAGAGTACGTTTGGTAAACTGTAATAGGCACTGTAATGTAATAGTCATTCCTTATAAATAGCTATTCTTTAAAATGAGGAATAGTTATTCATTTCTAAAAGGGTTGTAATAGCTATTCCTTAGTATGTGTATTATATAATTTCTAAAATTAATATATTTCCAAATAAACAAACTTTCCATATGCACATGACAATTATGAAAATAAAAAATTATTAAAAAATAACTAATCTCTCTTTCAAATTTAAAAAATATATATTATTTTTTAGGATATAGAATTATATGAGTAAGATATTTCCTAAAATATATCTTGAGTTTGATTTAAAATATTTTCATTCCATTGTCTTCAAGGTTCTATTATTATGTTGTCACCAACCAAATGAATAGTAATAAGTATTATATTACAACATCTTGTATTCTTTGTAATACATATTCCTATTCCTAACTATATAATTACTGTACGTCATAGTCTACCAAATGTGCCCTAATTGACGTCAATAATTATTTATTGGGAATGCAACAATTGCTGCATAATGGGTTATGTGTCAACAAAAAAAAAAGAAAAAGAAAAAGCAACACATGTCTAAGGGTTATGTGTAATGCATATGATCAAGTGAACCTTTAGATACTTGTTACTTTCTTTTGCTGCCACATAACCCATTATGTAGCAATTGCTGCATACAAGTATGTAGCAAAACCTTTTCCTTATTTATTTTTTATTCTTAAAAATTTAGTTATTTATTTTTCAAGATACAAACCTAAATTATGAAATTAGAGATAGAAATTTAAACAATGCGAAAGTTGCAATATATTCTATTTTTTCTTATAAAGATGCAAATATGCAATACAGTTATACAGTAGCATGCACTTAAGGGGGAAGAGAAAGAAATAGAGATACCAAAATTCCTTAAGCAAACTTTCACCAGGAAGGAGACTTCTCTAAATAAACCAAAAAGAGGGAAAAAAAAACTTACCATAAGTTTCACCTACAATAGATCGAAGACTCATTTATGAAAAACAATAATGGAATGCCAAAGTTGTTGAGTGTGTGTGGAGTTATAATTTAGACAAATGCAGCTCTACATGCATCTCAGGGTGGTCACAGGACCACCCAGATTTGCCAAAAAAATGTGTATATATATATATAATGGCAAAAAAATATGTATATACTAAACTAATCTATTTTGATCCTTGATTTGAGAATTACAAGAATTTTTATTCAATAAAAATAAGAATAATGCTACATTCACAACATTTTTACAATAATTTCATAACAAATCTTATGTGATAAGTGAAAATCGGTTACTATTTTTAATTTGGGTCCAATATTGACATCACTTTTTAAACTACTAATAACAAATTATTATATAAGATTTGTTTTTAAAATCTTGTAGATGTAGCATTACTCCAAAAATAGTTCGGGCCCCTCAAGAAAAATATTGTAGTCATGGGTTCTCTTTAATAGTGCCAGCAGTTATGCTTTTTTTGGCTTTGCAGTGGTAATAATTTTTCTTTCCTTAGCAACTTAGCTCACAATTGTAGCAGACATCATTCATTTTTCTTTCTATTCTCTATTAACATTTCAATTCTCTTACTTCATTACTCTGCTCTCAACATTCTCAATTCTCACTTTAACTCTTATCAATCATTTTTTTTTCTCTTTGTTAGTAGAAAAAAATGGTAACACTTCATGTATTTTCGCGTTTTTTTAAGTCATATTGACATATTCAAATTATTTCTTTATAAAATTTTGTATAATTTAAGTTTCTTAGTGATCACCCTAAAAATAATTTTTGGAGCTGCCACTAAATTTAGGAGAAGTTTTACTATTTAAAATTGTGAAATTGATCTAAGAAAAGATGGATGTAGAAGCAGAGACACAAAACCATGCTTAAGGGAAAACAACAACTCACAACAACAATAATTTTTTTGACTATATTGAAAACAACCACACCCTCTTCTAGGATTCAATTGGCGATGGGACTGAATAATTAGCATCATCTTCATTCCTTGCAACCCAAAATTTAAAAACAAGAGTTAGAGAAAATCGTAGAGAGAGAATTTCATGAGAAGCAGATCAATCAAACAGGAGAGAGAAAGATAGAGGGGAACTATTTAATCTAATTAACTCTGTGGCTGAATAAGTCCCTAGAGAAGAGAGGCTGAAACTGTTCTTATAAGAGAAGGGAATGGTTGGGTTTTTGTTTTCGATTGTAATTTGCAATAGTAGCTTGAGAGTAGTAGTCTTTTATGGCTGAACAGTTGCTTCAGATTCTAATAGAGTTTTATAATAATAATAAAAACTTAAAAAAAAAAAAACACAATTAATGATGTGGAAAATTGTGGAGCTAGTAAAGTTGATGTAGCAATATATTATGAAGTCAACAGAAAGTCAGAGGCTTCGATTTTATAGTATACTAGTATTATGCCTGTGCGATACACGGCTTAATAAAAAATATTTTGATAATATAATTAAATTTAATAACAAATAAAATGAAAAAAAGAATTAATTTAAAATTTAAGATTAAAAAATAAACTGTACTTGTACACTTAAAAGAAATTTAATTTTTATTTCTTATTTTGATATATAAATAATTTGTTTTAGTGTTGATTTCATTCAAATGGTTATAAGTTATATCAACCCTAAACCAGCATATGTATCCATATGTAACATTCTAAATTGATAATAAATAAAAATATAATACCCTAACTTAATGTAACACTTTAACTTACTAATAAATAAATATAACACCCTAACTTAAAGTAATGTTTGTAATTGTATTGTGTTTTAGCCTTTAAGAACACACATATTAATATTACACATGAAAAAATAATGAATTCAATAATTGAAACGGTTGAAAACAAAACTAAGCCAAAACCTCAATTCATTAAAGAAAAAATATCCAAATTTTTTAGCTTAAAAAAAAAACGGAGTTAAGTAAACATAGACTTACATAGAAATTTGGACAGATGAATTCTCTCGTATCCAATTTCATGTTTGATAGCAAATTTTGCTTTTAATTAAAGAATATAGATTACATGGAACAAAGCACCAAACAAAAGCCATAACAAATTAAGTCCATTATAAAATATTGATGTCAACAACAAATAATCATGTAATAAGAAATTAAAAAAATACAAATATATTGCTTGTTGTATTGACTTTAAAAAAAAACACTAAAAGGTGTGATCAAACATAGAATTTCAGCCTATCTATAAAACTTGTTGATAAAAATCATATTATATATAATAAAAAGGCAACAAATACACAAAATCTATTCAATTTGATGAAAAAAGAAAAATTACCTGCAAGGTTGTAGGTAGGACAAAGAGGAGAAACGTAGCACTTTTCTATTATGAAAGTTGCAACATCAAAAATAAGTACTCATCAAAAGCATTACTACACCAACATTGTTAGAGGTAACACTATTTACGTGCGGACAGGCCAAAAAAAAAAAAAAAGTAAAGAGACAAACACGGCTAAGCAAAATAATACCTATATTGTATTTTAGAGTGAGATAAGATTTTAAATCTTTGTTTTTGATAAGGAGGTAACTTCTTAATCCGATAAAGTTTGAATTTAGATGATTTGTACTTAAGCTAAATCTCCTTCGATCATTTTTTATTGGATAAATATGGATAGAATTTCATATTAGTATAAAGAAAGAAAGTACTAATAAGGATATACGTTTTTTTTTTAATGAATTAAAGTACAAACTTCAAATGAATGGTGATTTAAATAAAATTGATAAACATTCAATGATTGATTAAGATTTTGTGCACATCGTAAAAATTGATTAAGCATTAGAGTTGAAGTTGATAATAATAACTAAACTTCTATTTTATCAAAAATATTGCAATTTTTAAAATCTAAACAAAATTCTTCAATTTTTTACGTGTAGTAAGAAAGAAGAATATAAGAACAAAATATATATATATATATATATATATATCTATTTTTCTAAAATAATAAAAAAAAATCCTGTAATTTAAGAAGATATGAACAAAATATATATATATATATATATATATCTATAATTTTTTATGAAAGTGTGAAGCTTAAGAATTTTTTTTTTTCTTAATGGATGAGAAGAAGTTAAGTTGATATTAAATTATTGAGTTTTTGTGTCTATCAAACTTTATCTAAAGAAGTGATTTCAAATTAAAATTTTTATCAACTTAGAAATTATAGGAGAAAAAGATAAGAACATAAAAAAAAAATTTATATTTATTTTTCAAAAATGAATTAAAATTTCTACAATTTGGTGAAGTCACGTGGTGCAAAAAAAGAAACATAGGAAAAAAATGAAAATTCTATCTTTTTTTTTCCTTTTACGTTTTTTAAAGAAACAAAACGTAGGAAAAAAAATGCAGATTTGTTCTTTTTTTCTTTAACGTTTTTTTTTATCTCTTTTTTTTATTTAAATTCTATCTTTAGGTAATTCTATTCTATTGATTTTAGGTTTTGCTAATAACATTTTAGATAGACACAACTGTTATAGTTGTAAATGAAATACTACTTTCTTTCATTACTTGATTTGTCATATTTGTCCAAAAAATATGTATATATCTATTCTTAAAATCTAAAAATTTATTAAAATTTGTGCAATTTGGTGAAGCCACGTGACGTAACCATGGCGTCTAAGCCCAAATTTCATATTTATCCAAAAAATATGTATATATCTATTCTTAAAATCTAAAAATTTATCAAAATTTCTATAATTTGGTGAAGCCACGTGACGCAATCTTGGTATCTAAACCCAACTTTTATTATATATATATAATAATAATATGATATGATATAAATAAGCAATCAACAAATGAGTGAGACCAAATCTAAACACTTTGCTCATTCTTGGTGACCTATTTGAGGAGCCGCCTTCAACTTGTTTGGTGCCCTCTATATAGTTTGGATACCATTTAGATTTTTTAGGATTTTTTTTGCTCTTCTTGGTGCCCTATGGCCTTCAACTTTTTTCGTCACTTATTGTAGTTTCCATTTAGACTGCTTACTCGGGCCTTGTTTAGGTTAAAATTTTGCTTATCCAAATATTCCTATTTTTCTAGCAATTTGGGTTGATCATATCTTAGTTATCAAGAACTCAGTTTTTACCCTAAGTTTCAACGTTGGAAAACATAAACGGATATAAGGGTTTACTTTTCCTGAGTGCATATTTAGGCTGCAATCTAAGAATTTTTAATTTTTAATTTGGAAAATACTAAAAGAATTATTAATTTTATTATAAAAGAAACTTGCAAATTCACCTAATAATGAATGTAAATAGTTCACATAAATTGCCTAGTAACTAAATTGATTAATTAATTTTTTTAATTTGTGTTTGAAAATTGAAACAATCAGTTTGTAAGGTTTCTGTGATAAATTTGCAATTCTACTAGCATCACCTTTTTTTTTTTTTTTTTTTAGAAATGAATTGATTAACCCACTCGAATACTGTCTCTCAAATTTATCTCTCTTAGATTCTTTCTTCCTCTTTCTCTCTCAACTCTCATATCCCTGCAATTGTTGGGTTGATCTCAAACCTGATTTGATTCAACGTGTGAACACTAAACACCTCTAGTGAGGCTTAGCTATATATTTAGCCAATGGCCTTATAGTCACATTGACTATTTAACTATTTATCCATATTCCCAGTTTTTTGGGGTTTCATTCCAGTAGTCATATCCTGTTATTTTGGGGGAGGAATGAATGAAGATATGAGGGGTGTTGTGGAAAGTTTTGAGAAACATTCATTATTTGCGAGAATCTCAAGGAACGTAGATTCATTGGGCCCATGAAATTTAGGGTTTATTTGGATACCGCTTATTTTGTTGAAACTGAAACTTATTACTGAAAGTACTATAGATAAAGGTAAAAGTTAGCAGAAATAGTATAATATGGTACATGAATAGTACTTGTAAGGACTCAATTTGTAACGATCTCAAATTGATATCGAGTTCGAACGGTAAAGACCCAAACAATAAATTTGTAGAGCGTGGATATCAAAGAACTATGTTAATTCCAAAAGAAAAACGATTTAACTTTACATTTATAGATGGAATAACACTAATATAACGATCAACTTCTCCTTGAAACAAGTTTAGTTCTTCATTTCATAAGGTTTTCCCCTAAGTATTCTTTGTTTAGGAGTTCCGATCTTTTTTATCTTAATGCATTCTTCCATGTTATATACTGCCCTCTTAGTGTCATCTTCACCACACACGTGTAGGTTGGGTTTGGGGGATCACTTCCTGTCCCATCCAACACCTTCTGGAACCTCCAACCAGCAGTTGTAAGGCTGCCTCATTACTGTTCAAGCATCACCTCCACATTAATGAGGTCAGAGAGTTGGTTGAGAGGCAATTAATACGGAGACAGCTATTATTAAAGATATTTGTTTACCTTTTCTTTTTTACCCTTGGTCCCATGTTCCACCTTTAGTGGTAACGTAGCTCTGAAGTGCGTTTGTAACAACATGGAGTTCAGGTCATCCTCGGACTCATATTGTCGAAAAGGATTTTGTCCTCGGATGAGTACTGAACTCACCTCACGTGATATCTACTCTTCCTTTCGTTTGATTACCCTTATAACTTGATATGGGTTTCCTCAGATAGTTTTACGTCCTCGGATGGGCCACAGGCCCAATTAACACAATTTTAATAATTTATTAATTAACCAGCCCCCACAGTACTAAAAAGTGCAGTAAGGCCTATGAATAGTAGCAAAAATAAGCTGAATAGTGAAATAATTTTCATTTTTCATTAGTATCCAAACTCACGTGGGTCTGTTTGGATACTGCTTATTATTGAAAACTGAAAACACCGTAGCAAAATAATTTTTAAATGTGTGAATAGTGCCGTGTGACCTAGTTTTAAAGAAAAATTTGCTGAAATTCGTACTTGTGAGTCTCATGAATAGTGAACAGGTTCCACACAAAAAACACAGTGCCAACACAAACGCAAACGCGTTTTGTATCCAAACTAAACACTTTTCATTTAAAAGCGTTGTGTTTCCTGTTTTCCCATGCAAGAAAACTTTATTGGCTAATCCCTACCGACCTAGTTCTAATTCTACTAATTCAAGCTAATGTGTGCGCTTAAATTATCCCCCAATTGTAAGTTCTAAAAAAAATGTTATTTTTTTGTCTTAACTTTATTTTAAATAATATAAGTTTTAGCTTATAATTAGATCCAATCCAAGTATCCAATAAGTTGCTAAGAGCTTTATAGCTCAATTAACATCTTCTAGCATTTTAAATAGAAATCATCTAGGTTTAAATTCCTTTGCCCATTTTAACTATAAAATAAATATTACATATTGAAGTGAGCTTAAGTTACACCATGACAACTTCAAGTAATATTACATCTCTTAATAACCTTTTATAATTAGATTATTAATTAGAAACTTTCACCGTTAAATTATATGTTCATCATGTTTTTAACAAATATGCCAAATTTCAAAATCATAAAAAATCAATATCTACGTCAAGTGTCAACTGTCAAATTTTTGAATTTCAAATTTTTATTTTTTTAAACTATGTGTAAAACATTGATTTATGAATCAAATGGTAAAAAACATTCAATTTATGCGAAATTCGGCATGCGTATTAAGAATATAATCAATATGTAATCTAGTGGTGAGATTTTCAAAATACCAGTCCAATAAAAAATTAGTAAATTATGTTATATTACTTAAAGTTACATCTACCATAACCTAAACCTAACCCACGTATCCAATTAATTCAATTTGAGCAATACCCATTAATGCCATGACATCTTTTGTGGGCAACCAAACTTACTTAGCCCAATTTTATTACTTAAAAAAAAAAAAAAAAAAAAAAAAAAAGCAACCGACCTTAATAGGTGAAGCAGAGAGAAACTCAAATTAGAATCTCAATTTTGTGTCATGTGTCTAGATTTATATAGGGACCACACCATAATTATCCTTCCAATTGTTTAATTAGAATATGAAATTGGAGTCCAATTTTACTATACACGTGTACAATCTAATTATTTTTAATTTTGCTATCAAGTGCAGTAGCCAATGAGATGAAATTAATAACACATTAAACGCTCATGCTTTGGGAATTGGTAGTACCAATCTAAACCCATTGGACCTGCTTCGTGATAATACAACTGTGAAGCATGTATAAAAACACACACAAACCCATCTCTCTCTCTCGCTCTCTCTCATTACCCTTAATACATAATCTAAATGATAATACAACTGTGAAGCATGTATAAAAACACGCACAAACCCAACCCATCTCTCTCTCTCTCTCTCTCTCTCTCTCTTTACCCTTAATACATAATCTAAAAAAAGAGATTGAAGATAATTCTTTTTTCCAGCCATACAACTTCAAAGGTTTTTTCTTCACACAAATGCCCGTCATGTTACAAAATGACCCATCATAAAACTAAAACTCTAAGGTTTTATTTTTTTATTTTTTATTTTTTAAGCTACGGAATTTCAATCACACCAATAGAGATTGAGATTCAAAAACGTGGATGGATCTTTTGGATAAATATCCTCACTAAGATTCATCTTTTTGTGTGATTTTTTCATTTAGTTTTGATTCCCTTAATTGATATAGTGACGGGTTTGTGTGTATGCGCCTACATTGAGTCAATATGAACATTTTTTGAAATCCTTTGGTCCTTGCTTGATAATTGACTTCTCTTGCAGATATCAATCTTGCACAAAGATGGCTTTCAACCTATTTGGTGTGACATCCTTTGAATAGTAGCCCTTCCCCTCTACCTTTTGTAGATTTTACTGAAAACAATATTTAGCACATGGGAAGAATATCCAATGTCAACCTTGTGAATTCTTAAACCTATTAATTAGTCCCCTTTATGGCAAACACCTCTCTCTTAGTAGCTTCATGGTTGCCAATTTAGTTTCATATTACTCTATTTTGGCTTATAGTTGTGCTACTTTTGAACATTTTTTTTTTAACTTAAGTTTCATTGTCGTGCCAAATGTCTCTAAAGTTTTATTTACTTAAGAACCAATTAATTGTATGGGCTTAATTACCCTTTCAATATGTGCATGACTGCGACTGTAACTTGTATACTGTATCAATCTATAATTTGATCAAAGTTTGTCTTTGTTTCTATTTTTGCTACCCTTGCTCTGGTGGAAATATTGTGGTCCAACTCGCTTTCTTTTATACATGCTGTTATATGCAACTCCTAAAATTTGTAAGTGAGTCTGTATGCAAGATAAATGGCACCTTTATAAAATCTTATGAAAATATTTTTATTTCACATTCTAATTTGGTATTCCTCATTTTCTCTAATATTTTCTACAAAGGTTGACTATAGCTAAAGAACTACGTGTTACATCATCACATGGTTTAAGGAAAAAGGGTTGCCAATGCAGGAGCTAACTCATTTGCTTTTCTTTTGAGCCAACTGAAATTACAGCAAACAAAAGATCTCTAAGTTATGCAATATTGTTAAACAGGGTGATGCAAACTAAGGACCATCAAGAGCTCCCTTGGTGATTCTCTCAAGGTTCTCATCATAAGCAAATTGTAATGCCCACATAAGTATTAATTGATTGTGTTTTGGTGGCATATATTTTTTGTCATTAAGTCATTGTGCCAATAGTTTATACGTAATATTTTAGTATTAATTAATTGTGTTTTGGTGGTACATACGTAATATTTAAGTTTGATGGTCAGAACTTTGAAGCTGGCACAAGGGATGAGGTACATTGTTCAAGAGAAGGGAGTAAGGTTGCATGGAAGATCATTGCGGATATATTAGGAAATGGAATCCTAATGTTTAAATTTTTGTTTAATTGATATTTTCCATTTAGTCATTAAGAATTTTTGAAATAGTAATCCTAATTTGCAATCAAAGAAAAAGAAGAAACAAAGAATTGTTAAAATCTTCTTACAAATTCTATGAAAGTTACACTAGCAAAACATTCATAGACATCTTAAAAATTAAATTAGCTAAACATTTTGCTCTTTTGAGGTTCATTCTCATACTGTTCAATTTTATCTTAAATTCCACCTTGCAAAATCATTACAATTAGAATTCAAATATGATTTCAATTAGAGTCTAATTTTGCACAATGTGTCTCATTTAAGTTTTTGAATTTTCGTTCCAAGTGAGTCATTCAATGTAAAAGACGAGGAGTCCAACAAAAATGAGTCATAAAAATACACAATCATATATCTAATCATATATTTGGTTGAAACTTTCTCAATATATATATATATATATATCTAATCATATAATTTTACACTAAGAGTATTTTTTTCCTTTTTTTTTTTTTTTTTTGCCAATTGACTATTACAATACTAACACAAAAACCGAATGACTATCTCATTCAGTTAAATATTCTTAACTACACAAATTCCAATTTGCCACCTCCTTGGCTAATATCTACATGACATGTCTTTTATACGAATGGTAAAAAGCATGTTATTGTAGCTTACTAGATGATAGAATAGAAGGAGGCAAAGCTCATACCAATTACTTTTTACAAATTATATAATGTTTTATTTGCTTACAATAACTTTAGCAGTACACTATTAGACATTTAGGTATGTATGTAATTATTATTTATTGTTAGCTTGATCAACTATCTTTTATCTAACTTATGCATCTATGAGTCTATAACTTTAAAGACTACCATTCCTCAACATCTAACTTATACATCTATGAGTAGTCTATGACTTTAGAGATTATTATTCATTGAGAAAAATTTAGGACTCAATAAACTATATAAGATGTATACCATTTTTCTTTTTCTTTTTTTAAGGGTAAATTTCACTAACCTACCTTGTGGTTTGGGCTAATGCCAACTCTCTCTCTCTCTCTCTCTCTCTCTCTCTCCAACAAACACAATGCTAATTGCCTTTCTTTTTTCTCAATGAATCTTATCAACGAAACTAATATAAATATTAGTTGAAAGAATATTATTCAAATTAGTTTCTAATTGTGGTTTAATCATGAGCTGAGTGTCCATTTTTTTTTTTTTTTTTTTAATTTGGGTGTCAGGCTTCGTATTTTAGTCACCCAATCCTACTAGATGACAATACAAGAAATTTGATATTTTCATGTTATGAAGCAAAAAATCAACATTCACTACTCATAATGGGAACATACTAATACTTTTTGAATCAAGAAATCATTGAAGGCAAAAAATTGACTGAAGAGGCTATTTCATGTGGTAATTTGATTACTACATATATTCATGGAGTCATTTTACTTTCTGAATCAAATCCTAAAGGCATAGCTAAGCTTTTGGAAGTGTTGAATGATGAACATAGGAAGCATATACTTCTAAAATGCCGAACAACACTTCGACTACTTGCTTCTAGAATTGCCATGTATTAAAGTCCAAACTTTCAAATTTGCCAAAAAAGTGGAATGGGACATTGGAATTGTGATGAACCATAAACCTTATGGTTATGAAGAATTTGTGATTTCATGCAAGAGATGCTCCATCGATCTTGAAATTTTTAAGTTGGTGAAAATGTTATTTTAAGATTGTCAAACAATAAAATATATAATAATGTCCCTTTTTACTGTTTTATCTAATGCTATCCTCCGTATGATAAACAAAAACAAAAACAAAAAAATTGACCATTATAGTCACTTAAATAATAAAATGCAATATTCTCTCTCTCTCTCTCTCTCTCTCTCTCTCTCTCTCTCTCTTTTATTTTTTTTTATCTAATACTATCCTCCGTATTATAAACCAAATATATATATTAACCAATAGCATCACTTAAATAATAAAATTCAATATTCTCTTCTTCTTTTTCCATTGTTTTATCTAATGGTATCCTTTGCATGATAAATAAAAAATAAAAATGAATTGACCAATAGTATTACTACAATTTACCATTCTCGTACGTAAGTACAAGTTACATACTAGTTCAAGCTAATAAGTGTGCGCTTACTTAAATTATCCCCCATTTGTAAGTTCGAAAAAAAAAATGTTATTTTTTTTGTCTTAACTTTATTTTAAATAATATAAGCTTTAGCTTATAATTAGATCCAATCCAAGTATCCAATAAGTTGCTAAGAGCTTTATAGCTCAATTAACATCTTCTAGCATTTTAAACAGAAATCATCTAGGTTTAAATTCCTTTGCCCATTTTAACTATAAAATAAATATTAAATATTGAAGTGAGTTTAAGTTACACCCTGACAACTTCAAGCAATATTACATCTCTTAATAACCTTTTATAATTAGATTATTATTTAGAAAATTTCACCGTTAAATTATATATTCATCATGTTCTTAACAAATATATCATATTTCAAGATCATAAAAAATCAATATCTATGTCAACTATAAAATTTTTGAATTTCAAGTTTTTATTTTTATTTTTTTAAACTATGTGTAAAACATTGATTTATGAATCAAATGGTAAACAAATTCAGTTTATGCGAAATTTGGCATGCGTATTAAGAATATAATGAACATATAATCTAGTGGTGAGATTTTCAAAATACTAGTCCAATAAAAAGTTATTAAATTATGTTACGTTACTTAAAGTTACATCTACCATAATCTAAACCTAAACCTAATCCATGTATCCAATTAATTCAACTTGAGCAATACCCATTAATGCCATGACATCTTTTGTGGGCAACCGAACTTACTTAGACCAATTTTATTACTTAAAAAAAAAAAAAAAAAAAAAAAAAAAAAAAAAAAGAAAAGAAAAGAAAAGAAAAGAAAGGGCAACCGACCTTAAAACGAAATTAGAATTGCTATTGGACCCCCCATTGCCACGGAATACCATCCCTACTCCCAACCATACGAGACATTTAATTTCTTTGGGGGGAAGTATTAGGCTATTAGCCCATTCCTAACAGCTGGGCTGTCTGCAGAGGTTGGAAAAATAAAAAATGAGAACGCGTTGAAACTATCAAAAATCAAAACAAAACTCTGTTTGGGATTCGCTTATTTTGCTGAAATTAAAATTTTTTTGCTAAAAGTACTATAAATAAAAATAAAAGTTAGTTGAAATAATACAATAGGACCCATGAATAGTATCAAAAAGTACGGTAAAATCCAAAAATAATAATAAAAATAAACTAAATAATAAAATAAATTAACTTTTTAATTTTTACCAAACACATATTTAAGGATGCAACTATTCTAATCATGAAAGACAACAACCCATAATATACACGTACATAAATGGTAGTTATGAAGATAGGAGATAGAGATAGGGACACATGAAAGAGCCCTATCTGACTGTGTATTGGATGCAACACTTGGATGCTCTGTGAACTATAAAAGTAGGTGACTTTAGGATTCAGAGAAACACGTTTATAAAGGCTCTCTCTCTCTATGGTTTAGTCATTCGAGGTGTAAGTAGTAAAAACCACAAGCAAATTAGGAAACGCAACCTCACCCTCTCTCTCTCATGCTTTGTGCCTCGGTTCATTACCTAAATCCAGGACCCTTTGTCAATCTTTTGAATAACCTGGCTTCCTTTTAGCTTCGTTTGTTAGCCTATAAATATATTAATTAGCAGCTTACACTGGTTTTGACATTAGAAACCATATAGGACCAATAGAGTAAATATTTGACAAGGGCAAAGGCTTGCTAGGAAGCAAAAAGAAGATTTGAGCTTCTAGTTTTGTGGGGGGAAAATGGTTGATTCTTCGACAGGTTGGCCTTGGGAGAACTTGGGCTGCTTCAAGGTATGAAAATCTAATGTTTTCCTTGTTCTTTAAGATTAAAATTGTGATTCATTTATGCATTACTCGGTGCTGAAATGGGTTTTTCTTGTATGTGTTAACAGTATCTACTATATGGACCTTTTGTTGCAAAAGTTTTGTATTCAAGATTTCATGAGGAAGCCCTAAACGCTGGCACCATTTTGTGTCTCCATGTTCTGATTTTGTGTGCACTTAGAGGTTTAGTTCATCAGCTATGGAGCACTTACACTAACATGCTTTTCCTAACACGAAATCGTCGAATTCTTCGACAAGGGGTTGATTTCAAGCAGATTGACAAAGAATGGGACTGGTACAATATTCTTATCAAGATTCAAGAACCATAAAAATATCTCAATTTTCAATGACATCTGATCAGTTAGCTAACTTTTGACATTGTATTTAATTCGCAGGGACAATTTCATCATACTACAAGCATTAATAGCTTTTATGGCGTCCTATATGTTTCCATTTATTGAAAATCTTCCCCTCTGGAACCTAAAAGGATTTATTGCTGTTCTGACACTTCATATGGCTGTTTCAGAACCACTCTATTACTGGGTGCACAGACACTTCCATGGGAACCATCATCTGTTTAACCTTTACCATTCATTTCACCATTCATCTCCAGTACCCCAGGTCTTTACAGGTGACATTAATACAGCCATCTCTACATAAATTTGTCTTCTTCTCCCTTCAAATTGAAAATTCGGAATAAGAATTCTCACTTTATACTCCAGCGTTCTTTTTCTTTTTCTTTTTTCTTTTTTTTCTTTTTTTTTTCCTTTGTTTAGAATAGAAAAAAGAAAAATCAAATGCATAACATACATATTATAATTAATGAAGTATAAAATAGAATACAAAAGATAGAGTATTTTTATTCAAAAATTAGTACTGGTTAACATATTTTTTATCGATTAAATTAATGTAACTTGTTTTTCTATTTTGCTTCAGCTGGAAATGCAACATTTTTGGAGCATCTTATATTAACAGTGATTATTGGAATTCCTATACTCGGGGCTTCTCTAATGGGATATGCATCAATATGCATGATCTTTGGCTATGTTTTAGTCTTTGATTTTCTGAGATGCTTGGGGCATTGCAATGTTGAAGTTGTTCCTCATCAAATTTTCGAGACAATTCCTTTCCTGAGATATCTTCTCTATACACCAACGTAAGTAATTAATAATTTTACACCCAGGCCACTTTGGATGGGTAACATAATTTTTCTTTTTATCAACATGATATTTTGTATCAATCATTATGGTATTTTTTTTTTTAAACAAAAATAGTTTTTTTTTTTTTTTGGAATAAGGACAACCAAAGTATACTTTTGAAGTGTATTCCAATTCCCAAATCGGCAAATCCTTCCTTGATTAGAAATCTCTTGCCAGTTAAAAACTCCATAATTGACCCAGCATAGGGTTGTCTTGCAATTTCCAGTTCTAATTACCAAAAGAGAGGTCCTAATTATGTTTGTAGGTGCAATTTGTCTGAAAATGATATCTTCATGAATATGGTAGTTAGAGAATGCTTTATGTAACATCCATGATAAAAAAAAAAAAAATCACCTAAATGCTAAATATGAATTATTGAATCACATTTTTCATTATTATCCATAATTCAATAGTTACACTAGAAAATGAAAATTTGATTCTTTATTGATAACACCAAAATCTGTCAACTAATTAAATTACAAGATTATTAACCAATTTTATATTCTTTTAAAATGTGAAGCTGTTGCTTCGTAATTATATTTACGAATGTTATTAATGTGCTGAAAGTCATTGATTTGCTTCTTTTTCATGCTGAGCAGATACCACAGTTTGCACCACACAGAGATGGGGACCAATTTCTGCCTCTTCATGCCTCTATTTGATGCACTATGGAACACTCTCAATGGGAAATCATGGGAATTACACAAGAGCATAAGTTCAAATCAAGGTGTGTTGAGTTTAATTTCATCAAAATGAACCAATTATACGTTCTAAAATTATGTGGTTGAGAGGCAATGCATTATTGGAAGTTTGAAATCATAAAAATGACATCTCAAATGCATTATAACATTGACAAAGATTGTCACACCACCAGCATTCATTTTCACACGTTTCCAATTCTTGGAATATTCGCAAAAAAATTTGTAACTCAATTAGCACCAACTTATGTTCCTAACCTAAATATTTAGGGTTCAAATTTATTTTCTCCTAACTTTACATGGGCCATTAAATGCAGAAAAATATGGACGGGTACCGGATTTTGTTTTCCTAGCCCATGTGGTGGATGTCTCCGCGGCTTTACATGCACCATTCGTATTCCGAACATTTGCATCCTTGCCATTTTCCACGAAGATCTTCCTGTTACCGCTATGGCCAGGGACTCTTGTGGTGTTACTTCTTATGTGGGCTTGGTCTAAAACCTTTGTCTACTCATTCTACGAACTTAGAGGTCGGCTGCACCAAACATGGGTTGTGCCTAGGTTTGGCTTTCAGGTCTGCTTACAACTTTACATTAAAAGTTTTAGCCATAGCCAATGCTAATTGCTAAAATTAATGTTTTTATTTCATCTAGTATATTGCAAGAGAGTTAAATTCATCTAGTGCTTGTCATCTTTGGCAGTATTTCTTACCATTTGCAACAGAGGGCATTAACAAGCACATTGAGCAGGCCATTCTCAGGGCTGATAGACTAGGAGTTAAAGTCATTAGTCTTGCTGCATTAAATAAGGTGGGTACTTGTTTTATTCTTATTTATGTTCTTATATGCTAACTACTATAACTAGACAACTCTATTTCTTTCGTTTTATTCACCAAAAATATTCATAAGTTTAATGGAGCCCTTGATTACTGACCATGGTTGGTTGAGGATTTAACATTTGAAAATTGAAAGGTAGGTAGACGCTTATAATCAGACTTGCTCCACATCTAATCTTTCTTTCTTTTTTTCTTTGCTCTCCACATCTATAATGAAAAGGTGGTCCTTTCACTTCTCGCACTATTGTGGACTGGACTGGACTCTACTCTGTGTCATCATTTATCTGAAAGATCAATCTATGATCTCTCAGACACAAAAACATGAAAATTGTCCTGCGCTCGTATGAGTGCTGCACATTCGTGCGAGTTTGCTAGCGCAGTTAAATTTGTATTACACTTTCATTTTCATTTTCAAACTTCAAAGTACATATAAGTTTCTAAAACTACCTTCTTTAATTTAAAATTTAGTGAAACAAGAATGTTGTTTTTTAAAAATAAAGTTAATTTAGGAAAATTATCAATATTGTGCTCTATGATTTTTTTTTTTTTTTAAATGATCATAGTTTGGATATCCCAATATTGAATGGAGGATCAATAATATGGGAGGGAGAGAGTATATATGATAGGCTTTTCCTGAAGGGAATTATGTTTTGCCAAAAATTACATGTACTCTCTTCATATTAGATACAACATAAGGAATATGGTTTTGTCTTTGCTCATGCGTTTAGTAATTCATTAAAACAAATGAGAAGGAAATAAATAATTATTTTCGTATTATACACTTTACTTTCTATCCCACAACAAAATAATAAATAAATTATTTTTTATAATTAGTTTTATTTTGCAAATTTTATGCAAGTAAAATTTGTATTATTCTATCATTCATACGACAATATCATTAAAGGGCAAAGAAATTAGAATTATTCATGAACGTGAAACCTCCACGTCCAAACACTTTTGTAATGAAGGAAAATTATTAGGTGTTACAAAAAGTACCATCAATTAATTGATTCGTATTCAATTACACCAATCAAGCTCAAACATTTAATATTTATGGTTCTGTGCTGTCAATCTCATCAATTTCACTGTCAGTAACAATATATCATTGCGTTTAATTGGTGAATGGCTTTGATATTTCTCAAGAACAGCTATTAACAAACAAACAAACAAGAAAACACGAAGCATGAGTTTTAATGTAGACTTTTGACAATAAATTGTTGAGTGATTAAATTCACAATTTTTCATCGATGTAATCTACTATTTCCATGTGCAGAATGAAGCTCTCAATGGGGGTGGAACACTGTTTGTTAACAAGCACCCGGACCTTAGAGTTCGAGTTGTCCATGGGAATACCTTAACTGCTGCTGTTATTCTCAATGACCTACCTAAGGATGTGGAAGAGGTATTTTTAACTGGAGCTACTTCCAAGCTCGGTAGAGCAATTGCCCTCTACCTTTGTCGAAAGAGAGTCAGAGTCCTAGTAAGTACACTCTCACACTAAACTTTTTTTTTTTTTTTTTTTCCATCACTTTTACTTCTTATTATCTTAACAAAAATTCCTAATACCAGAAAACAAGATAAAAGCTAAAAAATTGATAACAAATAGTGTGTCAATTGCATTATTAATATACTTGATTAATATGTGTTTGTTGAGACTTTGTCCAATGTTCAATTGAACTAAATCCTTTGGACAAGTATTATCATCTTCATGTTCTAACACAACTAAACACTAAACCCAAGTTAAGTCGAGAGAAAAAACAAAAAAATTAAGTATACTTTATGTGTCACCTTCAACAACTTGCAGTATTATGCTTTTGGGTTGTAAAATAGCGATTGGGGTTTACAACCCCCAATGCTAAGTAAATGTCACTCGGTGGTAATGGTTCTTTTTTAGGGAAGTCAACTCAGTAGTCACCATCAAAGGGGTAGGTAGAACCCGAACTCATGAAGTTTGAGGGAGTCAAGGGCCCAAGGCATCTGTTGTGTTGTCTACAATTCTACAATATATTTGGTTGCTCTAGGGAAAGGGAAGCGTTTTTTTTTTTTTTTTTTTAATGAAAAAAAAAAAAAATTGGGTCGATGTGTTTGGTCGTGAGGAGGAAATGAAAGTGAAAAATAGAATAACATAAATTTCCCTTGTTTGGTTTATAAGGGAAGCGATAAGAAAATGAAATATTTTGATTTTGATGCCCTTGTGATCATTAAAAAAAAAATTCCAAGTGTTAATACGTGATAGTAAAATAAGGGAAAAATAGTAATTTAAATTGATAAACTAAAAGGTGAGGAATCAATCTATTTTTTAACTTTTTTTTTATAGCATTTTTAATCCAATTTGGCAAATTATTATTAATTCTCATATTAGTTCTTATCAAAAAAAAAAAATTCTCATATTAGTCCATAGTCCATTACTGACCCTACTCAAATTACTCACTACAAACAACTTGTTACATCCGAAATTCTTGTAAATTTTGTCATGTCTCTAAAGTCTAGACTTATTGATCTGGACAGACCAGAGATGGCATCTCAGATGGTAAGCCTAGAAATAAATTTTCTCTCTCCATTTCTATCAATTACTTTTCTCTTCTGCCAACCAAAGGATTATCACCTTATTACCTTCTCTCCATTTTCCACCGATATAAACAAATAAAGTGTTAAAGTCACCTACTTTGGGTGGAGAAAGTAGATGTGGCAGGAGAAGCCATGCATTCAATTCCTCTCATACACAACCGTCAGATCCATACACCCAAAATAGTAAAAATTAAAAAAAAAAAAAAAAAATGATGCATATTGTGGAAGACATTGGAACAATGACCTAGGCAATGTTTTGAGTTATTATATTGAATTTGTAAATATATAACTTATACTTACTTATAAATCCAAAACAATACCAATGCAGATTTAAGACTTTGCATTAGGGTGCAGTGGGACAAATTGGTGATATTATTTCCCTCACAATAATAGATCATTTGAGCCATAGGAGGTTCAAATTGCAAACCCTAGCTTACTCCTAATTAACGAATAAGCCAGACATGCTACTAATAGACTTAAGGCAATGCGGTAGACTAGTAGGTATAGAGAATTCTTATCAAAGGTGGGATAAATGCTAAAAGCTATTTTTAGCAACAAAATCACTAAAAAAGTCCCTATATCAATGGTGCTAAATTTAAAATTTTTTAGCATCTTGCTACAGTAAAATGTTATTATTAACACTCTACTGTAACTAGTTGCTACTCATTTTTTATTATTTTTTATTCCCCTTCTCTCTCTCCCCTCAAATCTCACTCCCTGCTCTCTCTCAAAAAGAATATGATAAATAGTAATATTTTAATGAAGTGGTAAAAAAAAATAGAAGCTTTGATATTAGGTGTATTGTATAGTGATGTATTTAATGCTATAAAATTGGTTTTTTAGGTGCTAAATGCTAAAAAAATTTAAAACTCTTAATGAGAATGCTCTAAGGATGACATTGTTTCATTCAATCCACAAATACCATATAACTTTTTTCAAAGTTTCTATTAAATTAAGTTGATCCATTTTAATATGATTAATAAATTGATCAATTTCATATTGACTTGCTCATCCAGCGATCAACCTAAATTGACTAGTTCATTATTTGTGTTAATTAAGACTGGTTGTTTCATTTGGAAACGAACTAGTTTAACCCATATATATATATTTATATATTATCTAGTGTAAATTTAAATTTTAAATATAATATACCTCACTCTTTTACCCAAAACAAAGAAATTAAAAAATGAAATGAAGTTTATAATTTATTTTAATGAAAATTTATGTACTGAAAAAATATAATAACATGTTAATCATTTTGGGACATTTTTTAACGAGTTGAACTTGATTATCTTTGTGTCCACCCTCGCTTAATAAATATGTTCTATTAAGGTTCATGAATTTTGATATAATTATTATATAGATATTTTTTTTTTTTTTTGAGAAAAATATATAGATAGTGTTTAATTACACCTTTCCAGTCGAATACCTCTATTTTGTCACATGGCTGCCAACATGTGAATGGCCACCCATCTAGGTATATTGATACAGCCTTTTTTTTTTTTTGCTAAACATATTGATACTGCATTTGGTTTAATAAGTAAATCTTTTATCTTCTCTTCTTAATGGTCCCTACATGTCATTTGGTAACGTCAATTTCAGACTTGATCTTGAACCTTAATTTGGTAACTGTTTATTAGCTAGCTATCACTGTCTGCTCTCTGAAAATATGACTGGCCCATCTTATCAGCATATGGATTAAGATGCGGTGCACGAGTATAATTCACTTATTTCCTTCACAGAATTTTTTTACTTTTTATTTTTTTACTTTAATTTTTTATTTTTCTTAACCTATTTTTGTAATTTTTTAAACTAATAATTGAGATTAAAAGTTACTTTTTACAATTATTAATCTCAACCATTAATAGTAATTACATAAAGAGCAATACCTTAAATATTACACCTGAACTCAATCTCCATGCTACATTTGCTCAGTGTGTGGATTGCTGTATAAAGAGTTTATAAATAAAACCTTTTACTTTTTTTTCTTGAGTAAAAGAAAACCCTTTACTTTGTTTGCCAAAGATCGGGTCAATTGGACTCGAGCCATCGTACCTAAGTCAAGTTTATTTTATTTAATATAATGACAAACTGGTGTATGTGTGGATAGCCTATTTTAGCTGGTTTATTTTTATTAATTTTTTAAAAAATATATTAAATAAAGAATATATGTGACATTGATGTGACTGAAAAAATATAAAATTTTTAAAATGTTGTACCTAAATTGACAGTGAAAATAAATTGTATTTTAAACTAAAGCATTAGGATTTAGGGGCCATTTGACTTCTTTTTTTTTTTTTTTTTCTGGGGGGGGGGGAAGAAGGGGCCCTTTGACATTAAAGATATATTGTTGGAATATCTTTTCACTACCTCTTCGGCTCAGAAGACAGAGACATAATAATTAAATCGACATTAATGATTTCTCAAAAAACAAATCAACATTAATGACAAAGACAAGATGTATGAATGTGCTACATTTTTATCTATTCCATAAATTTTGATAAGATAAAGAAAAATTACAGATGCTGACTTTATCATCGGAAAGATTTGAAAAAATTCAGAAGGAAGCCCCAGTTGAATTTCAGAGCTACCTGGTCCAAGTGACAAAATACCAAGCAGCACGAAACTGTAAGGTATGCCCAAGTGTTTATTTTACATGCACTTAATTACATCACAAGGGTTACTAATTGAAGAGGTCGCACAGGTATGATTTGTGATGTTTTTACATTGTGTTAACTAAAAAATCTGCCTCATAATTAATTTGAATTATTTGTTAATTAATTTAAGTTATCCTTGTTGTTCAATAAAATGTAGACATGGATTGTTGGCAAATGGATCACACCAAGAGAACAAAGTTGGGCACCACCAGGAACACATTTTCATCAATTCGTGGTCCCTCCAATCTTGTCCTTTAGAAGAGATTGCGCTTATGGTGAGCTTGCAGCTATGAAATTACCTGATGATGTCGGGGGGCTTGGATGTTGTGAGGTGAGTCTTAATTCTTCTTCATGGTCTTTTTTTTTGGTGATAATTCAATTGAGAGAGAGAGAGAGAGAGAGAGAGAGAGAGAGGGGGGGGGAATAAATCCTAAATGTTTTTATTGTAGAAACTAAGAGGTTTCAACGAGTTGAATTACAAGGCTCTTAACTTCGTCATGGGTGTGATCTAGTGTGATAGTATGGTTAATTCTTCACAAATTAGTATAATTTCTAGAAACCATTTTAGGCTTAGTAATTCCACACCAAACTATATTATTCAAGCAAAAAATATTAAACATATATTTTGATTATTTTCCTTAAAAAAAAAAACCCGGATAGAGGCAGATTCATACAAATTAGTAATTACAATGCCCATGTTGTAGGGTAGCATTCTGTGCAGAAAATAAAATAAAAAGATGAGGGAATAACGTTTGCGTTAACTCTCTTGCTTGGAATAAAAAACATTTGCACTAGTTCCCTTAAATTTTTGTCTTCAAGATTGGGTTTCAAAAGAAGGCATTGCACGTCAAGGATAGTTGAAGGGGTTGTAAAAATGGATCATGCTAACGAGTGCTCTTAGAACGATAGTTAATAATCTATTTTAGGAAAGTTTCGACATTATTTTTACGAGAAATGAAAAAAACTGTCAAAACATTAATTGTTTTTTTTTTTTTTTTTCATTTTTCCATTAAAACTTTCTTTAAATGAATTGTTAATCAATACCCTAAAGACATCAGTTAACATTTTCCTATAAACATGTAGGAAATGCTAATGAATGCACTTAGGGCATTGGTTAACAATCCATTTAAAGAAAATTTTTATAAGGAAAAAAAAAAAATAATTAATGTTTTGACAGTTTTTTTCATTTCCCATAAAAATAGTATCAAAACTTTATTAAAATGGATTATTAATCAATACCCTAAGAGCACTCGTTAGCATGACCCTAAAAATATAGGACTTCCAGGGATTTCTCAAACTCTTTTAGCTATCATTTATTTTATTTTATTTTATTTTGGTAATTGAAAATGGGTAGAGAGGAGCAAATAGTGTGACTTCTCTCCCTAGACGTGACCATAATAGTACCCTACCCACTTCCAGACGAGACCCCATACTCCTGTTCTATGTGAGGAACTTAGCTATCATTTATGTTATCCTAATTATTTGGTTGATTTTTTTCATGATTGCTGAAACAGTACACCATGGGTAGAGGAGTTGTCCATGCATGCCATGCGGGAGGTGTGGTTCATCTACTTGAAGGTTGGACTCACCATGAAGTTGGAGCAATTGATGTTGACAGAATTGATCTAGTTTGGAAAGCTGCATTAAAACACGGTTTGAAGCCAGTGAATAATCAGGATTAAGATCCTCTGCTGCATCAACCAAACTTAATTTGATTGCAGTTTGGAAATATTTGAGTGAAAGAAAGAAGCAATTAGTTGTACCGAGGCCTTTTTTCTTTTTTTTGCTTTTTCTTTACAAAGACAGACAATAAATCACTACAAGAAAAAAGACATAATACAACAAGTATTATTGCAATAATATGAGATTGTAATATATATACTATTGCATCTCTAAGTTGTTTTTTTGTTGTAATAGTAATTTAAATTTATTACATCAATATGAGATTATAGCAATAATGTGTTGTTGTAATAGGTAAAACTTAATTTATGAGATATATTGTTGCAATATATAATATTTTATTTCACATCAAACTATATTGTTATAATACATTAAATCTTTATTTCACAACAAATTTTGTTGAGGTAATAGAGGTGAGTAATTGAGTAGAGGGAAAATTTGGAAAATTAGCGCTATTTTTTTTCATTAATTTCCTCTCTCTCACCCATATCTATCCCTTTTTTTTTCTCATCTCACTATTTCTCTCTCACCCACACTTCTTCCTTTTTTTTTCATCTCAATTTCCCACTTTCTCTCACCGCATCTATCTTCCTATTTTTTCTCATTTCAAATTTAACTATCACCCATGCCAAACTCTTTTTTTCCATCTTTGTTTCCCTCTTTATCTCACCTAACTCTATCTCCTATTTTTTTGCTTTTTTTAAAATAAAAAAAAATCTCAAATTCTCTCTCTTTGTCTCACACCTACCCCTTTTTTTTTTCCATCTTAGTTTCCCTCTTTCTCTCACCCACATTTATCTCCATGTTTTTCTCATCCCAATTTCTCTCTCTCTCTCTCTCTCCACACCCGTCTCTTTTTTTTTTCTTTTTTTCTCATTTCACTTTCTCTCTTTCTCTTAAGCGTATCTCAAAATTCAAATTCATCTACTAACTACAAAACTTATCTCTCAAATCTCTATCTCACTTTCATATCTACTAATTCTAAATTTTCTCTCTCAAATTTTAGTCTCTCTTGATTCATAGTCTCCTTGAAGACAGGGACGGAGCCAGGACTTTGAGTTAAGGAGGGCGACTTTGACCTCTAGCTCAGCGACTTCTTAGTCACTGAGGGATTTTTTTTTTTTTTTTTTTTGAGTTTTTGATGTGTGCGCTGGGGAAAGGCAAAATTATTCTATTTAAAACTTTTTAAAGGGTCAGTTGTTTGTTTGAGTAAAATTGATTAATTGGACTTAATTTTTTTTAGCTTTGGGATTGGTGATTTTTTGTTGTTGCACAAATGTTTTTGGGCTAGTATATGTTGTTTTAAATTTTAGATCTATAAATTTTTTTAATGGCCTTTAAAATGATGAAAGTGCTAGAGATATATTGTTGATATAGTGAGTGCTTATTAGTAAGTAAAAAAGTTATGTAAGTGATAGACTCAGATGTGAATCAATAAGAATTTGTACCTTAACAGTTTACAAAAAATGTTGTAGATAAGTTTATAACTGTAACGTTACTCTAAAAATAATCAAAGATATTGTTAAAGGGGCAAAATGTAATTTTATAGAATAAAATTGCTAAATTTAATGCACATATATATACTAATATTTTTTTAAAAAAATTTAGGGGGGCCCATTCCCCCCCCCCCCCCTGGGCGGCTGGTCAATTAATGCCTCTGTCCCTACTTGGAGAGACTCTTTCTTAGTTTAAAGATTTTCTCTCTAGCTTTTAGGTAATCTTTTGGCTCTCTTTAAATTTTAATTTGATTTTTCTTTGTTTAATTGCACAGTTTTCAAGTTGTATTGTTTTATATATGTTTTTTTCAGAATCAATGATGGTGTATATTGGTGTCATTGTGTTGTATATATATGATGTTTTTCAACTTTATACTTATTTTCTTTTTCTTTTTTTTCCAAAATAGGTGATAAGTCAATGAAATGGTCGTGAAGCATGCTTGGATAACACCTTCGGGAAGAAACTTTTCTTTCATGTTGTATTGATTTTTGCATACTTTTTGAAACTATGTGATTGAATGTAAACTCAACAAGTTCGGTATATATTTGTGTTTTTTGACATACATATTGAAATGAAGTATTTCAAATTTTTCATCTTTTATGCATATCTTTAATTTGTTAGTATAGTTCCTAGATATGGTTTTTGAATTTCAAAATAGGTTAATGAAAAAATTATTATTTTTTTAAAAATGATTTATTTATTTTTAATTTTTTTTATAAAATTATTTATTTTTAGTCAACCTATTGCAATGAGATTTTCAAAGTAAATTGTTGCAATATGTGAAATTTATTACAACGAAAATTTAGTGTTGCATAAACTTATTGCCTCGGAATTTATTACAACGGATTGCATCGACTTTTTTGTCATTGCAATAACATCTATTACAACAACATTAGTTGTTATTGCAACAACTTTTTTCGTTGTATTATGCCTTTTTTCTTGTAGTGAATTATGGTTTAGTTATATATATATATATATATATATATATATATATGTCCGTGAATCCAAAAATGATTATTACCATATCCAAGTAAATTGATCCCTCTCATTAATTAATGGAGGAAGTTAAGCAGCAATTCGTATTTGCCCTTTTTTCCTTATTCCTTTTTCTAGTATATTCTATATTTCTATTTACTTAAAATAATTTAGGAGACAATTAATGACAATTAACTACTGAACAATTTTTTTATGAAAATTAATTACTGAACGATGAACAAGAAAAAAACTCCATGTTTGGGTTTAAATGGATAACCATGAATTCCTCTTTAACTCATTTTATTATAATCCATAAGCATATTTCAATTCATGGTTATTGTAAGGACACGATTTATGGCCCAAACCCAAGATGTATGGGATCCCAATGAGTCCAGTACAATAAATTTGTAGAGAGTGGATCAAAAAGCTAGGCTCTAATGAGTTGGACAACGGTTAGTACTGAATTAAATGACAATTAAACACAAACAAGCGATTCTGATATCAATGGACTTTCAGTTCAAGGAAGTCATACTTATATAAATTAATCACAATTGGATACAAAGACAATTTTGATTGCTATAGTGTTCTTTCTCTATTTTTTCGATCCCATTCTCATGGAGGGTTTTTCACATTATATAGCTCCCTTTAGATCATCTTGATCCTGCACTTGTTGATCATCTAAGCTCTTACTTGAGTACCTGTCCCATCAAACACCCTCTTTGGCTTTCTGTGAGTCATGCTAGCCAAGACAGCATTGTTCAGAGGTCTTCTCCACATATATGCGGCCAGAAAAGTAGCTATAGTCCATTTAATGAGGTGGTAGCAATTTTTCCTTAGATATTTTTGGGTTTCTTTCCTTGTATGTTCATGAGGCATGTCTCTATCATTGAAGCTTCCTGGAAGGTCATTCTAATTGCTGAAATAGATACTTGAGCTGCATTCATCATTTTCAAGGAGAAGTTCCTCCTCGGCCCACCTTCCACTCATTCCTTACTCATGAGACTTTAAATTGGAACCCCTAATAATTATTTGTTCCTTCTTGGACCATTCAACGTTCTCGAACAAAGCTCAAGGCCTAACATATGATCCTGGGCCCTTATCCATACAATAGCCCCTCAAAATTTCAGTTTTTCCCTCTAATCCGAGGAGAAAAAAGTGGGGGTTTAATTTTTAAAAGATAAGACCAACTGATTCCTTGACTCACATGTGTGGGAGTGCGGTTTTACGCGCCTCATAATTGCTACTGACGCTTCGTAACCCACGAGGCATCATTAATTGCTCTAAGCGGCGTTATGTTCCCCGCATCCAACGATGAGGCACCAATCCAACGGTTGATATTTTTCCTAGAATTTTGAACAAGAGTATTCCCACTCATTTTCTCCCTCTATATAAAGCCTTGAGGGAACTCGTTTTCTTCTTTATTTCACAAATCTTCAAGTGTTCCAGAGAATCTCAGCACTCTAACTCATAAAACACTCTAAATTCCTAAGAATCCATAACTCTTTTCTTAAGAAGCTTTTCGAAAGATCATTTCTAAAGGATCAGGATTAATACACTTACTTTTTTAAGTTTTTGTCTCTTTAAATTCTTCTTCTCCTCCTCGACTAATCCCTTGGCCTTCTTTCTTTCCAAAAAATTTCTTTTGCATCTTCTTAGTTTGTTCAAATGGGTAGGTTTAAACATTTAGTTGACTCTCCAATTGGCATGGAGGGTTTTAGGGCCAAATACCATATCCCACAAGGAGTAGACCTTCAATATTGTCACCCAGACTGTGTACTCACAAATAAAGAGGTGGGCGAAGTTTTCGTTCCAATGATAGTTTTTATAGAAGGAGGAATGACACTTCCCATGGGTAGGATAACTAGAGACTACTTGCTCAACCACAGGTTATGCCCCCATCAATGCGTTCCCAATATGTTTAGAGTCTTAGGGAGTGTAGATGCCCTAAACGACCAGATGAATCTACAACAAATGAACATATTGATAAAGGAAACTTTCATTAATAATAATACATTTTCAAGTTGTTTACATTCCAAGGGCGTAGTATTACATGCTCATTTAAGTCTTCTAGAAAATATGCTCCTATACCAGCTATCAAGGTGATGCAATATGGTCCTTCCCAATTGGGCCCTAACTTTCCCCATACTGGGTTCTTTGCAGTACCTAGATCTTTTCTCAATACCAAGTTACCAGACACTAATGGCCTCAGCTTTACATTAGCATCATAGCCTTGCTTGAGTTTGTGTTGGTAGTATGCCAATTGAACCATTGCACTTTCTCTTCTTTCTTCAACAAAGTCTAAGCTCTTTTCTAGCAACTCATTATTACTGCTTGGACTGAATGAGCTAGTTTTTAGCGTTAGGAAGCTAGTTTCTAAAGGAATAACAGCCTCGCCTCCATAAGTCATTGAAAAGGGAGTTTCCCTGATCGACCTGCAAGGTGTGGATCGATTCGTCCACAAGACATGTGGCATCTCTTCCACCCATTTTCCCTTAGCATCGTCCACCATCTTCTTAAGTCAATTCACTATGACCTTGCTAACAGTCTCGGCTTGTCCATTCCCCCGGGGATAAGCTAATGTAGAATATTTATTCGTAATTCCCAAATCACAGCAATATCCTCTGAAAGATTTGCTATCAAACTGAAGACCGTTGTCCGAAATGAGGGTGCGAGGGACCTTGAACCGGGTGACAATGTTTTTCTAGACAAATTTCTTGGCATCCACGTCTTTGATATTCGCCAGGGGCTCAGCCTCAACTCATTTAGTAAAGTAGTCTGTGCCGACCAGCAAATACCTCTTGTTTCCTACGACCTTGGGGAAATGGCTAACGATATCTAAGCCCCATTGAGCAAAAGGCCAAGGGCTGGATAAGGGATTAAGGACTCCTCCTGGTTGATGGATATTCAATACAAATCTTTGGGATTGATCACTGCATATTTGGCCACCAATAGCCCTAAGAGATGGCTCTGTGAGATAGAGATCTACCTCCTGTATGGCTTCCACAGATCTCTTCATGTAATTCCTCAAGGTGAATGCAAAGTAGATACGGCCCAAAGAAAGAGTGCTTGTATAAGTTTTGGTCCTTGGATAGCCAGAAATGAGGTGCCTTTCTCCATATTTTGTTTGCTTCTATTTTATCCTCCGGGAAGATATCATCTCTCAAGAATAGTACTATGGGATCCATCCAGCTAGGCCCTACTCGGACTTAGTAAACATGGACCATCTTTCACTTTACCTCTGTGGTTTTGCACAAGTCTTCTATAAGAATAACCCGAGGTCAGCTCTGTGCCGAGGAGGTTGCAAGCGTGGCTAGGGAATCAGCATGTGTGTTTCCACTTCTAAGGACGTGCAGTAGGATGAAGGACTCAAATCCTGATTCCAAATGCCTAACTTGGCTTAAGTACCCTTGCATTCTCTCATCTCTTGCTTCTAGTTCACCCTTCACTTGGCTGACGACTAGTCTTGAGTCCGAGAACATCCTTACTGCCTTTCCTCCCATTCTTTGAACCATGAACATTCCTTCCAGCAAAACTTCATATTCAACCTTATTATTTGTGGCAGAGAAGCCCAATCTTAATGATTTCTCTATGGTGAGCATCTCGGGTGAGATTAGAACTAGCCCCACTCCAGATCCCCTTTGGTTTGCTACTCCATCAACATATACCTTCCAGAACGAAGGTTCTTGTAGGGAGATTGTGCCAACCGATTTTCCATCCATATGCTGTGCTTCTGTCACTTCTTCTAATGAGGGTTCAACGAATTCAGCCACCTGGTCCGCGAGGACCTGGCCCTTGACAGAGGTACGAGGTATGTACTTGATCTCAAAAGCCCCTAGGACCGTGCTACATTTAGCAATCCTCCCCGTGTAGTCAGCACTTCGAAGTATAGCCCTAAGTGGAAGCTGAGTCAAGATGACAACTGTATGTACTTGAAAGTAATGGGGGAGCTTTCGTGTACCATGCACCACCGCCAAGATGATTTTCTCCAGTGGTAAATAACGAACCTCGGCCTCATGTAGCAATTTGCTCACATAATAAACTGGCCGTTGTACGCCACTGTCAACTCGTATCAACACCAAACTTACAGCATAAGGGGCCACAACGATATAAGCAAATAAGACCTCATTTACCTCAGGACTGGATATGATAGGTGGTCGAGATAGATATTATTTAAGTTGCTAAAAGGCCAAAGCGCACTCCTCGGTCCACTCAAATCCTTTCCATTTACTCATCAATAGAAAGAAGGGTCTGCATTTGTCTGCTGACCAAGAGATAAACTAGTTCAAGGTAACAGTCATTCCGGTTAGCTTCTGAACTTCTTTGGGATTTCGAGGTGGTTGTAGACTGTTTATTGCCTTAATCTGGTTGAGATTAACTTTGATTCCCTGGTGAGTCACCATATAGCCCAGAAACTTGCCTGATCCCACACCAAAAGAGCACTTGGAAGCATTAAGGCATAGTTTGTGTTTCTTCAAAATTTCAAAAATGTTTTCAAGGTCTCCTACATAATCAGACACCACTTTACTCTTCACCATCATGTCATCTATATAGTCCTCAATATTCTTACCCAACTGGGATTCAAACATCTTAATCATCATCCTTTGATAGGTGGATCCCACATTTTTCAAGTCAAAGGGCATCACTTTGTAATGGTAGTTTTCTATGGGAGTGACAAAAGCTGTCTTCTCTTGATCATCTAGAGCTAGTGGCATTTGATGGTATCCTTGAAATGCATCCAAAAAGCTCATCCGAGGATGGCCTACAGTGGCATCTACCAGTTGGCTTATTCGAGGCATAAGGAAGGGATCTTTTGGGCAAGCCTTGTTTAAATCCGTGAAATTCACACATACTTGCCATTTCCCATTCTTCTTCTTCACTACCACAGTATTGGCCAGCCACTCAGGATAGAAAACTTCGTTGATAGCCCCAGCCTGTTTAAGTTTCGTCACTTCATCTTTGACAACATCAGAATGATCTCTAGATGAGCGCAGAGGAGGTTGTTTTTTGGGGGGTAACAGATGGATTGACATTCAAATGGTGGCAAATAAAGTTTGGGTCCACCCTCGGAGCTTCATAAGCACTTCACATAAATACATCCACATTTTTTCTAAGGAACTCAATTAGCTCTTCCTTCTCTTGGGGAGGTAGCTGGGATCCGACCTGAAAGAATTTCTCCAGATCATTGCCAACAACAACCTTTTCTAGATCTTCGTACTTCGCTTCCTTGGTTGATCCATTATCGGGCAATACTGGAGTTTTTGATTACTATAAGCCCATTTTCAGCAAAGGCCAAGGACTTAGTTTTGGGCCAATGTAAGATGGTAGTCACCATGCACCGCCTGGCCATGGACTGACTCCCCACAATCTATTTAACTTGGCCCTTCGACGAATATTTCACCTTCTGGTGCAGGGTAAAAGAGACGGCTCTTAAGGCATTGAACCAAGGTCTAGCCATAATAGCTGTGTAGGATGAATAAGCATCCACCACAATGAAATCCACTTCCACCATGTCTGAATCAGTCTGTATAGACAGTCTAATCTGACCCCTTGGAATAATAGTCTTCCCCTCGAAACTTACTAGAGGGGAATCGTACGCTGTTAAGTCCTCGGGTTTCAAATTCAGCCCCTTATACAGGTCGGGGTACATTATCTCGACAGCACTGACCTGGTCTATCAACACTCTCTTCACATCATACCCCCTATCCTGAGTGTGACCACCAGAGTATCGCATGGGGTTGGATGGTTCCGATCTTATCTTTGTCCGAGAAGCCTAGAACTTATGGCATTTCTACTCTGGCTCTTTTTTACTTTGAATTGTTGTCCTCGGTGGATAGCCACACCACAGACATCGCTCTAGAGGAACAAGAACCGATCCTACTAGGAGCAACAAAGATGACATTAATCGTTTCCAGAGAAGGTTTCGAAGAAGCGTCTCTCTAGGGATCCGAACTTGTCTGCTTCGCTTGGCCACTGGAATGGTGTAGCAGCTGCTTCAACTTTCCTTTTCGAACCAACTGGTCCAGATGGTCTCACAAATTCCTGCAATCTTCTGTAGTGTGCCCCTGGTCCTGATGCTATTGGTAATAAAGGCTCTGGTTGCGCCTCATGGAGTTTCTAGTCATCTTGTTCGGCCATTTGAAGAACAGCTCATTCTTAATCTTCTCTAGAACCTGATGCACCAGTTCTCGGAATACAGCATTAACTGTCTGGGTGTTGGCAGACCCTGACTGTCCAGCGAAATCTCTTCGAGGTCGGTTATTATTGAATCAGTCTGACCTGAAATCCCTCATCTCTTGAGGGATAACATTCACCTTACCTTTCCCTTGCTGTTGGTCTTCCTCCACCCTCTTGTACTTATCAATCCGGTCCATGAGTTGGATTACACTGGTAATAGGTTTGCTAGTCAGAGACTTCCTTAAAGCATGCTCGGCCGGGAGGCCGACCTTAAAAGTGCTGATAGCCACGTCATCAAAGTCACCATTTATCTCATTATACATCTCTCAGTATCTGTTCAAGTACGTTTTCAGGGTCTCCCCCTCTCGCATGGACAAGGACAGTAGTGAGTCCAAGGGCCGAGGTACCCTACTACACATGATAAAACAAGAGCCAAAGGCTTGGGTGAGTTCCTTAAAGGAGTCTATAGAATTGCCCTTCAAACCATCGAACCATCTCATTGCCACAGGTCCCAAACTGAAAGGAAATACTTTGCACATCAAAGCCTCGTCCTTAGAGTGGACAGCCATCCTCTGGTTGAACTAACTCACATGTTCTACAAGGTCCGTTCGACCATTGTAAATGGTAAACGTGGGTTGATGGAACTGCCAAGGAAGTTTTGCCCTTTCGATCTTGTGCGTGAAAGGTGATTTGGAGATTTGATTCAACGCCTTGCTTATAGCGTTGTTTCCCAAGCCTTTACGAGGCAGGCTCTTGTATCTTTGCCTGTAGTGGTGCTCTTCATCGTAGGAGAAAGACTCGCTTAGTGGAGTTCTTGACCTTTGCCTGTAATTAGTATCCTCTTCATCATTGGAGGAGACCTCAGAACTAGAAGGGGTTCGTGTCCGTTGTGCATGGCGCAGCTTCTTCTTTAAATCGCCAATCTCCCTTTGCATGGCTTTTTCATTCAGCTCTTGAGAGACATGACTCCTAACCCGAGAATGACTTTTACTAGCATGTGTGGTGTGTGTGCTACCTTCTCGATCTCGTTTGCATTCAAGGTTAAGGAAGTCATCCTGTAGCCTAGAATCCATAGATTCTTCTCGATGAAGAACTGATTCTACCATATTTAGACGTTGTACTCATTATCACACAAGTTCTTTTCACAGACGGTACTAATTGTAAGGACACGATTTACAACCCAAACCCAATGAGCCTAGTACAATAAATTTGTAGAGAATGGGTCAAAGAACTAGGCCCTAATGAGGTGGATAACGGCTAATACTGAATTAAATGACAATCAAATACAAACAAGAGATTCTGATATCAATGAACTTTCAGTCCGAGGAGGTCATACTTATATAAATTAATCACAATTGGATACAAAGACAATTTGGATTGCTATAGTGTTCTCTCTCTATTTTTCTAATCCCATTCTCATGGAGGGTCTTTCACATTATATAGCTCCCTTTAGATCATCTTGATCCTATACTTGTTGATCATCTGAGCCTTTACTTGAGTACCTGTCTCATCAGACACCCTCTTTGACTTTCTGTGAGTTGTGGTAGCCAAGACAGTACTGTTCAGAGGTCTTCTCCACATAAATATGGTCAGAAAAGTAGTTGTAATCCATTTAATACGGTGGTAGCAGTTTTTCCTTAGATATTTTTGGGTTTCCTTCCTTCTCATATGTTCATGAGACACGTCCCTATCATTGGAGTTTCTTGGAAGGTCATTCTAATTGCTGGAATAAATACTTGAGCTGCATTCATCATATCCAAGGAGGAGTTCCTCTTCGGCCCACCTTCCATTCATTCCTTACTCATGAGACTTTAAATTGGAACCTCTAATAAAGCATTTGTTAACATTTCCTTTCCATTTATCGACAGACTAGTATTAATTATTATTGATAAACTTCATCACAATTAATGACTGAATGTTAGTATATTTAGTAATGGGATAAACAAAGACGAGGTGGCGCACTCTCAAAATTGATAGGGCTTCACCTATTTTGCTGTTGTTCCACTGTTCCAATCTAACGGATACATCTGATTAAAGGTTTAGAGTATATTGTTATTGTTCCACTGTTCCAAATTCCAATTCCAACATTAAGGCTTTTTAAATGTTGGGTTAAGGTTTAACTTAAGTATGAAATCAAAATGATGAAGGTTCACTTTTTGTTACGATAAAGACGGAAAGTCTATGTATGAACTCTGCGCAAAACTGTATAAGAAACTTCCTTAATATAACTAGTTATATCATGTACGAGTGTATAGTCAAGTAAAGTATAATGGCCTTTTTTTCCCAAAAAAAAAAAAGAAAAGAAAGTATAATGGGCTTACATCTATTGGGCTTGTATGCTAATGGCCTCCCCTCAAGCTCATGTTAGGTGATATGTGACAAACTTGAGTTAAAGACAAAATGTCGAAGCTGCCTGGTAGAGGAGGTTAATTTGTACGAAGATGTCACCTATTTGATCCTGCGAGCAAAAAGAATGTAGTTGCACTGTACTAGATTTTGTTTAATTTTTGAAAAAAACATAATAAAATTAAGGCTATGTTTGTTTTGGGTGCAAAGGAAAATTGAAAAACGAGCAAATCAAGAAAATAAAGTCAAACTAAAAATTAATGCATATGACCATAAAATAATCCACCCACACTTGCAGAATATTTTATACACTAATATTACCTAAAAAACCATTTACACTCCAAAAAATTTTGTTCTACTCACTCTCACTCTCATCACTCATGAGTCATGCAAGCCCAAGTGGAAGGATAGAGAGATTGGTCGCCAATGAAGCCCAAATCATCGTCGTCAACCCACAACCCTGTCGTTGTACATGCAAACCCCACAATTTGGGTCAGATCATCTCCTCACGATCTCATCTATGTTGCCTCTAAATCGACCCACCCATGACTCTCTCTCTCTCTCTCCTCAACCCACAACCCTGTCGTCATGCATGCAAACCCCACGATTTGGGTCAAATCATCTCCTCACGATCTCATCGCTGTTGCCTCTAAATCGACCCACCCATGACTCTCTCTCTAAGTTTGACTAAGGATGATAGTGTTTTAATGAATGGTTTTGTTTCTTTAAGTTTATATTTGAAATTTTCTATTATAAAATTTGTTTGAAAGCTAAGAAAATGTGAGAAATTAGTAAAAAAATAGCATTTTCATAATACAACCAAACACTTGAAAATATTTTTCAAATCAACTTTCAAAATACAATCAAATATTTGAAAATATTTTCCATTTTCAAAAATATTTTCACCTGAAAAGAAAATATTTTACATGTAGCATAACACAGCTCTAGTGCTAAAGCAAAATAACCGGCGGTTACAGCTCTCAGGCTTCCCACTCTGCCACATGTCGCAGTGTCTTTGAAACCTTACCTCCAAAACGACACGAAACACTCTCATCAACGAACACCTGTTCTTAACGTTCCCAACCGCCACAATTCACTCTCTCTCTCTCTCTCTCTCTCTCTCTCTTTCACCAACATGAAGTGTGTTTCCGAAATTCATTTTCCACTATCTGTAACCAAAGCTGAAAATGGAGAAGAAATCATTGCTGGGAGTACACAAGAGAGAGCCCATTAAGCGCGTCAAGAAAAACTTGCTCAAGAAAGTGGCAGACTATCTCATTTCCGATTCTTACCTCTTTGCTCCTCTCATCTCTCCCCAACCCAACACTTTTCCTTCTTCAAGTAATTACTCTAGCTTTCTTTTCTTTTCTTTTCTTTTCAATTAAATTTTGGATTTTACTCCATGTTTCCGCTGGTGGGTTTTCAATATTTGCTTTAATTTTTGTTCTTAGGAGTGGAGTTTAGAGAACCCATCAAGAAAATCAACAACAAGAATGTGTTCAAGAAGATTGGGGAGTTTCTGATTTCTGATTATTACATGTATGCTTCCTTGGTTGCTCCTCAATCAATTGTTACTCTTACAGGTACTTTTCCTTCCATTTTTTTTTTTTTTTTTTTTTTTTAAAATTTAAAATTGAATGTAAGTTGAAAATATTAATTCTTGGGATTTGAATATGTCCTTGAAGAATCATATGCTTTTTTTTTTGACATTTTTTGTTAAGAAGAGTTTGTTTTGGCCGTTTTTTAATAGAATGATGTAATGCTGGTTTCTGCACATTTGTGCAGCCATTAGTAGATTTGAACATTCTGTGACTCAACTAATGGTTTAGTATTGGAATATAATCTCTATAAAGCAAAGCATTCTAGGCATGAGTCAGTAACGGGCTTAAGGAAGCTGTATGATTGGGTTGGAGTTTGGAAATCTTGGAATGCTTCTATTGTATTTGTGGATTTTCTAGTGCAACTAACCATGAAGAAGTATCTCTTAGAGCTAGGGGAAGAGTGTCAGCTAGGATTGGCCTTTGTACATGAAACTAGTTCGTTGTATAGAAGTACAATCTAATTTTTTAGGTGAATCATTTTGAAACAAAGGTATACATTATGGCTGCCAATAGTAGCCTTGTAGCTTAATGACATTGCCTGTTCTCTTGTGTAATGAGAACCAGGGTTTGAATCCCTTTTTCCTTTTTTTTTTTTTTTTGGTGACAATTGAATGTTTGAATTAACAAACACATTATGGCCATTTTATATTGATACAAGATATCATTTATGATTTTTTTTATGAGCAAGCAAGAAATTTTATCAAACTATAACACCACTTTACAAGTCAGTAAAACATATGAACAAGACTTTCTTGACCAATAGACTACAAGAGTGCCTTATAACAAAGTACACCTCTAGAGGGTCATCTACACTTCAAACTCAACATTCTATTACCCAAGACCAATATTACTAACAAGAGATTTTCTTAGATTCCTTGTTAAGAATTGAAATTAGAATTACTTCTAAAAAAAATTGAAATTGGAATTCCAAAAAGAACAACATAGAGCTCCATTCAAAACTGAGTTTTCAAAACTTCTTTTTATTTTTGGATAAATGAGAATATTATTAAGGAAAAAATACAATACAACTCAAACTTGCAGCCTTGCAGCTGCAACTACCAACATACCAAGTCCCAACAAAGAGACTAAACAACAAATACTTTTATTTACTGACCCAAAGTAATACCAAACCTCAAGCTGTATACTGACACCAACCAACAAACAGATAGATTACAAAATACCCTATGATAGTTACTGACTAGTGACTATCAACCAGGGAGATCCTACTTGTGTTTTTCTTGTAGAAATGGAGTTGAGAGACAGGATCACCTGTTTTTTGCATGTTGTTTCACAATGAGGCTTTGAAAAGAAATCATGAAGCTGTCTAGTTCACTGGTTCTCAACCCTAGTTTTAGGTCGCAGACATTGTAGAATGGGGTATCAGCAAATTGGCTTGGATTGCTCTATATACCACATATAGTCCAAAGGAATGTGTGAGTCTATGGAGGCTAGGTGGAGTTTGAGGCTTCCTTTTGTAGTAATCCTAGCTTTTACTTCCCATTTAACAGCTTTCTAAATACTTTCTTTTGTTTTCCCTTGACCTCCATGAATTTTCACGTTTCTTTGAGACCAGATTTGATACACAACAGCCCCCCTTCCCCCAAGTTATCTTGCCAATTACAGCCTTCAGGATCACCTTTCCAGATCTTCAGCCCCTACTCAACCACTTTATCCCATTCCATATAATGCCTGCAAAGCAAACAGTACCTCATTGCCTCTTTCTGCATTATTCTGGTAAATGATCACTCTAAAGGGAGATGATTTACACTTCTAAGTAACTTCTACAGAACACACAAGCTGTTTCACCATTGTGTCCCTATTGGATTGATATATATATCTCTTGTAGACAGTCAGTTATTAAATGCTAGCCAAAGCATGAGGGTTTGTCCCGGGATTGCCATGGAGAACCAAACTAATTTCCATAAGGCTTTTCTCTGATAGCATTCCAGGTCTCTGCAGATGCATATTTTCCAAATACTCTAGAAAATGGTTTTGCATAACAACTTTGTTCAACAGAGCACTCGCTTTTGAATGTAGCTACATAAGTGACCATTCACCTTTTAAATCTAAATGGAGCCCCCTTCTGCTTGGGTCAGCTTTAATATTTCTTTTATTGGTAGTTACACACACACACGCACACCTGGTGGTCTTGAGTTCATGATCTCACCCTCCACCTTCCTTTTACAAGGGGAGGTCCCGTTTGAGCTAGAGCTCTTGGCAAAGTTAGTGATTGGAATTTCTTATGTGTATTAGATTTTTTGTTCTATTTTTAGGCATTTTCTGTCCTTATCATACTTCCATTTGAACCATACATCTTCAGCTTTCTGGCCCAATTCAACAGTATTGGCTACACATGACCAAATGATACCAATTGACTTGTTTTCTTCTTGTGTTTAATGCTGGTTACCTCTACAGCTCTTCTTTCTTTACATTCAGAGATGCACTTCATTGGCTTTCAGTACAAACCTGATGTAAGGGTTAGTAAAATACTCACCAGAGCTTTAGAGAACTGGAGAGTGTTATCCAAATATTTGGGGTTATGTTTGCTAATGTCTTGAGAGCTATGTATTGAATGAAGTGTTACTTTTGGATCCAAGACTCCAATTCTAGTTGTTTGGAAAATTGGAGATGCTTGTACTGATTTTGTTGCTAATCTTGAGAAGGCTTAATCCATACTGAATGTTATGCTCAATATGTGTTAGTAAAAGCTATGATTGATGAATACGTTGAAAGATTTGACTTTGATATTTTTAGGAATTGGACTTTTATGTAGTGGGATTGATGTAATTTGAACCAAGATATTGAAGAAGTAAATGTAAAATAAGAAGAATGAATTAAATATGGAAAATTTTCTGCTAAATGAAATAAAAAAAGGTTCAAGGAATTTGTTCTTTGGTGAGGTCTAACATTACATCAATTGTTCCTATTTCTAGAATGAAATATTCAGTATTTCAGGTTTTTCTTTCAGCTTTCATTATTTGCAAGCATATAGTATAAGTTTTAGGCTCTGTAATTTCCCAGAATATCTAGAAATAGGATTTTGGATATATATTCACAAAATAGATTGTCCCCCTTCCCCAACACACAAAAATTTAAAGGCTGGGGGGTGGAGGGAAGGACAGCTTGGCACTCAAGAATGAAAGGAAACAAGATTTTATCTGGGAAAATACTAAATTTGGTCCGATTTTAGGTGCTTCCACAAAAACTATACCGTATGAAAACTAATTGCAACCCGAGCATTAGCATATTAGGCAAAGAGCAGATTTTCAAACACAGAAGTTAGGGATTTAGGGATAATCTAGAATGTGAAGTCTTTTGTTAATAAGAATTTTTCTCCCTTAGTATTCATATCATGTGATATATGTTGACAAAATGTGAAAACAGTGCACCCAGATCTGATGAATTATATGAAATATATTAATGTGAGTTGGATAAATTGCTATAACTATCCACCTTGTCTACCTAGGGTTGGGCCAAATAATGCACAGGTTTTGTCCATGCAAGTCTACTTATATTTGGCAACATGATTTGAACATGGTTTTCATTCCCTCATGTTATTGAATTTCATATTATCTTCAAACGTGCGTATGAATGCTTTATATAAAGTGGCTTCACAATGAGACTCTGTTGATGATAGTTGTTTCATTCTGAGGTTGAAACTTGCCTCTACTTAAAATCTTATTTCTCCCTTCATTTTTCTCTTCTTAGTAACCTGATAATTTTTCTAGAATGATGGAAATGATTTTAGGATTGAAAGGGGGTATGGTATCCATTGGAAAAGGAAAAAGAATATGAAGACAATATAAAAATTCATAAGATGTGACATTACTTATAAGTTACAAAGTAACAAGTGGCGAATCCAGGCTGCAAGAGGAATCATCTCTCTGAGCTAGTAATTCTACTTTACATTTTTTGTTCAGTACTAAAGAGTTTGCAGAATTCATGTCTCCCTGACATGTAGAGTGCTGTACATGGTTTACTTTCCTGGCTCAGAAGAAATATAAAGTCCCATTCCAGAACTAACTTAAACAAATTTATGGATATGGTTTTCTTGATACCATTAACACAATTTCTGTGAGCTTTTTTTTAATTAAGAGAGAGAAAATAAATAATAAAAATAAATTTTTAAAGAAAATGTAGGGCTAAGAGTCTGATAATTTCCATAGTTGTCCAAGTTTACAAGAACATGTGTGAGGTGATGTTTAAATTTTCATTTAAGCAGATATCATGGTTTGATCTTCTTCTTGTCCTTACACTTTTGTTTTTTTCTTTACTTTCCACTACCTTATTTCTTCCACTGCCAGTAGTCTTATTGATTATGGGGAACATAAGTTAATCATGGAAATGGTTGTAATGAGGTTTTTTTTTTTTTTTTTTTTTTTGCGGTGTTACTTTTGTTTTAGAAAAATGTCATCTTTTTAAATATTTGGTTTATTAAATTCCAGAACCTTCATGGCACATCAAGAAGGTCACTACAGCAGTTTCAACGAGGAAAATCACCATGATAGACAAGGAACCAACAGATTGGTCCTCAAATAAAGTAGCAAAGGATCAAAGTTCCAAGAACTTGCTTCATGAAACAAGCATTTCCGAAAAAACTCTTGGGCACAGAAAAATGGTGAAGCACATGGTTTACCAAAACTGTCGCTCTACATCCATTTCAGGTCCCACTCTTGTCACATGAAAAGCTCTGTTGTCTGAGTCCCTTGGTTAATTTTTTGGTTACTTCTTTTTCCTACGTTAGATTACTGCAAGATATTTATCTTTTTCTTTAGTCAGTGCTGTATTTGTTTCTTTGTAACATATCTCATTGGCAAAGAGCATAAAAGGACTTTGGCTCAAACAGTTAATGTTGATGCATGTTTACCTCCTGATCATCAAGACGAATTTCAGAATTACTTAAATAAAAATTCTTCTCCAAATTAATAGAAGATTAGTAGTAATTTGAAGGACTTCTGATTAAAAATGAGTTGTTGCAACCAGTACACATGGCAATTAACATTTGGGTTATATATATTGTGTCTAGTCTCAGTTTAAACAAATTGGTTGTTAAGTGATTTTGTGAATATTCTTTAATATTATACCAGCATTATTTCCAGTTCTTTTTAAACCAAAAGACTACTTCTATGTGCAGCTCTCTTTATCTCAAGGTTGAGAGGAGCTCTGGTTTTCTGAAAGTAATTTAGATGGTTTTGTTTGTGTCACAGGAAAGGAAACGCTCAAATTTACAGCTAAGGAAGCTCATTGTTGACTGAAAAACTGGTACATCAGTGTACTCAATTTGAGTAATTAGAAATATACATGCATCATGTACTTAGATTCATATATCATAGTTAGTATACTTATTTATTGTATTTTGTTGTAAGCGGGATAATGAGGCTGTTGGTGAAACTTATGCCTGTGTGTTGTTCATGAGTTTGTATAATTTCTTACTCTCAATAGTTAAGACTATTACAATGCTTTATCTTTGAACTTGGTAAGCTTTGGATATGGTTCTTGCAACTTTGAAGATAATTAGCCATGTGTCTTTTAATTATCAATGCCTTAGATTCATCCCCCATGCTAGGTGAAGATTTCAAATTGAACTTTTGTTGCACAACTATAGCAATTTCTGACTTAGGTAGGTTTGCTTAAAACAAGATTAGGAAAGGAAAATGTAAAAGTAATTAAATTCTGGATCTTTTGGAAAATATAGATTTGGGATTGATCCTTTGAATGATTGAACTTAACGGCAAGACATCATGTATTGGGGCCTAAGCATGTCTCTATCTTAGACTGAAAGGAACATGTCCTTTCATGCTTAAATGTCTTTAGGTGATTTGACTGAATTGCAATGTGACATGAACTAGGGACTGATTGAGTCCTTTCCTTGATATAAGGCAACTTTGAAGATAATTAGCCATGTGTCTTTTAATTATAAATGCCTTAGATTCATCCCCCATACTAGGTGAAGATTTCAAATTGAACTTTTGTTGCACAACTATAGCAATTTCTGACTTAGGTAGGTTTGCTTAAAACAAGGTTAGGAAAGGAAAATGTAAAAGTAATTAAATTCTGGATCTTTTGGAAAATATAGATTTGGGATTGATCCTTTGATTGAACTTAACGGCGAGACATCATGTATTGGGGCCTAAGCATGTCTCTATCTTGGACTGAAAGGAACATGTCCTTTCATGCTTAAATGTCTTTAGGTGATTTGACTGAACTGCAAGGTGACATGAACTAGGGACTGATTGAGTCCTTTCCTTGATATAAGGCAATGTTTAATATGTGTTGATTGTGTGCCTGCCTTATAATCTTTCTGACTGACAACACATGCAATGCGTTGAGAAGGAGGGGGGAAAATGAGCTTGAGATGTAAAAGATGGCATGAGATTAATACATGTAAAGTCGTACTTGTCAAGGATCGATGTAACCTGCAGCCTACCCTTTAGTCCTTTGTTTGTTTTGTTAGTTCGTGTGGTCTGCATCAGACTTTTAACTTCAGTTCAGTATTTTTCAACTTCTAGAGATTGGAATGAAATTTGAAGTTCTGAACTGCATAAATAAGCAAGGACTAAACAGAAATGCATGCTATAATGATCAATGTAGGTTCTGATAGCAATGATGTGAAGGTTTAGACTGTCACATTTGGCCCTCTTCAATAAGTTTCAGTTTTTTTCTTGTTGGGGATAACCCTATCTCTACTACATGAAATAGTTTTGGCCTTCACTTTTGATTAGTCATTTTAGTTGATCTAGAAGTTGCGAAATCTCGTTGTCAAGTGTCTGTGGACCTGGATTTAAAAACCATCATCCACCTTTTTAAGTTGACCATAGTTTAGTGAATTTTATCTATAATGTGACTTCAGTGTTTCTACAATGTAATGGATCCTTAGAAAGTGTAAAGTCAATTGAAGAGTTATTTAATTTAACTAGTTCTCTGGTGCCATATGGGGAAGAATTCCGTATCTAGCATGGTTATCAATGGTTTAGTGTTTACCTTCAGTTTGAAGGTTCTACTTATGCCAGTCATTATTTTCTTATCATGTCTATGATCTTTGCCAATTATGGTTTTGGTCCAGAACTCACTAACAGATGTACAGGAAAAGAATAAAAACACTGCATGTTACATTCATTGCACGTACCAAGTACCATGTGTGTCTCTTCAAATGTCATATCTTCCATATTCACCAATAATGCATCTGTAAATGAATGTCATTTGAATAATTTACATGTAAACATTGCAATGACTTTGACAAGACTTAGAGGAGTTTCTAAGTTGTCCAACTCAGTTTGTACTCTACTAACTTTATGATCATAATATAGAGAATCAAAAGGTTTATTTTGGTTACTAAGATTCAATTTTAACGTTTATTCTGGTGTCCCACTCTTTTGTCGTCAAAGGCTGATATGATATAAGGGCATTATAGTCTCGCCATTGTAGGCTTTGTTGTATGTGTCACTCTATGACAAGTGCATTGCAGAAGCAGATGAGAGAAAATACATGTTCTTAAATTTTGATGAGATGAGAGAATTGTTAGGACATATGTGATTCATTGTTAGGAATATATGTCAATATAGAATTGGCTAATCCTTTGACAAAACACACCTTACTTGATCTAGGATGTATTTAATGCTTCAAAGAATAAGGTTTCAAGATCAAGTGTTAAAGTCATGTAAGTCTGTCCAAGAAACAAGTGAAAAAGTGCTGAATTTTAAAACTTGACAACTAACTCATCAGCTAGTATCTATCAAGGTTTAAAAGGCTACTAAAACTCAATGCTCGACAGCTTCTCGACTAAATAAGCTATCTATCGAGGTTTATGAAAATCAGTTTTTCATAGCTGATTTCACTTCAATCCATGAATAGATGTTTGGACTTTCTTTTCTCACAACCCTAAACATATATAAGGATTATTTTAAGGGCCGTCATAGCAGATGCAACTCAATGCAAAAAATTTTCACAAGCATATTGTAAACCGAAGACATATGTTCTAGTTCATCTTTCTATTCAAGAAATTGTTGTATTTGTACACCGTAGGGTTTTATAACCAAGAAGTTTCATGATCTTCATCGTGTTGATAAACTGAAGGACTTTGCAACCAACATCTTTCTCAAGTTGGTAAGTAAGTCGCGTACTGGGATTCGCGCATCGAATTGGTTAATCACGTATTGGGAGCCGTGCATTAAAAAGAGAAATTGTCACTACAGAACAAGTCCAATTAGATATTGAGGTAAGGATTCAACTGTATGTTGGTATAAGATACTGAGATTCCTTTACTTGTAACCGCTTGTTGTGATAATAGTGAATTCTTAGGAATGATGACTTTAAAATCACTCGATGGGGTTTTTGCCGTGTAGATTTTCCCCATTTGTAAATAAATTACCGTGTCATTTTAATTTCCCCTGCATTTAGTTATTTGGTGATTTGTTTGTACTACTACGCTTATTGCATGCAAATTGAATTAATTAATTAACTTGGCTAATTAATTGGTTAATTCATCGCAAAATGTCAATACATTCTTGGCCTATCAAGAATAAAGGAAAAGATTCAGCAAAAAAGAATAAAAGAAAATGATGCTCAAATGGAATCCTATATCACTGAATTCCAGACGTCTCATCATTTGGTAGGTTGTTTATACTTTATATGTTGAAGGAATCACAGGGTCGAAAAGGATGAAATAGAATATTTGAGTTCAAAAGCATTGGGTAGAGAGAATGAAATTTGAAAAGGCCAATTTGCTTTGTTCGGGCTGTAGAACTTTTAAGCTGGATTAAGGTGAGGCTTCTCATTATTCACAAATTAGAGTGAATGTGTGTTTGGAGCAAGTATGATTTAAATAAATTGGTTCCCAATTGGTTGATTTAGATTCTACACTAAATTTAAGTTATGGACGTACTTAACAATCAAGCAATATATTTGCAAAGAATACTATTTACATAAACTAGCAGAGAGGTAGCAAATGAAATGAGCATAAAATAATAATAATGATAATAATAATAAAATAAAAATTTAGCAAACAATCAGCCAAAAGTTGACCATTAGAACACATGACAAGACTTTGTATATATCCACTACACACATTGAGAGGAGTGGTATCTTGCCGTCATATTAGCCACACAAATTAATGTCTATATGGACTTAGCATGGTGGTTTGAGACTGAAGGTTCAAATAGTGTAAAACATTATAACTTATTTAAACTCTCAATTTTAAGACTTACGGCTAAAATATTTTTACTTTAACTTATTTAAGTGCAGAACAAGAGTAAATGATACGTAATAAAACCAGAACATTACTCTAAGGCATAAGCGAGTACAATAAACAATAAATGTAAATCTTAAAGAGTAGGGAAGAGAGATACAAATACAAGATGACACCGAGTCATGTTATCGAAGAAGAAACCAAAATACTCAATGAAAAAACTCTCCGCGGCCCTCAAAGCCGAAATCAATCCACTAGTGAATAAAGTTGGAGTAGATGAATAACGAAGAGACTCTCCAAGCCTAATCTATCCAATGTACTTGAACCCTCCAAAGTCCTACTACCAACGGGCTTCATAGAGCCATGTCTTCATTAGTTGTCTGGATCCCACAATTAGCTCTAAATTGCATCTGTCATTCAATGGCTTCTTCCAATACTTCCCATATGCACCAAAATTTCTCTCAACACTCAGAATGAGTGAGGTAGGTGTTTGGGCTAAGAACTTCTCAACGATGTGTAAATGGAAAGGTAGAAGTAAACGAAACTTCAGAGAAAATGGTGTAGAGGATTGTGGGTAAACAATCTCTAACTCTCAAGTGTTTGGCTAGGATTTTCTTTCTCAAAAGTTTCTTGGAAAAACTCATTGTTACAATTTTGTGGGTAATTAGGATTTATATAGTATTGGTAAAGGTATGTGAAAAGATGCATTCAAAATCATCAGGCAGAAAGTTTCGCAGGTCACTCGCGACTTAGCATGAGTCGCGAATGACTCGCAAAATCCAGCCTGGCAAAAACTTTTCAAATTCTAGTATGTGCTTCTCATGTGATCCTTTCACAGGTTGGCACTCGTGAGCTAGTTGCGAATTCTTCATCTTAACAAAATTTTCACCAATCTCTCACATACAACCCTTACATTAAGTATCCATTTGGCATGATTAATTTTACCAACTTATTTTACTATTCAGCTTATTCTTGTTACTATTTATGGGTCCCACTGCACTTTTTGGTACTATTCATGGGTCTCACTATACTATTTTAGTTAGTTTTTACCTTTATCTACAAAACTTTTAGCAAAAAATTTTTAGTTTTAGCAAATTAAGAGGATCCCAAACAGACCCTAAATCCCACAAAAATACAAGAAAATGATTGAACAGAATAACAATCAAATTTGACACGGAATTAAAGCCAACATAAAAATATAGTTGTAAATCACAACTTTATATAGAGTTTATGAGGGTAATAGAAGGCTATGTTGTCTCTTTGTGGTGCATGCCTACCCGACTTGGTGGAGTTGGTGGCTAAATGGTTGGCTTTATGTTTATATTGGACCCATGGTCATGGCCTAGTAGGTTGCAGGCTATTTTGAGTGATGTGGATAACATTTGCACTGGTAATAGTAATGGTACATACACAATATTTTCACAATAAATTTCATAACAAATCCTATATGGTAAGCTATTACTGATCTTAATTTGAGTCCAATAATGACATCGCTTTTTTACTCACCAATGACAATTTGTCACTTAAAATTTGTTGTAAAAATGTTGTGGACATAATATTACTCAAAAAATAAGCCTAGCTCCAAAACATAATTCTTAACCCTTTAAATAGAAAAAAATATATCTTAAATAATAACAATAAAAATTATAAAAACAACTATTAACCCAAACAAAAACAAGACTATGCCAAATAACAAGTGAAAAAATTATTTAACAAAAAGTTTATTCAAAAACAAAAAATAAAAATAAAATTCTTTAATCATTCAAATTTGTAACTTGTTCAATCTATTACATAAAAATAATCACTAATTTCATTTTTCCTATAAAAAAAATGGTACAAAGAGAAATATTATGGTCGTAAGTTCTCCTTGGTAGTGCTGGTGGCAGTAGCTATGCACTCTTTGGTTTTGCAATCACAATAATTTTGCTTTCTTCAATGATTCGGCCTGCATACTGGTGGCAGTATCATCTCTCTCTCTCTCTCTCTCTCTCTCTCTCTCTCTCTCTCTTCTTTATTATTATTTCAAACTTTCTCACTTTATTACTCACATCTCAATATTCTCAGTTCTCATTTCATATCTTATCAATCCATTTTTTTTCTTTTTCTCTTTATTAGTAGAAGGAAATTGTAATATTTCGTGTGTTTGCATGGATTTTTTTTATGATGTTAGTATATTCAAGTTATTTTTTTATTAGATTTTGTATTATTTAAGTTTTATAGTGACAATCCTAGAAAAAATTTCTAGAGCCACTGACCATGGGTAAGCTTATGTTCATTGGATGTGGTATGCTTGGCAAAGCATGGCTAGTTTGCATATAGGTGGTAATGAGGTTGCCGCTTTTGTGGTCAGACTTTGGAGGTAGAATTACCATGGATAAAGCCCTCCACTTGTAATGGACGGACTAAAGTTAAGTTGTGGCCAATATGTATGGGCTGCCGGATTGATAAGCTTGTCCTATAATGGCTTGAAACATGTGCACATGTGTTTAAAGTGGGTAGCAACATGGTAGAGCAATTACCAAGTTCTTACCAACTTATTAACAAGTTATTGAATGGTGTAATATTGCTTAAAATTACACTTGGTGTAACTTTAAGTAATGTAACACCACTCAGTATTTCTTTATTGAATGTGAATTTTAATAAAACCATCATTGGATTAGATTCTCTTCTTATATTCTACACGCTTGCAAAATTTCGATATAAGATCGATAACTATATCATCAGTCATGTGTTTAAATCTTACGCTTTTTTATCTAAAATTGTGCATAAAAGATGGGACTTCTAGATCAAATAGTAAATGATGTACGATTGACACTAAACTTGGTGTGTTTATTAAGTACATAAAGAATATACAATCCAATGGTGTGATTTATGAAATATTAATCTAATAAAAAGTTATTAGGTAAACTTTAAGTAATGTTACACCATCAATTATCTTGTTATTGAATTCACATTTTGAAAATTTCACTGTTGGATTACATGTTTTATATGTTCTTAACATACCAATTGGATATTATTTACCATTTGATTCATAAATCATCTTTTATTCATTATTTTAAATTACAAAAACTTGAATTTAAACAATTGATTAATGATAGGGCTATTGATCTTTAATCATCTTGAAATTTTGCAAATATTGAGAATATGCAAAAATAATGTAATCCAATGGTAAATTTGTCAAAATTCACATCCAATTAAAAAATATTAAGTGATATAATATTACTTAAAGTTACACAAAGTGTAAAAAGTCTAGCTTTATTCATGGAAGCATCTCCCATGGTATTGTAAGAACCATCAATATGTCAATTTAATGATATATGATTTTTTTTTTTTAAGTTTTAATAGGGAAATGAAGATTTAAATCCTAGATATCACCATTGAAAACATGCAAATATGTTAGTTGAGCTGTAAGGCTCATAACAATTTTAATATTACACGCTGATGACTAAAATTAGGATTCACCAAAAAGGAAAAAACAAAAAAAAGCGGTCGTTTCAAAGTAAAGTTAGAGATTAAGTAGGGCCCTAAGAAAATCCAAAAAAGTGATCGGTGTCCACCAGTATTATGTTATACTGTACATTAGAAGTAAGAAGTGTGAGACTCAAAGAGGTGAATTGTTTTGTGTAGGGGAAAAAGGAGGAAGAGATAGAAAATCCAAAACATGCATTAGTATAAAGAGAGAGAGGACAACATCTAGGTATGTATAAAATTCTCTATTCGAGTAAATCTCCTGCCCATAATAATGCAAGTCTTTGTAGCATTTGAACCAAAGAGATCGAGAAAGCATGACCACATATATGTTTGTAACCAAAGACAAAACACTTTCGAACTCCCTATGACAACAGTCTTACACTTATTCAGACCCATGAAGAAGATGTTAGTACTATATAGTTATAGTAGCCATCAAGCCATGCACGTGTGTGGCATTAAATTTAGACCCTGTCCTAGAAAATGACCCCTCACTTTCTCTCATATATCACCTCAATCTTTATCTGGGCTAGGCTGGTTGCCTTGGCCTCTTTCAAGCAATTCAACCCCACGTTAGAAAAAGACCTTTAAGTGTCAATATTATACAGTCATGCACTGCGCAGTTAGAAAACTGAAACTCCTCAGCTCAGGAGCTCAAATGCTTTGCAGGCCTATATACCTAGCTATAATAATAACTTCATTATTGATGAATAATTGGATTGTTGAGTCCAGTGGGTCACCTTCTGAGTGATTTTCTTTTCCCCCACAACTATGAGACTTGTTCCAACTCTAAATGTTTTTTGAATCAATAAGATTAATAGTCACATAAAAAATTTCGAACTTTTTTTTTCTTTTACAAATGTTGAGATAGTATACTATATATGACTAATGTACAATAAAAAATAATATCAATATAACAAACCTATGTAAAAAGACAAGTTTTAACATTAATCATAACTTATTAACTCAACAAGTTGTGAAATTTTTGTTTCATTGTAATTCTTTGTTACTAAAAAGTAAAACAATTCAACTACACATGCATGACAGCCGGCATAAGTCTCTCTTTGTCCTTTGTCCATGAATTCATTGTGAATTTCTTTTATTTTAGACAAAATTACAAATTGTACCCTCTAATTTTACCTAAAATTCAATTTAGTTTTGTAACTTTAATTTTTTTTATTTTTTAGCTTCAATTTATTTAGCTCGTATGTTCACTTATATTAGGAGACTGCCGTTAAGTATCCCAAAATGACATCATTTTCCTTCTTTTTTTTGAATTTTTTAAATTAAAAAATCCAAATTACTAATAAGAATATTTTTTTTTTTAAATTATTTTTTTTTAAAAGCTTTTCTCCTCTAAAAAATGGCAAAACCTAAAAAATACTGCTCAAAACCAAACCGTCAATTAATTTAATTAAATAAAAAATAAAAATAGAAAGTTTAATAATTAGAGACAGACCCATTTCAATAGAGAGAGATTTCAAAAAAAGATAAATAAAACTAATTTCTTATAGTTGACTATCTACCAATCCTTTTTCTAATAAAAGAAATTGTTGATATATTATTCATATTTTTCCTAAACCCAAACAAGATTAGTCCACAGATAGATTGTCATTTCTCTTCTTACATTTTCCTTAAACCAGAACAAGATTTCCTATTTTAGCAAGTGAGAGAGAGAGAGAGAAGGTTGAGAGGAAAACTGACTAGGGCATGGTAGTTGTGGCTGGGACCAACATCTACCTCCAAAGATTCAACGCATCCACGATCTACCATATGATTGAAAAGCACTGTGTGACTTATATGTGTAGTGCACATGTGATGCTCAACATGATATAATGATCAACAATCTCAATCAGAACTATTTTCTAACTTGACTTGACTATCGGTTTAACTCTTTACAAAGATGAGCTCTAAACATCACGATTTATTTTCTTCATTATAAAATTAGGTCACAAGTGACGAAGATCTTCTCCCAAATTCCTCTCCAGAGTTAGTCCTCCTCAAACCACACCTAGCAGCACTAATTGCTTGACTCGGTTCCTTGCCCTGGCTATCAATTCAAACTCTCCCAACAATGACCAACCGCTAAAAAACCTAGCGGTTGAGTGAATTTCGGCCATGGATGAAGTTTGAGAGAGAGATAGAGAGAGAGAGAGAGAGAGAGAGCTTTTTTTCAAAAACTAATTGTTTTATTATTAATTTTATGGATTTTTTTAATGTAAGAATTTAAAATTAAAAAAAAAAAAAATCAAAACTACATCATTTTGGACACTTAATGGTTGTCACCTAATGGGCATTAAGAAGACGACTAAATTGAATAAAACTAAAAGTTAGAAAACTGAATTGAATAAAATTGAAGTTACCACATTAAATTGAATTTTAGGCAAAGTTATAAGGTGCAATTTGTAATTTAATATGAAATTGTATGTTTGTGTGTTTTGTCCATGAAATTGGGGTTTTCATGTATCTTTTTTATTATTATATGGAATTTGTTGTATCTTATTTATTTATTTATTATTATACTTATTTTATTTAGTCCAATGTTTTTTACTAAAATATCTATAAGAATTAAATTTATTATTTTCTAAAAAATTTATTTTCTAATACTCTAAACTCTTCTTTAATATGTGAGATTTAACATATGAGATTTTTAAATTCTTAGAAAGATGGTATAGTGGGGACCAACTTTAAACTTATAACCAATTGCTCTGATATCATAATATGATGTAATTTCTTTTAAAAATTTCAGCTTTCGGAAAGCTATAAATTTAATAATTTAATCATCATTCTAACTAATTGTGTTTACCTATCCATATGACATTTTTTTTTTTTGTTTCTTTTTTTGGACCACATGGAAGGGTAAGTGTTGAAGATTTGCAGATGGATATGGTGCTGAATATGAGTAATGATTTTTTTTTTTTTTTTTTGGGGTAAAAATAAGCTAGTATGTGTTATTATGTGTAACGAATATGAGTAACGATGATAACATGTGTTCGCGGTGTGATTGAAGCCATTGCATATTTAATAGTGAATGTGGGAGTCCCAATGAAAATATTGGCCACCACAAGTGTCAAGATGGCCTCAACCACAGTCACGTCCATGGCCTCTGTTTGAAGGAGAATTACGTTGTGCAAGATTAGCCTGTGGTGTGGGCCGGGATCAGGGTTGAGGTGATAGAGGAGACCGAATCTGAATGGTGAAATTCATGGCTAATGATTATGGAACTCAGGAAAAGGAGATATTGGGGTATGGAACGAGTGGCCAAGTAGCAACACCTAAGTCACAAAACTCATATTTGAGACATTTGAAGATACATATTTTCAAATCTTGAGGTGAGAGTGGTTAACTTAGCCTTAGCCCGCAGCTGTGAGCTCATCAGAAAGAGATTTTACTTTGTGCAGAAATTGAGTGACAGAAAGGACACCTTGCTTGATACTTCACAATTGCATATGAATCTGAAAAATACGGGTATTGGGGGCGGAGTGGTCCATATTTCTTGAGAGGAAGAAAGGCCACAACTAGTAGCATGATTTCATTAGATAGGGAAGATATTTGAAGATTCATGACATGAGAAGTTGGTCTTGTCTAATCCAGGAAAGGCTTGTTGGATTTGGGCTATTATTGCATAGTCTGGAATTATGCTTTCTCTTTTTCACAGAAGGGTGGGTTCCACCCACCATAGGGCCCATTCCTTTGTGAAAGAGATGGAGTATAGTCCTAGACTATACAATAATTTTTCGCTGGTTTTGGGATTGAAATATTGTTGACACAAATTGTGGACCAAAGACAAGGGTTAGAACTATCAATGAAATCAAGAAGATCTTGAACTTTAAGATAAGTAAGTAATTGGGTAGAGAGAATTGTTATTGGTAAGTTTGATGGATAGAAGTTGGTCTTGTCTGATAAAAAAAGTTTTTTTTTTTTTTTTTGCTTTTATTATACACACATCTTACTTTTAAAATGAAATCATGATTTAAAATTTTAAAGTCGAGACTTTGTGTGTGGTTGTGGTTGTGGTGGTAGAGAAAAGTGGTGTTGAGTAAAGGGCTGATAATGAATTAAAAAACCATGCCAAACCGCTCAATAAAAGTTTGGTGTACATCATTGGGCATAAAGTTGAGACTTTGAACTTCAAATTGTGACTCTAAGTCACAATTTCAATAAAAAATAATAATAATAATAAAGTGTGTGCAAAACTTATTATTAGTAATTTTTTTATCAGTCATTCGGTCTATTTGCTACATGTTAATTGACGTCTTGCAATTGAATGTTTGAGAAGGAAGTCACAGTGCAGTGGTTGAGGATAGTAAAATCATGGTGTCTCCTTCCCTGTATAACATTATACAATGTGATTTACAAAGTATGGACAAGCACCTGTATGGGTACAAGAACAATAAATAAAACCATAAAAGGCCCTCTATGGGTTAATAAATGCGTCGTACAGATTCAAATTGTGAAACGCAATTATCCTCCATGCTTGGGTTTTTCCAAAGCATGACCTAGCAAGCTAAAATTTTCAGGCCCATGTATTGGGGTTTCATCTGTGGCCATATATCTGGTTTTACTCGTTCAAAGAACTGTTCTTTTCGCGTTTTACCTGGAACACTTCTCTCCCTTTAATTGAGTGTATGATTGGTCGTAGGTTGGATTTCTTTTTCCAACAATTTAAGCTTTTTTGTCACTTTTCACGCTTTTAATTTTTAACATGAAATTTCTTTATTTAAAAAAAAAAAAAGTTTTAACATGAAAAACGTGTGAACTCCTGTATGGTGATATCGAAAGGAATAAATTGTATGGAAAAGGGGTTCTCTCGTTATGAAAAGAATTCATTAATGATTCTGATTAAATATAACAAATGTATTATAAAAACATTTCAATTTCAATTTTTTTTTAAATTACATTTTTATACGGTTAAATCTAAAAAATAAAATAAAATCTCAATTATATTTTATTTCACTTTTATTTTGAGATAATCTCATTTGGAATGACTGTTTTTTGCTGAAATTTTTTTGTTAAAAATATGCTAAAATATTCTTATATTTTGAAAAATGAGAAAAAAAAAAGTTTAAAAAAACTATATATATAAATATATATATATATACAAAAGCTAAAAAGATAAAAACTTAATTTATAAGCTAGTCTTAAATACACTCAATGTAGCTTATTTTGATGAGAGAAAAATATGCTATGTACCTTTGAGCACTAATAAAGGGAGGTATAGACTATGGATAAAAGTTGTTACACACATTTACATATAATAATAATAAAAAACAACATAAGTAGTGATTGCAGTCACAATTTTTACTTTGAAATTGTTACTTCAATTTACAATTTTAGTGACTTTTTTAAGTTTGTGCAATAAAGACTACTTTTTTTTTCTTTTTCTTTTTTTGATACGAAAGACTACTGTTATAATCAAGATGAATTCAATATCCTTTCCTCCCATCAGCACAAATTCAGGCATGGAAAACGTGACATCATGGTAAGACCAAAGGTCAATCTGTCCCACAACTATAACATGAATTCCAAGATCATTAAGGATCTTACCACAAAAATCCATGTACGGTCAAGACAAAACATTGCCTCATTGAATTGGAAATGGTGGAAGAGAAAACTGGATAATAATTCATGCATGTATAAAAAATCTTTCATATTTTGATATTAGCTAGAATCCAGATTAGGTATTAATATGTATTATACAGTCTTCATAGATTTCTTTTATCAATCGAAAATAAAAGGAATATTCCAATCCATTATGAACCCCTTTCTCTCTCTCACACACACATACACACGTGTGAGAGATGTAGGGTCTTAATGTTTGCCCATATAAACACACACCTTGACTCTTTGATTTGATCAAATTATCTCTCTCTCTCTCTCTCTTACACACACACACACACACACACAGTCAGAATGAGAACAAGGAGTTCTACTTTGTGGAGAAGAAGGGCCATGCGTATGAGGGGAAAGAAGAAAAGGCTGAGACTTTCTTTGGTCAAAAACAGTGCGGCTGTAAACACTACCATTCAAAGAAAGCTCAGGCAGCTCCAGAAGATCATTCCAGGCTGCAATGAAATGGATCTGGAAACCTTGTTTCCAAGGATTGCAAATTACATTCTCTCACTACAAGTTAAGGTGAATATTCTCAAGAATATTTCCACTTTATATGGGGTCTAAGGAGACAAAAACAATTCGTCAAGAATTTCCCAACTTCTAATTAGAGATGTAGTGGAAAGGCTGAGGGATATTGCATGCAGTTGTTTGGTTTAAAATTTACCTTCTTGTACCAAGAATAATATTTTGTATTTTACGTTGTATGTGCAAATAAAGGCTAATATTTTACCCTCTCTTTTTTTTCTTGTTGTCTAATGAGCTTGGTAGAAGATGGATGAAACGAAAAGATCAAGTTGGGAATCTTGATGGGTTTTTCTTTCGTCTTTTAATATATTTTTCTTATTGTTGGTGGCATGAGGTTTTTGGTTTTATGGGATTAGAAATTTTTTTATTATTAATTTTATAACTAAGACTTTGTTGTGGACAAAGTTTAATTACCTTAAGATAAAAATAAAAAACGAAATTCTCGAGCACAATTGTTTTTTGTTTAAATATTTCAATAAGTAATAAAATTTAATAAATAAGAAGTTTTTAAATGGTCAAATGAAAGGGGATTCCAGTTTATAGGTTTAAAAAAGTTTTGTCCCCACCACAATAAATATCAATACTATTTAGCATAAATGCATGCCGAAGACAATTTGAAATAGCTGAGGTGCAGCAGATTAGGCCTTACCTTCATTTCTTCATTGTTCTATTACTAATTACTTGATTTTTTTTTCTTTTTCTTTTTCTTTTTTTGTTAAAGAAAAATGGGTAGAGAGGAACTTTTTTACCTGAACATGACTATAGTAGCATTCTAGCTATCCTCTCCCGGTCGGTGAAAAACTCACTTATTACTAATTACTTTCATTTTTTATGCAATGTAATATGCTTGTGCAGACACACACAAGGACATTCTTTACATAAATTAAAATGTCAAGAAATGAAAGCAATTGAATTAACTCCATTAATTGTTGGAGGTGGAATATGACACAAATGGCGTTGTTATGGATTTGATTGATGGCTGCTGTTCTAACCCATTTGTATTAAAGACATGACCCAAAAGAAAACATGATGGGTTAAGTACTGGCTGGTAATGTGACATTATCATCCATTACTCACCAATCAAACATTACCCCAAAGATAAGGTCCAGTAGTTAATTAGGGTATGTCGGCCAAAATATTGTGATGATTTTTGGTTCAAGTGTCTAATTAGCTTCAATTATGTTCCACCTTTGAGTCCTTTCCCATGTGCATGCTAAGAATGTAACAATTAATACTGACCCTCTAATTAATTTGATTATGTTCTAAGTTTTTCCCTTTTTTTAGTGATCTCCATGTTCTAAGTTTTTTAAGAACTTATATTCTTTCAATTTCACCAAAAAGGAGAAATTATTTGAAAAAGGTTGCAATTAATGAAAGCTCTTCATGAGAGTCCTTGGTTTTACGAACTATCCTTGTTCTTTTCTTCAATCCGATTAAATGCTACAATCTCTTTCAACTAAAGTAGCATCACCATCTATCACTTCATCCCCCCATTTGAAATAATTTAATTCAATCATGCAAAAATCAAAACCACAAAATTTGAACTGAAGATAGGCTTTTTATACTAATTTTAATGATGTGTTTTATTTCTACAAATCAAAGAATGCATTAGTTAGGGTAACAGTGAAAAAAATAGTATCATTTACCTTAGTTTGGAAGATGAAACTCAAACCACTGATTTTATAAGTCTAGAGCAGGCCTTATAATATAACTATTAGTTATTTTTTCTATCCTTTAATGATTAACTAAAGAGAAAAACAATTAGGAATCTTATAATTGAATGATATTAATGTTTGATTCCTTCAAAGTTCGTTGATTCTTTCAGTGTATCTCACATCATGGTGGATGCAAAAAAAGACACATAAAATTTTTTTTCTCCCAAAGTTTTGAGTTTTGGTCCTTCCAGTTCATAAAGTCAAAACTCTAAAAGCACTTTAAACTATCTTCCCCCATGCGTAAGCATGGCACTTCAAGACATGAGTCAATTCTAATAGATGATTTGATGGTGGTCCTCTCTCCTCACAGTGAATATGACATCCACACCTCTGTTTATTACTAAACTATAAAGACGTAACAATGTCCATTGAAATAGATAAGATGCGCTTAATAATAGAATCTATCAAAACCAAAACACCTCAATTATACCCAAACAATGCCGTCAGTGTGGAGTGGATCTCACGTTTATTGCCTTCCCCAGAATTAGTATGCTACTCGTGACAAACTTTTGACATACATGTCATTCCAATTCCATTTTATAGTCACTTTGATAAGGAAATTACGACTACCAAATTATTATAGACAATATAGGAAAATGTGACCATATATATATATAGGATTTATTTTATATTTTAACTGATTTATTTAATGGATCATAAATAAATATAACTATTGAGCCTATTAAAGACTTTAATGATAAAGGGCTATGTTATGAAAAATCAAAAAATGTATCTATTACATAGTACGAACAAACAATAGCTCTTTGATGAAAAATAATATAAAAGAATGGTCATATTAACAGGTGCCTTTAAAGCAATTGTTAATAGGAAAATGCAAACCGATGCTTTTAGGGTAATGATTAATAATTCATTTAAATAAAGTTTTTATTAGGGGCATCAATGTTCAATCCAACCCGCGAACATGACACAAACCCGACATGGGTTTTTGCGGGTTAGAGTTAGGTTTTAATGGGTTTGGGTTATAAATGGGTCGACCTGAAAGCGACACGAAAAGAAACGTGTCATAAGCGGGTCAACCCGCGTAACCCACAATAGACACATTTGACACGTCAATTTATTTGTGTCAACCCAAAATGACCCACTTAACACAACCCTTTTAACTCGTATAACAAATAAATATTCATTTTATTTTAGAGTTGTCAAATACCTTTTATATCCAACATATATTTTAAATTTAAAAAGAAAAGTGAGTAATTACAAAAACTTACAAGTGATATAATTGGAAATTGAAACTTTACAAATCCTAGATTTCTAAACTCTATAAACCCTAAATCTCTAAACTTTCTTATAAATATCTAATTTTATTTTTTATTTCGGCCATACTACTCACTCTACTATCTTATAATCTCATGCCCAATTCTCAAACTCAAAATCTCAAACCAATTATTGCTCTCTCTCTCTCTCTCTCTCTCTCTCTCTCTCTCTCTCTCTCTCATGTGTTTACTAAGAAAACCGTTTTCTTGGTGTTTCAAAATTCTACAGTAATTTTTTCTACATAAGGTTTTTGTTCTATAAACTTTAGTCTACTGCTTGCTCCAATTCTTTCAATATTAATACTTAGCATTTGGCAAGTTCCAAGAATAATATATTTTTGTTGAATTATGTTATTTTATTTTTGTTAAACTATATTATTTTGAATTTGGGTTGAAGTGTATGCACTTCTTTTGGAATGTAAAAGACTTATTTCTAAATGAATGTTATATTTTTATTGAATTATATTATTTTGAATGTGGGTTGAAGACTTGAAGTGTATACGCTACTTTTGGGATGTAAAAAAAATTATTTCTAGATAGATGCTATATTTAATATTATGTAGGTTGAAATGGGTTGTGTTACATTTGTGTTAACCCAACACAACTCATTTATTAAGCGTGTCAAATGGGTTGGGTCAAGTCAACTTGCCTTATTAACAGGTCGGGTTAAGGTTGAAAGATCATAACATGATTATTAAACGGGTCGGGTTAGGATTGAGCCATTTAGTCGAATACCCCTATCTCGACACGACACAAACCTGACACGCTAATCCAAATTGACAATCCTAGTTTTTATGGGAAAAAAATTAATATTTTGACAGATTTTTCTATTTTCCATAAAAGTAGTGTCAAAAATTTTCTAAAATAGATTATTAACCATTGCCTGAGGGCACCCGTTAGCATGACCCTTGTTAATAAACCATAATAGAAAATGAAAGTTTTGACACCATTTTTATGAGAAATATAGAAAACTGTCAACAACATTTATTATTTTATTATTCTCCCAATAAAATGTTTCTAAAAATAACTCCTAAACCAATGCCATTAAAGTATTGGTTAACATTTCTCATAAATGAAGGGTCATGTTAACGGATACTTTTAGGACAATTATTAATAGGAGAATGCTAACGAGTGTCCTTACGGCACTGATTAAGAATCCAATTAAAGAAAGTGTTGATATCACTTTTAAGAGAAATGAAAAAAGCTGTCAAAACATTAATTACTTTTGTTTCTTTTCCCATAAAAATTTTCTTTAATTGGATTCTTAACCAGTGCCCTAAGGACACTCGTTAGCATGACCTTTGTTAATAAACCATAATAGAATAGTTTTGAAACCACTTTTATGGGAAATATAAAAAGCTGTCAACAACATTTATTGTTTTATTATTCTCCAAATAAAATGTTTCTAAAAATAGTTCCTAAACCAATGCCCTTAGCGTGTAGGTTAACATTTCCCATAAAGGAAGAGTCATGTTAACGGGTGCTTTTAGCCAACCTTAAAAAAATTGAGTCTCTAGCTTAGTTTTAAAACAAGTCTAGGTTCCATTAAACAATTTGAGGAACAAACTAGAACAATTCACTCTAAAGTCTAAATAAATTCAAAGAGAAAGTGAGATATATATATATATATATATATATATATAATACTTGAACAATCATGGCTGGAAGTAAGTCTTTAATTTCTTCTCTTGTTATCAATTTTTACACGTACGACAAAAATGTTTCCCCTCTCACATGTTTTATAATGAATTGCTCTAATTTCAACTTGATCCTTTCCTATCAAAAAAATAAAAAGTTGATCCTTGATATTTTAAAGCAAAAGTAGATTGTGTTTGAATGAGTTTATTTTAATTGACTTATTTTGTATAAAGAAAATTGTGAAAAAGTATAATTGTAACTATAAATAAGTGAGTTTGTTTTTTTGGTTATAGATGGATAGATAGTAATGGAGAGGGATGTGGCGCTTGGAACCAAAAACTTGAAAATTAATGAGATTCCAAAAATTCATACATTAGGGAAATAAGTTTTTTTTTTTTTTTTTATTGATAAGTATTAGTGAAATAATTTGAATGAGAGATAATCAAAATATACTCATAGTAGATGAATTATACTAGCTCATATGAAATCTCCATTGATCCATGGGGTTTGAAAGTCGAAACCCCCCAATTTGATTTGAGAGCTACCCACCTTAATCTGATGGATGGGGTGCCCTTTAACCTATGGGTGAGGGGCAAGCATCAATTGTCAAACTCCTTTCCAGATATATATTTCTAAGACCTTAGATTTACTAAATCAAAAGATTAGCATGAGAAAATTGGTAAATTACCAAATTGTCCAAAAAGCATGTAAACCTTTAGGAAATTATATGTGTAACGACCCAAGGAAAAGCGCTAGCCACATCTGCGCTATACCTCAAAAGGACTAGTCACAATTGAGGCTCCTTGTAGTTATTAATAAAACCCAATTCAACCCAGTAAACACCCGATGTGAGACTCATCACACACCCACACACATCACACAATCAATCAAATTGGGGTATCACAATCTCCCCCACTTAAATCCCTAACGCCCTCATTAGAGCCCACTTTGTGGGGTAGTATCTCTGAGCCCACACGGGATTACCGGGCCGGCTCTGATACCATATGTAACGACCCAAGAAAAAGCACTAGCCACATCTGCGCTATACCTTAAAAGGACTAGTCACAATTGAGACTCCTTGTAGTTGTTAATAAAGCCCAGTTCAACCCAGTAAACACCCGATGTGGGACTCATCACACACCCACACACATCACACAATCAATCAAATTGGGGTATCACAATATGAATGTATTGTAATCACTTAACCATTATTTTAAACACTCCCCTCACATGTGGGTCTAGGATATTCCTTAGTAAATGCAGTCTAACATGTGGAATATTTAACTTTTTTTTAATGGAAGGTAGAACATAGATAGTGTTTGAATTTAGGACCATTGTTGTGGATTCCATTTTTTTTTTAGGCCAGAAGGGCTGGAAAATACCTTACTAGTAAGAAAATCGAAATGAGAAACACGCTTATTCCACCTCAATTTAAATTGCGATCAATTCTAGATCATTTTGGCCAATTCCAATTTATTCTAGTCAAATTCCGGTTTGGTTCTCTTTTTAAACAAAATAAAACAAACATAAAACTATGTTGTTTTGATTTGATTATTATTATTACATTTTTGATAGTAAAATATGAGCGTTAAATATGTTTGTGTGTGTGTATATATATAACCATTTTATTTGATACCTTTATCAATTTTCAAAATGTTTAAGTTTTAAAAAAATGATGAATTTAACCACATAAATATTATTCGAACAAAAACACCATGGCATTGGGCTAATTTTCTGGCAGCAACCTCATGTCCTTTCATCATTTACATTGAATACAATCAACTTTCATTTTGTTGATAAATATGATATAGTTAGAATTTATAACACCCTTTTCTATAAACAATGCTCTTTAATAATTATCATCGGTTCAAGACACTAATGAGATTGTTTAATATTAAGAAAAAACGGCACCTAACTTATTAAGAGGATCATATAGCCTTACAAAGAGATATTTAAAAACTTCCAAACATGCTTGCGCCTCTGAATTCAACTCTAAAGGAGAATTATTACCATTATAAGCTATCTTGCCGCATTATGCAATTTTTCAATTGAAAAACACCATTCAAAGCCGTATGGGTGACAATTCACAAGACAAACTAAAGAGAGAATAGGAAAAACTTAGAATACAAAAAATGACCTAGGATATATTGTAACAAATTCCATTTGGCCTCTCAGAAATTTACATTAAAATGAAATTATGTGATAGCCACATCTCAGACAGACAAACAGATAAACACAATAAAGAAATCGGTAAGCAAGTTCAACCATTATTTCTCAGTCATCAATATCACAACATGTTGTTGATGAATATTACATTGCTACTTTATATGTACTTTCTTACTGAATAAAAAAAGAAATTAAACCATCAAAACTCGATTGCACCCACAAACTGAATGATAATATTTCCAAAATATCACTTAAATTAAATAAAAGTTGGTGATAAAAAAAATTACTTAAAAAAAATTATTAAATAGAAACACCCACAAATTAGTTACATTTACCCAAATATCCAAATATCATCAATATATTTTTCAGCTAGGCAGTTTTATTATTATTATTGATAAGTTACACACACACTCAAGTTGTGTTTGGCATTGGCTTAAAAAATCAGCTTATTTTGCTACTATTCATGGGTCCCAATGCACTTTTTGGTACTATTCATAGGTCCTATTATACTATTTCAGCTAACTTTTATCTTTATTTACAGTACTTTCAACAAAAAGTTTTCAATTTTAGCTAAATAAACTGTTCCCAAACAGACCATCAATGAGTCTAAGTCCTCATTCTCCACCCAGTACTTATAAGAAAGCGAGGTGCCAGTTGAGCTAACACTTACAAGTTACAACGAATTAATAATACATGCCATTTCTTGAATTTTTATTTTATTTTTGCCTAGGATTGCCATCTCTTACATTTGAATATATGCTAAATCAGTTGTGCCATTTTGATTAATTAATTTACTTTAGTCAAAGATTTTGTTTTTTTTTTTTTTTTTTTTTCCTCTCTTGCCTAAGAGCATCCACACCAATTTGTCTAAATTTTTTTCTATTTTATATTAAGAACCTACTTTTTTCTATTTTACACAATTACTTTTACAAAACAACCACATCAGACTGTCTATTTAACACTTCATTTTAATTAAATAATCTTTTTTTTTTTTTTACCTTTAATTTCTCTGTTTCTCTCCTCTCTTCATCCTCTCATCTCTCAACTCCCTCACCTCAAACATCTCGCTCCTCTATGCTCTTTTTCATAGCCATCCTCACCCTCCCTCTCTCTCAATTTGAGCCACCATCAACCCACCACTATCCTTTACCTTTTTTCTGGATCTGACCCAGCCAAGACCCCAACATTTCTCTCTTTCAATCTAATCAGCAACTACACGAAATCACAAGTTTTTTTTGGGTTGAAAGCTTTTATTGCTTGATCTCACCCATGAACCAAACATGGGTTTTTTGGGTTACGATGAAATGGGTCGAGATGAAGTTGGGTCGAGGTAAAACAAGTTTTCTGGGTTGAGGCAAAGATTCTACTGTGATTTTCCTTTGAATTTGGTTTGCATTTTTGTTTTTTTTAGGTTGATTTTTTTGTTGATTTTAGTTTAATATGTTGTTGATTTTGGGTCAATTTTGTGTTAAATTATAAGGTGTTGTGATGGGTTGTGGTGGTGATGGTGGTGTTGCTAGGTTGCAGTGGTGGGTGGTGCTATTGCAGTGGTTGGACAATGATGGGTGGTTGATCAGTTTTGTCCGGTTTAGAGGAAGAGGGAGAGAGAGAAGTCAGATGGAGAAAGAATAAAGGTGAGAGAAAAAAATTTAAAATAATGAAATACACAATTACAGTAACCGTGTAAATATGCATGTTCACTGTATCAATTGTGTAAATTTACACAACTTTAGACCAGTTGAT